>NW_022196891.1:86320450-86343015 GCF_008632895.1 Mastomys coucha
AAGAAGAAGAAGAAGAAGAAAGAAGAGAAGAAAGAAGAAAGAAGAAGCAACATCAAGAAGAACCAAGAAGAGCCGTGCCATCAAGAAGAGCTGTGACACTTAAGAACCTAGGAGAGCTGTAATACCTAGGTACCTTAAAGAGTTGTAACACCTGGGTACCTAGGAGAGCTGTAACACAAAAGAAAATTTCCTGAGTAAACCGCAAGAGAAGAAGTCTAAGTGTGTTTGTCGTTATTGCTGCCATCCGGGCAGCAAGGCGCCGTACACCCATAGGCATTATGTTCCCAGGCTAAAGCAGCTGTCCCTCACTGAGACCCTTCTAAGGTGAGCCACAGTTGGGGCGATCTAGCATTAAAACTAAGCCTTGCGCACAGTGGGAACATTTTGTACTTGAAAGTTTTCCTTGTTCCTTTGAGATAGATAGTCGCACAGGAATGAGGAGGCTGCCGGAGGCGTAAGGTGATATTTATGAGTCTTCTGAAGATACATTTTTACTTCCGAAGGGACTTTGTGAGTCAACTCCTCTAGGAAAAGGTTAGCTGTGCCGATAGATACCCGTGCAACGACTGGTCTTCTAGGCTGTGCTGATCTGAGCAGCCTTCAGTCATTCTCCTGGACATGGTGATAATCAGTCTCCATCCGTTTGATTGGCCAGAGAAGGGAGCATGGCTTCTAAGCATATGTAAATTGGACACAGTGCAATCACACAAGCTCATTTAAGATGATTGCATCTAATCTCATTTAAGAGCTATTAGGGAGGTGTGTGCATTTCAAAAGCAATGAAAGATCGCCTGGTTTGTTTAGCTTACATTCGCCAGCACCGCCAGGTTACTTCAGAAACCTCCTTATCTCTAGGTTACTTCTGTGTTGTATTTAAGGTTTTTATTTTTTTCTTTTATTCGGTCATTTAGTCTCTTGGGTCTACCCCCATCTAAAAAAAAAAGAGTAACAAGGAGAACTGGTCTATATGAAGAAATGATTCTTAGCAGCCTAAGCAAAACCCTACAAGGAATTGTAGAGACACCACACTAGTGGACAAATGGACATAAAGAGTGATTAGGTTGGGAGAGAGGACTTAACAGGTAAAGATGCTTGTCACCAAGCCTGGCAGCCTGATTGTGATCTCTAGGACCCACACAGTGGAAGAAAACTGACTCTGGTAAACTGTTCTCTGACTTACACACACACACAAACACACACACACACACACACACACACACACACTTACGTGGACAAACACACACACGTAATGAAAATGTTTTAAAAAGTGATTGAACCCTGCCTTTCTGTGTAATATCTCTTTAAGGAGGAGGAGATACAATTTCTACTGTCATCTCTGCACCCCACTGCAGTGGTGACCTTTTGCCTGTGGTACAATGATCCTTCCACTGAAGCCATAATTAATATTTCATGACAACTTGTACACAGAATGAAAATCAAAGAACCACAGCCCCAGGGTGTCTGAGAACGAGCTGCAGTAAAGTTTTCAATTTTTATCACTATCTCTCCCTCAAGCCATAACAAAATATTCCCTTTGATGCAAATTCACTTCCGGTTATAGGGCGTCAGGCATGGAGCTATCTGGCATTAGAATTAAGGTACCATCGAAATACAAGTGGGTGAGTTTAAGGTTGTCCAAGAATGAGGGCAAAGATGCCCAGTGGAACCATGATCTGCTGGAGAATCCTGGCATCTGTACCTTTCCTTCCGGTCCTGTGTCTATTAGGGTTTGTCTGTGGGCATGGAGGGGTCAGACAGCCCTCTCTCTCAGCTAACAATGGCAGCTTGACTAAGGTCTCCCCACTTTTAAAACTGTACCGCTTATATGGATATGTGTGTTTCTGCATGTGCTTATGTGTATCACACATGCACCAGTACCCCAGGAAGTAAGATCCAGTCATAGGTGAAGTTGCGGGTGGGGTGGCTGTGATCTGCTTAACGCACTGTGTGGGGGACCAAGCCCAGATCCTCTGCAAGAGTGGTAACGGTTCCACTCAGCCATCTCTCCAGCCCTCTCCTCACTTTTAAATGAATGCATTCTCACTTTTAAGGAGCCTATATAACTATATATGCTTTGAAATGATAAAATTGCTTGCAGTGATGCCAGCACCGACCAAGCACTATGGCACAGACAACAATCCAGTCAGATTAGCAGGAATTTGGTGCCTCCAGGAAGAAATGTTAGAAGCATTTCTTCAAGAAAGGTATGGACCTCCTTGAGGGGAATCAGAATGGCTGATTGAAGAGACAAGTACCAGTTACAGCTCCCAAGACCAACTGCAGCTATTGGGGTTATGGATTGTCTAACCATCCTACTGCTAAGTGGCCTCTTGGGAGGACATAACCGCACGGGCCATGAGGAGTTACTCTCTGGATGTATGGAAGGGCAGAGCATGTCCTACTCAGATCACCCTCTTATAGACTTCTCTAGGGGAGAACACTGATTGACAGTCTCTCCTTCCCTCATCACAGCTTCCATTCAGACCCTTTCCAAGCTGATGTCTGAATGTAGTGGGGCGATTAGAACTAGGTCATTTCTTCTGTGCTTCACCTACAGCTCCTTCATTGATAAACTCTGCCCTCAGAGTCCTCCTCCGCCTGGACATAACTCTCAGAGCTGCTGGGTCTAAAGTTCTTCCTTCCTCTTCTGTCCCTTTCTCCTTCATAGATGTCTAACTTACATTGCCAACATGAGGAACCTCTGTGGAACCTCCTCTTCTTTAGCCCTCTATGTCATCAGTCTTGTGACAGACTGAATAGTGTCTTGCAGAAATATACGTTCTACACCTCGGTTACCTGCAAATGTGACCTTACTTGGAAACTGGGTCTTGGCATATATGATCAAAACTAAGATGGCATCATACGTTTGAGATCGTGATCCAGTATTACTATTGTCCTTATAGTAAGAGGGGAATTTGGGAACCGAGCTGGAAGAAGACTCTGGGACGAGAGAATCAGATGTCAGATCTATGATAGAATGCCTGAGGCTTCTCGGAGCTGGAGATGAGAAGGAACTTTCCACACAGGCCATACAGAAAGCGTGGCTGCCCAAGTTCCTTGTGCTCTGCAATAGTAAACGCCGTGGCAACGGGGAGTTGAGGGAGAAAGGGCTTACTCCGGCTCACACTTTAAGTGTGCAGGTCATCTTGGCAGGGGGCCAAGGTGGAGGAGATGTTCCATTCACAGCACATCCACAATGGGGAAGAAGCTGCGGCTGCTTAGCTCCCTTCTACATTCACACTATCTAAGATTCTGGCCAGGGAATGGTCCCACTCACAGTGGGGAGTGGCCCATTATTAGATGTCATCAGTATCATTTATCTTTGTACTAAATGCTTCGCCCCTCCAGCAAAATGACATTTTAATTTTGTTTTCAAATAAATGAGATTTCAGTGTTTGGGGGATAATAGATCATGAGTTAAAGTCTTTTGATGTGATGGCGGTATGCTAGCTAGATTCATTGGACGGTCTAGTGAGAAATGTATGAAGTCTTTCAAATAATGCATAGGGTCTGGAGAAGTGGTTTAGTGGTAGATCATACGCTTGCCATGCATTAGGTCCTGTATTTTAACCCATAGTAAAGATTTTAAAATATATACAAAATAAATATTAAACACATTATATAAGAATTGATGCTTCTGTCTGCTATGACAGACTTATTTCGTATTCTCCCACACCTTTATTAATTATTTAGAGCATATATGTGAAATGAATTTCAAAAGTCCCCATCCTGTGCCCACGAAGTAGAGGAAGCTCTTTACAAACGGGCGTTTGTTCAGTCATGCCCACAGTAGCCTATCCTAGTGAGCAACTAGTCCTGTCAGGACTTGGTGAGCAGATCTGTCCAATCAATCAGGATTCAATGAGCAGACCTGTCCAATCAATCAGGACTCAATGAGCAGACCTGTCCAATCAATCAGGGCTCAGTGAGCAGACCTGTCCTATCAGGGCTTAGCCAGTTGTCCTGGTTCATCCTGAGCAACTTGCTCACCTGGAAATGGTAGAGCCACATCAGCTATTTGGAATTACAAAAGATGTGTTATAACTTATACTGCAAGCATGTAGCAGTCACTTCCAGCTTTCATGGAACTGGAAATACAGCCTTCTCTTTCATAACACAAAAGCAGAGTTATAGAAGTTAAAAATAGTATTCCTGTGGAAATGGACTTTCTGGAAACAAGCAATAACAGCAACAACAGGTGGTTAGTGGAGGTATGTTTGAGAATTTAACATGACAGAATGAACTTTATTTATGGGAGCAGATATATTCTATTGCTGTCCTAGGCACTTTTCTTTCCTTTTTCATAAGATTTGCATGGTTAAAGAGTGGAGTGGAGTTATGAATTATCTGGATAGTAATTTATCTTGTTTATTTGTATCAACATCTGAAATCAAATGTGATTTTTCTTAAATATAGAAAAAGCCTTTGGTGTTGTTTTAATCAGTGCATGTTTTTGACAGTTTGTGTATAATGTCAATTTCCTCTCTGAGTATAATTTAACCTTGTGGCTCATTTTTAATAAACACATGTTAGGTGAAATTGGCTGTGATAATAAACGTAGATCATAGAAATCCTTGTGGCTCCCTGTTTGCCCTCATCCTCAAGCCAGTTGCTACGCTGTGAGAGTCCTCAGATGAGCAGAGAGATAGGCTCACTTAGGCCTCCATTCCACGTTCACGTGACACACCATCTTTGAGGTAGTCACATGCTCAGTCAAGCCTTAAGAGGATGGCCAAGACCTTTACCACAAACACATTAAATGGCAGAGCCGCACCGCACAGCCAAGTCTCCAGATCATTAGATGTCTGTTTTCAGTTACCTTCCTTTCAGGATAGGTTAACTAACACAGGCTCTTTATACTGCTCCTAATTGATGATACCTTGCTCAGGACATACGTGGAGGAGGGGGGAAAGCTGCCAGGGGCAGGGGAGACTTTAAATGAAAAATGTCCCCGCCATCTCATGTACTTGAATACTTGGATCCCATTGTGTGGTGGTTCTGTTTATGGAGGTTATGGGACCTTTAAGAGGCAGAGCCTTGCAGCAGTACGTCATAGGGGGCTGGGCTTTGAGAGTTCACAGCCTCACCCTGATTTCAGTTCACTCTCTCTGCTCTGCATTTGACAGTGACCAGTCCATGATTTCTGAGCTTCCTGCCCTAAACACCACTGCCACGCCTTCACTGTGGGCTCTCCCTCTGGGACTGTACATCATGATAAAGTCTTGGTTCGGCAAGTTTCCTTTGGTCATGGTGTTTTATTACTGCAGTGAATAACACACGGAGTTAGTTATGGCACTTAAGGAAGAAGGATCTATTTAAAACATCAAATGACAAAACATCATGAAGGTGATGATTCATTAAACATCTTTGGGAACAGCTGTCTGGGGAGCTTTGATACTTCACAGTCACATCAGTGAAGAAATGGATCTGTTCCTTATGAACAGTTCTAAAGCCGTCACCAGCCGACATTCCATAAAGCCCTCGTGGGAAAATTGCATGCTAGGAAAAAAATCTGTCCCACACTTTGATCCTTTGTGTGTTTCCTGAGTGTGCAGAGGTATTGGCTGCACCAGACTGACTGAACATTTTTATCAGAATCTGGCGAAATAAATCTTTCTGCTAAAAAGATATTACCCAAATAATTCGTGAAAAGGAGTACCCCTCCTTGTAACATTGGTCATGTCCTGTAGCTCAGATACAGAAATGATGGCTGTGATATTTCAGCTTTTATGCAGCCAGCCCTATCATGGGGAAAGCATCTATAAATTAATAGAAAATGGGTTCTCTCTCCCTCCGCTAAGACTTCAAGAGCCTCATTTTCCTGAAGGAAATCGCTACTTGAATTTAGATGCATTTCAGACCTTTTCAAGGCTACTCTACCACTGCAACCGACTTCCTCAGAGAACTTGTGGGGAAAGGCTCAGAGAATGTTTACAAAAGTCTGCCGGTATGAAGGTCTTCAGAAAAAAAAGTCCTAAGACACTTGCCTCTAAAATTCCGAGCTTAAGAACAGAGCCCATGTCAAGAATAGCATATTAGACTGTTCACTGTCTACTTCTCTTGGTTATCAGTTACCTACAGGCAAGGCAGCATGAAGATCGCAAACTATGGTGACTTGAAGGAGACTCTCATTCCCCTGGTTCTAAAGCTCTAGTCCTGCTTGAGGGGACTTTTAAGTTAACTGCAAGGCAGTCCCAATATCCCTTGTCTGTCAGTTTCCCTCTCCTGGGTAATTAAGTCTTGCCCATGAACCAGAGCTCAAGCGATGGTCTGTGTTTTGGGAGGATCTCTCAACTGACTACGTAGAATTAGATATTTGTAGTGACAATTTTGGACTTTTGGTTTCTTCTAAAAACACAGAAATTTCATATACATGAGCTTTTTGCTGTGATCCCAGGTGTAGAGATACGGGGTTGTTTTGGACTGTCTGCAGCAGATGAGAATGCTTTGCCACACTCTAGCAAAGGTGTGGTTTTGCCAGCTGCAGAAGTTTCTACAGTTGTGCCACATTTGTTAATTCTGGGAACTTCTCAGAGGGTTTGTGAATGCCGGGACCGGGAGAGGCAGGGTTGGTGGTTGGTGGTCGTTCAGGGGGCATTGATTGCAGTTTCTTAATATATAGTCTGGCTCTAAAGAATCAAGAAGAAATAAAATTCAAGGACCTTTCCCCCTCCCCCTCCCCTCTTCCTCTCCTTTCCCCTCCCTCCTCTTCCCCTTCCTCTCCATCTCTCCCTCTCCCTCTCTCTCCCCCCACCCCATCTTTCTTTCTCTCTTATTTAGTGATAGGAGTAAAACCAGGGAGGATAAAGGGTGGGGAAAAAGAAGAACCCACAAAGTAGCAAAGACCAGCTACAAGTATTCATTGTTTCTTTCCAAGAGTACACTATTGTGGTGTTACTACAGTCCTTTCTATAGAGCACACAATTGATTTTGTCTCACTGGAGACATTCAGTAACATTTGGAAGCATTTTTGCTTTCAACAATTGGGAGTCCTGCTAATATGGAGTAAGTAGGCAGGAGCCTCTGCTGGTACCAAATACCATACAAGGTACAAAAGAGCACACAGGCTTAGAGAAACTGATTTAGTTAAAAGCTGCCTTGCAGTTTCCTAAAGTTGTCTGCATTTAGCTCTTAATCAACTCTTTCTCAGTCACAGGAAGCTTAGTCACTGAGCTTCACTGACTTGGCTATTCATGATTGGTTTACCCAGATTCCTTCACTTCCCAGTCACCTCTGAAATGGCTAAGCTAAAGAGAAACGTAAATCTTCCAGACTACATGCAGCTCATGGAAAACGCCACTGGCTGTGTCCGACTCAGTTGGCCTCAGGATCGGTGACGAAACTGTTTACCTCGCCTCTTGCACTCAGTCTAGAGAGTCGATCAATCTGTGTTCAATTTATAGTAATATGTCTCCATATCTTGTTCAAATATTGAAGAAAAACACTATGCAATTTTTGTTTTCTGCTCTTACAAATCCCCCACCCATGAGTAAGCGTTTAAGAGACTCTACCTCCACAACTAGACCGCTTTTCAACAGCAGAGAGCTGGAAGGGGGAGATGCTTCTCTAGCGACAAGCTCAACGTTTGTGTTTTCATTCATAGAAAGATATATAAAACACAAGTATGTTGCACTCCTCCTCACAAGGCTCAGGGAGGGGCCCTTGTGGAAAGGGATTGGAAACATTGTAAGAGGTTGTGGTCTGGAAGGACCAGAGCAAACTGTATCTTGTCAACTTGGCAGGACCAAGCTGCTACTTGTGGACTCATGGTAATGATTGTTACCTGGGCACTTACCTTAATGATGGCACTTGGGGTTTTATTTAAGCAAAGCGGATCCTGGTAGGCCACCCTACTGGGGGATACCCTCTACCCAGATATATACAGGCTGAAGAAATCAGACTCCATGGGTTATTTTTTTAAAATGAGGGTATGAAATCAAGAGTGGATAGAAGGTGGAAAGGGGAGGGAAAATGATTAAAATACTGTGTATGCTTGTATGACATTCTCATAGAATAAAAATATATTATTATTTAAATTGTTTAAAGTCTACCAAATGAATTTAAAAAAAGCTCACAACTCTGGAAATTCAGACCTTTACAAAGGCAGGGACCAGGAACATATGCACTAGAACCTTATGGACACATGAGAGGAAATGCCTCCGCTTAGCTGACATGTGCTACATATAACGTGAACATAGCATTTGCCATGACAGTTTCCTGTGTGAGCCATGTTAAGGTCTGTTTCTGGGACTCTGTCTTCTGTCTTTGCTCTTAGGAGACCTGCATACCCTTTGTCATCCCTGCCAGGAACTTGAAGTCACTGATAAACATTTCTCTTTGGCTGCCCAGGAACTGAGAGCCACATCAGAGAGCCACATCAGAGTCATCAACTCCCTATTTCAAATATGGTTGAATTGTGTCACTTTGGTACCCATAAGCAATATGTACAGCCACCTTCAAGACAGAACCCAAGGCCCTGCAGGATTCAGGCACATGTAAGATTTAGGGACGGGCATGCATAAAGAAAAAGGGTCTGAGGAAACTAGAGGGGGCAGAAGAGGCTGTAGGAAAGAATGCAGTGTAGTGGGACCTACCTGTGGGAGACAAAGATCTCTGTCTTTTATTAGCCACATGTAAGTTAGTGTCTATGGAGCAGCTACACCAGGATGGGACTGGAGCTGGTTAGCCATTCATGAGGGTAGTTTCTCATTTGCAGAGCTGTGCTACGGACAGCTCTGATTGTTCCCATCTGTCACTCAGAGACACAGTGACCTGGCTGATGGTCCTTCCATGGCAATTTAGTGGAGGAAGAAGCAAGAGTCTGTATTGTTGTTGTTTTGCTATTTCTAGTCTTTTAGTTCCACAAAAAGATGTCCTGGGAATATATATAAAAATTAACAGCATCAAATACAGTAGACAAGGCCACTGAAATGTCACACATACATACATACATACATACATACATACATACATACATACACACACACACACACACACGCACGCACACACACACACACACACACACACACACACACACGAATCAGCGCACACATGTATGTGCATACTTTGATGCTTGAAACTGCTGATCATCAAGATCCCTCACAGTGACACACACCACCATGTGAGACCATGAATGCTGCTTAGTTAAGAGCTGAGCAAGCTGCATGACCTTCCCATTCATCCTATGAGAGAATTTTGGACTTGCTGAGAAATAGACCTATACTGGAGCCACACATATCATCCAATACAAGGTTCATATTTAAAGTGTTCCTTTACTTAGTTGTTTCATTCTTATTACAAATTTTCTATCTATCTGTCTGTCTATCTGTCTATCCATCTATCTAACCATCTATCCATCCATCCATCTATCCCCCTATCTATCTATCTGTCTATCTATCTACCTACCTACCTATCCATCCATGCATCCATCCTCTCTTTCTCTCCATCCATCATCCATCCATCCATCCATCCATCCCTCTCTTTTTATCTATCCCTTTATCTATCTACCTATGTATGTATGTATGTATGTATGTATGTATCTATCTATCTATCTATCTATCTATCTATCTATCTATCTATCTATATATATATATATCTACCTATCCATCCTTGCATCCATCCTCTCTTTCTCTCCATCCATCATCCATCCATCCATCCCTCTCTTTCTATCTATCCCTTTATATATCTACCTATGTATCTATGTATCTATGTATCTATTTATGTATCTATCTATGTATCTATGTATATATGTATGTATGTATGTATCTATCTATCTATCTATCTATCTATCTATCTATCTATCTATCTATCTACCTACCTACCTATCTAGTGTATGTGCGGTTACACACTTGTCACAGCATGTATGTGGAGGATGGTTTGCAGGAGATAGTTTTCTCCTTTTACCACCTGTCCTGGGGGTTGAACATGCAGACAATGAGGTTCAGCTACAAACACTCTTACCAGTTGAGCCCTCTCATCAGCCCTTTAAAAAACAAATTGTCTGAGAATTAAATCCTGGGCCCTGTGTGAACCAACTCCCAAGCCCTCACTAATTTTTTAAAAGAGTATTAACTCTACTGGCTTCAACTGGTGATCATTAGCATGAAGAAATCTGAGCTCAGTGATTCACACATACATTCTTTTCCCCACAGTCCCTGACCCAGACACACATGAACGGTTTAGCTGCTTGTGCATGCTCAGATGCATCATGTCCTCCATTGACTCATGTGCTTTGAAAAACTAGTCCCCAGCTGGCAGTCCTGTTTGAAGAGGCTTGGGAGACAGAGCCCCACTGGAGGAAGTGGGTCATGGGGGAGGCCAGCCTGGAGGCTCGAGCCTGGCCCTGCTTCCTGTCTGTGAGGCTGTGAGCTAGCAGCCTCTTGCTCCTGCTGCTGCAGCTCAAAGCTCCTTCTGACACTATGCTTTTCCTGCCATGACTGTCTCTACTCTCTGTTGGGAGTCAGATGGGAAGCAAGTTCTTCCTCCTCTGAGTTTCCCTTGTCTGGTGTTTGTCTCTGTGTGAGCAAAGTCATTAACACAAGACCGGAAGGGGTTTTCCTCTGGTAACTCCCCAGGCACCTTTATCTCAATGTCAGTCTCTCAAACCCTTCTCCTCTTTCACGTCAATGTCAGACCTTTCTCCTCTTTCACACTTCTAGCCTCAGTTTAAGGCTTTGGAATCACCCAGTCCCTCCCATGGTTCAATATTTATTTTACATCCATCCACCCATCTATCTATGATCTATCATGTGTGTCTGTGTGCTATTTATCATCTAGCATGGCGTATGTGCATGTATGTGTGTGCATGCACATGTGTGTGTGTGGTGTATGCATGTTCATATGTATGGTGTGTGTGCATGAGCATGCATGTGTGTGTGTGTGTAGTGTATGAATGTGAGTGTGTGCGTGTGTGCGGGCATGTGTTTATGTATGTCCATGTGCGTGTGTGGTGTATGTACATGCATGTGTGTATGTGGGATTGTGTGTGTATGTGTGTGCTGAGTATGTAACGGTGAGCACATGCTATGGTGCACATGTGGAGGTCAGAGGACAACTTCTGAGAGTCAGTTTTCTCCTGCCACCATGTGGGTTGCAGCCATAGCATTCAGTGATCAGGCAAGTGATTTTACCCACTGAGCCCCTTGGCGCCTGCATGACCGTTCAGATTCAGATCTGTCTCTCAGGGACTGCTGAGGGTCTCCCTAACTTCCTGCCACGTGTCTCTCCATCTTCTGAGTAGTTTCATTTATTTAGTGATGGACATATTGGAGGCTCGTGATCAATACTGATGGGAGGGAGTAAGGTCATATTTACATGGTACACACATTGTCCTCATAAGGGCGAGTCATGCATTTGGCTCACCTGCCTAGACCTAGACCGCGGTAATGTCAGCTTTGTTCATGTGTGAGCAAACTCCTGCCTGGCAAAAAGCAAGATGGCTCAATTAGATGTATGGATCGAATCTTCAGGAAACATTGTCCCAAATATAAAGTACTTGGTTACTGGTTATATTTTAATATGGATCTGGAAATATCACTATTGCTGCTTGTTTAAAAAATGTTTAATAAACTCCAAACCATAAGTCTAATGTTAACATGATTTAAAGATCTAGCTTGGAGTTTAGACAAAGTGGACAGTACAGAATTATTGACATGGTACTGTCTCTTATTGTGCAAGGCGAAGGGGGGAGGGCGCCACCTACAACACTCGGCCATGTACTGAGTGATAAGCACTTATTCTGAGATTATCTAAAAATCATACCCTGTAAGTGACCACTAACTCCCTGTTAGGAATAACTAAAACGTGCCAAATCCTGGACTCACTCCCAGGTGGCTTATACAGTTATTTAAGCATGAAAAAATAAAAACCTAGAATTTTGCTTGGCAAGGATATTAAGTGTGCATCTAGCTAGTGCTAATAGAAGGCACCCACTTCTTGCCATTAGTATCAGAAAATATACTCAGAAGCTAATTCCTTGACAGGCTTGCAAAATTAAATTACAATTGAAAAGTTGTCACAACAAGCTCCATGAATCAAAAGTAGGAAAGGAAAATAATGAAGCCCTTATTGATAGGAGTTAATGGGTGATGAGAAGCAAATGGCAAGCCCCTCAGTGAGGAGGGTGTGTGTGTGTGTGTGTGTGTGTGTATGAGTGTGTGTATGAGTGTGTGTGTATGAGTGTATGTATGTGTATATGTGTGTGTATGAGTGTGTGTGTATGAGTGTATGTATGTGTGTGCATGAGTGCATGTGTATGAGTGTATGTATGTGTATGTGTGTGTATATGAGTGTGTGTGTATGAGTGTATGTATGTGTGTGCATGAGTGCATGTGTATGTGTGTGTATGAATGTGTGTGTATGAGTGTATGTATGTGTGTGCATGAGTGCGTGTGTATGTCTGTGTATGAGTGTGTGTATGAGTTGTGTGTATATGTGTGTGTATGAGTGTATGTATGTGTGTGTGTATGAGTGTGTGTATGAATGTGTGTGCATGAGTGTGCATGTGTGTGCATGAGTGCGTGTGTATGTGTGTATGAGTGTGTATATGAGTGTGTGTATGAGTGTGTATGAGTGTGTGTATGAGTGTGTGTATGAGTGTATGTATGAGTGTGTGTGTATGTGTGTATACATGTGTGTGCACATACACATGTATGAGTGTGTATGTATATGAGTATGTATATGAGTATGTGTATGTGTGTGTGAGGGTGTGTATGTGTGTGTATGAGTGTGTGTATGAGTGTGTGTGTATGAGTGTATGTGTGTGTGCATGAGTGCGTGTGTAGTGTGTGTGTATGAGTGCGTATGTGTGTATATGAGTGTATGCATGTGTGTGTGTATGAGTGTGTGTATGTGTGTGTATGAGTGTGTGTATGAGTGTATGTATGAGTTTGTGTATGTGTGTACATGTGTGTATACGCATGCACATGTACGAGTGTGTGTATATGAGTGTGTGTGTATGTGTGTGTGTATGAATGTGTGTATGTGTGTGTGTGTATGTGTGTGTATGTGTATGTGTATGAGTGTGTGTGTATGAGTGTGTGTAGCCTCTCAGCATCATTTACTAGTGTGTGTAGTATTGAGCCCACCTGGAATGCTATTGAACACAGATCCTTCAAACAACAGCTAAATTCCTGCATTTTATGCCACTGTTGCATGGATTTTGGTTTTGGTGCTGCTGATGGAATCCAGGGTCTTGCACTTGCTGGCAAACTTTATACATTGAACCAAATCTTTAACTCCCACATTTCTGTTTTTCATGCTTGTTTATTTATCTTGTAGTGTGTGTGTGTGTGTGTGTGTGTGTGTCTACTATGTAGAATTTTCTAGCATCTCAGAGGAGAATAGTAGACTAAAGGAAACTGATCATCTCCTGGTGACACAGATAACAAGTGGAAAGTGATGACCCTGAGGTCACCAGCTAGATCAGTGGGGAGGACTTGAATGGAGAGCATCACAAAGGCACCTGGGAAGGCATCTGAGAAAGTGACACTGCAGCTAGGCTCTGAAGGATGCCTATAGATCTGTTGAATTAAAAAACACCAGGTGAAAGCCAGTGGGCATCACTCACAAAGACAACATCTGCATAAGCTTGAAACAAGCTGTGATGCAGTGGGCTGGGGTGGAGAGAGGTGTTGGTGATGCTGATGAATCTGGAGATGTGGAATAGAGTAAACCAAAAGACTGGGTCATGTGACAGGGTCTCCCCACCTCACCCTCCTCCCAAATAATAAAAGACAGGTAAGAATTAGAACTGGAGATTGTAACGATCAAGTTTGCACTCTAAAGTGACCACTGCACGAGCAGAGACAGGGACCAGCAACACAAAACCAGGTAGTAAAGGGAGGAAGGCAGTGATGACTAGAGTGGCTTTGAGTATGCATATTTACGAGATGTCCCTGGAATGTGAGTCAGTGGAGCTTAGATGTGGGTGGATATGGAGCTAAGGAAGAGAAAAATGACATCCTAAGTACGATTTGCTGGGCCTGGTAGATAACCAGTCTCCAAAATAGATAATGGTACCAGAGGGTCACATCCGAGAACGAGGCGGGGAGTCTTAGGAAACAGGTAAGCTTTTACACGTTGCGATAGCCAGTGAGCAGCCTAGAAGGCTGTGAAGTCCAGAGAGACATCAGGTCTGAGAGAGAGCCAGGCAGACACAATGAAGACCTGCCAGGGAGTGTTACATGAAGTCAGAAATACTCTAGAGAGAAAAACCAGACCCAACGGAAATGTCAATGGAGCCACGCCTGGTGGGATGTAGATGCTTTCTGTAGTTGATAACAGGGAGATAATGCATGGGTTTATTTATGTACAGTGGAACCGCAAAACACTGAGGCTAGTGAACAGCGGCACTGAGTCAAAACAACACAGCACAGCCGCCTTTGGAACTATCTGTCAGGTCCTGGGTAGGGTGGGAGTGGAGTTCAAGGGGACGCCGACTCCTGGGAACCAATGAATTTCTTATAAGAGTCATTAAAGCCGTAGACAGACAGGAAAACAGACAGATAGACAGACAGACAGTTAACAGCATAACAGGGCTCTGAGGAGAATTCAGTCCAAAGCACCAGAGACAGATGGTACAGCAGGGTCTCAGAAGAGAGTCAGAGTCAAAGCGGCTCACATGGGAGACTGATCGTTGAGCTGAGGAGGAGGGAGGCTTCACAAAGTTCACAAAGAGAGCCTGTCTCTCCACTCTCTGATTCCCAGGCAAGAGGCAGGGGAGTGGTAAGAAGCAGGATGTGTGTGGTGCACAGAACTAAGACCTCCCAGGATATAAACTTATTTCCCAGGTGAGAAATCTTGACACGGGAATGTCTTTCAGAGACTTACAGAAAGCAGACGGATCCTAACACTATGTTCTTAAACTCCCATCTTTCAGGAGGGAACAAATATGTTTTATGTGGAGATGTATCGCGAAAGGGACACAAACGTCCAAGGTGGGGTCTGGTGACAGGGACAGGCAGGCCTTATGACAACCCCCACTGTAAAGCAGTAAAGTGGGGTATCCTTCCAAATTCCTGCCAAGTAGACAGGTAATATCACATTACACTGAAAATTATGCCAGAGCACATTCAGGTCAGTAATGCCACTGTAAATTATTTCTCTGAACACATGTTAGCACAGGAAATATTAATTTTAATAATTCGGAGACTCGTGTAGACATCTTTATAAGTACTTCCCACAAATTCATACTCCACCTTAATAAGAAATGAAAACTTCTATAACTATATAATGAATTTTCTGAGAACAGCAACAATTTAAAGAAATGTGGAGAATAAAACCAGACACTGAATGCTGCACAGCCATCTCAGGCCTCCGGTGTGTCTAGAACTGAGCTTGGGCATTTCATCTGAAACCTGTCCCTTTAAACATCCAGCCTAGAGAATCAAGGCAATTCTGCTGGCTTATCTTGACATGGAATCGAGTGGGATTTGATCTCTTTCCTGGTCATCTATTTCTTGGAGTCTGAGAAAGATGCACAAAGCCTCCCACATATAGCCCCTCACCCTTTTACCCCAGGTGCCAAGACGCATACCTGAGTCCCTTTGAGCTTCATGTATTTCACATTTTGCAGAATTAAAAGAAGGAGCTATAAATGGGGGGCGTGCACCATAAATCATTGAACAATGATTAAAAATGTGTGCAGCCAAACTAAAAGAACTCTAGAGGAGTCATTTTCTTCTTTAGTAGCCTAAGCTTTGGGCAAAGAACAACACCCGGCACCCAGAGCCGAGAATAAAGTCCTGGGAATATCTGACCTTTGTTTCAGAACTAAATTTCTTTTTCCAAATATCCTCCAAGATAGAGCTTGTACTCTTATTACTGATCCAGCAGGGGAAAAAAAAAACCCTCACTAGAAAATTCAAGGTTATATCAAAATCCTTAGCAGCATTCTTCATAGAAGAATAAGAAAACGAAGGTCAGGAAAAGAAAACTGATCTCGACTGCTGAACTATTCAAGCTGTGATAAAACCTCCCCGCATCCAGATGCAATGGCACGGGTTCGCTTCTTGTACTTCCCTGTAACACACCCTGATCAAAGGCAGCTTAGGGGATGAAGGGTTTGTTAGGGTTTCAGTGCCTGAGGGGTAGAGTCCATCCTGACTGGAAGACCTGGTCACAAGCAGGAAGGACACAAGTACAGAAAGCCGGCTGGTCACATGTCATCCCTACTTATGTAACAGAGCAAGCAAGACGAGGGGCTAGGCTATAAAACCCCCAAGCCCATCCCAAGGGACCAGTGACACATCTCCTAAAGGTTCCACAACCTTCCCAGGCTGCATGACCAGACGGGGACCAGGTGTTCACAAACACGCACCTATAGGGAGCATTTATATGCAAACCACAGGCGTAGGGACCAGTTTTCAGATATGGATACAGAATCAGTCCATACATCAGTGCGTGGTATTGCACATCTGTCTTGCCTAGGCAACTCAGCGTGACCCCGTAAGAAGATAGAAAAGGGTTGGAGTTATGGTTCGGGGATAGAGCACTTACCAGCATGTACGGCCCCAGGCTTAATCCCCAGCACTGCTTAAAGGGGTAGAAAGGGAAAAGGAAAATGGTAAGTAGTCAATACTTGGGGCAGAAAGTCCAGATGGTTGGTTGGCAGCTGTCCTGCTAATGCTCTAACACCACTCAGATACCTGATTATTCTTTTCTACAAATGTCAGCAGCTCGTCTGTGTTCATTATTCAGACTACGTCAGGGTCAAGACAAGTTCTAGCAGCGATAGAATGGTTTACATATGTGATAAGACATGTAGAAACGTGATGCCATTTCAAATACCGTCTTCCACAAACTGCAGCCTGCTTGCTTTGGACCAACTGCCTCTAATGACTGCTGTGTATGTATTGTATTTAAAGACATCAGTATTCAACATCATAAATACTCCCAGAGGAACAGGAATGGTAGCACATGCCTCTAGTTCCCGCACTCTAGAGGTAAGCTGAGAAACTCACACAGTAGGAGCTAGCCTGTGCTACTCTATCTTAAAGACCAAGCAAATAGCAGTGTAACCCTTTGTTACAAATACCGTGTGCACATGTGCAAGGCTCCAGGTTCGATCACCAACAAGGGCAGCTCCGCACAATTTCTTAGCTATTATGGATAAAGAAATGACAATAATTCAGCAGGAAAGGTGCTAGGCCCTCAGTCCCACGAGGCTTAAATGAGATGGAAATTCTCACAGCAAAAAGGAGACATGGAAAGAGCTGATTTTAATTACAAACTTTATTTGTCCTCCGGTTCACAGTTTATATGTGGTACATCCCACCATATCAACTTCCAGAATGGTTATTCAGGAGATGGGTGTAGCTTTCTTTGTAAAAGGAGCCCGACATTCTAAAATTTTTGTTAGAATCTTCATAGGTTTATAAAAGTACTCTCTGTCTGCAAGCGAACTGGATATATATTTACATTTATAGCTTAAATTCAAATTTTGGAAAATATGAATCTTTTCATGTTTTTAAACATCCTGGGTTTGTTTCTTAAGACTTTAATCTGAATGCCACGTGTTCATGTAAGCCCGTCCCTCCCCCAGAAGGGAAAGAAAATTTTGCGATTACATGTAGAGGAATCATTTTCCATCTGCACTTTAAAAATTTAAAAATTACATATACAGTGTTCAGTAGATGTAAGTACGGGCATGGAAGAAAGGGCAGAGGTTTGTTAGATGCAGGGACTGAATTTTTTCTGTATCTTGAAACATCCAAAAAAGAATTATAGGATATAAATTTAAATTAAATGAATTATCAGCCTTCTCTTAAACAAAAAGTAACTCGGGGGGGGGGGTTAGATTGTGCTACTGAGCTTTCTCTCTACTGTTAGAGATGCCGTAGGCCCACAGTCTGTATCTCTCCATGTGCAAAGCTCACAGTGATCCCAAGTCCAGCACCCCGTCAGAACCACAGAGGGACTCTGGGCTGGCTGGGGCTGCGCCCCCTTCTGAAGGGCATCTCCCCTCCCTCCAGTTTGGCAAGAACCACTTAAGAAAAGAAAAACGTATAAGCCTGATGTACCTCATGGGCTGGTCCAAGCTGACAGTGAGCCGTGTATTAGCAAATGCACATCACGTGTGGTCTCACTGTTTCCTTCTCGTCAGAATGAATCCATATCGACTGTCTGAGATCACCTTGTAATACCAGTCTGAGCGGTTTTCTTATTACATCGCTTAGATTACAGATGTATGTGCTCATGTCTTCTTCTGCCTTTAAAAATGACTAGTTATTAATAAATGATAAACTCCAAATACTGCCAGGATAAAAAAAGGGGGGGGGGTACTGTGTGGAAGCAGCCACGGGTACCAGCCTGGGAGTTATTACTCTGTACATACATACAGCTGTACCATTGGTACCCCGGTCAAATAAATACTCAGAGAGGCCTTCTCTGACCTCCCTTCTCTGCAGTGCCCATGGAAGCCAGAGCTTCCATGCTGTTTCTGTGCCCGCGGCTGGCATCTGTTTCTTCCGTCAAGCTAACACATTGCTTCCAGCACAAGAAGGTACGCGAAGGGGAGGAGAGAGGTGAGCGCCAGCAGAGGTGAGCCCAGGGTGAGGTGTGGGGAGGGGAGGAACCACCAGCCCATCAGACAGGGTCTTGTTTCTTCGTAAGATAAGGCACTGGCAGAAAATCTCTTAGGTAAAAGGCTGCGTAAGAATTTCTTGCCATTTACAAAAAAGAAATGTTGTCATCCCTACGTGGTCAGTCTCCAGGCTCAGTTAGGTGAACCCTGAAAAAAACCAAGGGCTGATCTCTCCAAGCTACATGACCAGCAAAGCATTCAGATTCATTCAGAGGCCTCATGGCACGTTAGGAGGGAGGAAAAGGGGAAAAACAGTCTGGGCACAAAAATGGCATCGGGCACCGCCCTTCCGTCACTCGCCACTCAGTGGACAGCTCACGGGCCTCCTCAGAGTGCCGCCTGCCTCAGGACTCCACACTCCCTGGATGTAAGGTGACCAGATGGGTGTATCTATTTGCTTTCCCCTCGAGCTCACCATGCACAAGGTTTAAATGCTACCAGCAGCCGTCACGAAAGAGCCTAGAGAAGCCCTCCCTAACCGCTCCAGCTCGGGACTCTTCCAAGAGAAGAGCTACTTCATGTTCTCAATGACGGCTATGTCTTCCCCAGCACAGTGTGGTGTCAGACCGTTCAGGTAGATGCTCTCAGCCTTCAGCAAGGGAGGCAGGACTTCCCTCTCGCTGGTCAGGTGGTTCACAGACAGGGTCCTCCGACACGGAGTCAGTTCCTGGTTGTGGTTGCCCGCCAGCTCTGCGGAGAGCTTGCGCTTCACGGATGTGGCGCGCTGGAACTTGTCGTAGATCTCCACGCTCAGCCGCCTCCTCGTTTCCTTGAACTCGGCCGTGACGTTGGCTGTCCACTCGGCGGCATGCGCTCTGAACTCTCCCACCTGGAGCATGGGGGCCAAGAAGAGAGACGCCATCAACACACGGGAGCTACATCTTGTGTGAGTCTTGTTTTATTTGGGGGGATTTACTGAGAAATTGTCTATGCTCTCGCAGGGACTGTGATTAGCAGCCATACAGAGGTGAATTCCTACACGTTTGGCTCTAAAATATTATGAACATAAACTTGAGAAATAAAATTATATTTATAAGGCCTTAGCCTTACACTTTTTTGTGTGTGCAATAGTGCCTGTCACAGAAATATCAATGCCAAGTCAGGTGCAGTGGGGAATAAATGACTTGTAATCCAAAAACTGTGGAGGGTGAAGCAGGAGGATTGATTCAATTTACTGGCCAGCCAGCCTAAGCTAGCTGAGAGAGCTCTGGGCCAGTGAGAGACCCCCGTCTTGTTAATTAATTAGTTAATTAATGAATGAAAGTAGAAGCCACCTGAGAAACATCTGAAGTTGACCTCTGACCTCCACACGTGCATGCACATACACAAACACACGCACACAAAACATTTCAAATACTATAAAAAGGAAATCTCTCCCTTTTTTATTGAATATTTTCTTTATTTACATTTCAAATGTTATCCCCTTTCCCAGTCTCCCCCCCAAAAAAAGAAATCCCCTACCCCAGCCTCCTCTCCCTGCTTCTATGAGGTGTCATCCACCCACTCCCGCCTCCCCGCCCTGGATTCCCCTACACTGGGCCATCTATCGAGCCTTCCTAGGACCAAGGACCTCTCCTCCCATTGAAGCCTGACAAGGCCGTCCTCTGCTACATATGCAGCTGGAGCCATGTGTACTCCTTGGTTGGTGGCTTAGTTCCTGGGAGTTATGGAGGGGTCTAATTGAGTGGCATTGTTGTTCTTCCTATGGGGTTGTAAACCCCTTCAGCTAAAAAGGAAATCATGTAATGTGTCCCTAAATCTTTGGGGTGTCATCTATTGCTTTCATTTGCCCATAGCTTCAAGGACTTTGACGTAGAACGGGTCACTGTAGAGGCCCCAGGACTAAGGAAGAGAATGAAGGGTTAGCCTGGGTGACCTGGGCGGGACTTGGTAGCTATGCTGCTGTTAGGTTGAGATGCATCCTAGGATTTGGAGCTCAGAAATGTTGCCTAGATGAAGAAGAAGATACATTATTTCTGTATTGGGGAGAGCAAAGAGAAATAAACTAGCAAGTCTGTTCTGAGGTTGGCTTGAGGAACCATGAGGATCAAGGCAGTTCTGTCAGTTGAGTACGGGTGGAAGGACAGAAGCCACTTGGCCTGCCTGATCCACCACCAGCTACACAAGTGTCAACCTAACAACCTGGCGAGGGTATGAACTTCGCCAGCCACAAGGACCTATAGAAATGGTTCTGAGCACATACAAACCCAGGAACCTGCTCCATGACCTAAGCCACTCAGAGCACATACGAACCCAGGAACCCACTCTATGACCTAAGCCACTCACAGACCTTTGAAAGGTAGATGACATTTTATTATAAATGCTAATTATTTCTGATCCTACCTGATTGCCCTACTGCTGGTGATTTTATGGAGAAATTTGCCGGCTCTATTTCACAAGTCACAATTATCCAAGAGTAAGAAGAGCAAGGGTTAGTCTGCTCATTTATGAGCTTTTCCTAGCAGGAAATTTAATATAATAAACTAAGCAAATGAAACTACATTCTCTGTCTAAATGAGCAACAAAAGAATCAGACATGACATGTAACTTATTGTCATACCCCGAAAGGTCATTACTCTTCTAGAAGACTCACTTCCCCTTCCTTTGGAAGTGTTCTCTCTCTCTCTCTCTCCTCTCTCTCTCTCTCCTCTCTCTCTTTCACACACACACACACACACTCTCTCTCTCTCATCTTACAAAAGGAATTTTACTATACAAATTATACTTTGCTTATCAAAAGTCAACTATTAATCTTTTCAGGGGTTAACTTCCTGTTGTCTCCAGCTAGAAGTGGTAGACCCTCCACCCCAGGTATGGAGCATGTAGCAGACATTCAATCGATGTCTGTTGGGTAAATGAACACATCTCTATGACGTAACCCCCACCCCATTCTGACATACTGGTGATGAAAGTCAACACCAGGAAGCCTACATGCTGCTGCTTTTGTATTTGCTAACCTTTATTTTCTTCCTTTTCCATATTTTGTAAGGGGAGGGGATGTGCCTCGTAAATGAATTGCTTTGCAAATGTCTGTTTCAAACCTGTCTGGACCCCTTTCCACGTTAGCGCCTGTTTTCCCTCCTAGTTTCTGTCAGCCACCTAGCCCTCCTCAGCATGCTGGGTGCGTCAAGGCTTCCATGTCCCATGACCCCACAGGCTCTGAATACTTGGTCCTCAGATGGTGGCAATGTTTGGGAAAGTTATGGGAGCTTAAGAGATGGAGCTGGGGGCGGGACTTAAGCCTTTACAGCCTGGCTTCACTTCCTGTCCATTCTCTGTTTCCTGACTGCCAATGCAATATGACCAGCTGGCTGGTACCCTGCTGTCGTGCCTGCCCTGCCATGATATGTATCCTGCTTGAACTGGGACTCCTCAAGTAAAACTACCTTCTCCTCCCCTCCCCTCTTGTCCCTCCCCCTTCTCTCCCCTCTCTTCCCCTCTTCTCTCCTTCCCTCTAGTTTTTTCACTCTCCCTCTTCCTTCCTTCCTCCCTGCCTCCCACCCTCCTTCCTTCTTTCTTTCAGTCAGTTGCTTTCTCAGATATTTTATCTCAGAAGCCACAGTAAGTGGTGAAGAAATTAATAGGATGGCAGTGTGTGTCGTCATATTGATGGCTGGGTGTCTAAGCAGCTTTCACCTGAGTGCTGTTAGAAGTGACAGGTAGTCCGCCCCCCTGACCCACATCTTGGCTAATGTTCCCTGGTTGTCACTGCAACTGGAAGCAGAGACAGACAGACTATCTTTCACTTTTTCAGATATGAAGTTTTGTTTTTGTTTTTGTTTGATTTCACTAGGGAACCAAATCCCAAGTTCAAATCCTCAGTCTACCACCTGTCACTAGACATGCGTGCTTCTCAAGCACTCCGCTTTAGGATAATGTTCTCTGTGGATTGGAAACAATAATAGAACCTTCCCTATACAGTGCTATAACAATAACAATCCAGAAGAAGAAGGAGGAGGAGGAGGAGGAGGAGGAGGAGGAG
>NW_022196891.1:86343065-86349947 GCF_008632895.1 Mastomys coucha
AGAAGAAGAAGAAGAAGAAGAAGAAGAAGAAGAAGAAGAAGAAGAAGAAGAAAAAGAAGAAGAAAAAGCAGCAGCAGCGGCAGCAGCAATGACAGGTGCACACACACACCATATAAACTTCTAGGATATGACATAATCCCACTCAGACCAGTGCTAACAAAGATAGCTCCTTAGCTCCTTTTACTGAGTTCCAACAGAATTATTTGCAAACAGAATTCTTGGCAGCCCCACTACTATCTTTTAATTGTATACCCATTCACAAACTCTATCTTTCCACATCAGAAATAGGACCTGATTCTTGGCACCCCCAACCCCAACCCTAGAAAGCTAAATATCTCAACTCTTGTCTTCACAATGAAAGGGTCCTAAAGGTCTGTAGAAATTATAGAACTTCCCTTGGACTTCACCTGAATTTTCTCAAGAAGCAGATTCCACAACGTTGCCAAGGCCTCAAGGGCTGCTCACGACAGAGAGAGCCCGCTGCAAAGCCATGGTCCTGCAGCTCTTAGGAACATGGCAGTTGCCAAAAGGTTTCAGTGTGTCCAAGTCCAGGGATGCTTGTCTCTTACCTTGATTGTATTTGACCTCTGACATGGGAGGTTATTTCTTCCCACTCTGCAGAAAGTGATTTTCCTGATTCGTATAGAATCCCCAGTGGTGGACACACAACCTCTGGACAACATCACAGCTGTGATGTTCGATAAGTCGGAAATGGGCAGGGAAATACGGAAACGACTCAATGTATAATTACATCCTGCGTGGCCATAGGCAGCCAGTTAGCATCCACTCTTGATTCATTAGTATAAAGCAAGAGAGATCAGCTACTACAGAAGAGAAAACAGGAGAGACAAACCTGCACACATGTACACGCCCATGAGTGTGTCCTTAAAATACAAAGAACTCTATAGTTGGTGAATATAATGAGGCCAGTGTTGAAATGATGCCCAAGGATATCTTCATTATCTATTAATTCTAAGTCTACAAACCTTTCTGAGAAATACATAGAATTCCTACTCCATGGAACCCCACCCTACAGCTAGTGATGTTACTATTATGGCTTGAATAATGGAAACAATGTATCAACTCATAAAAATATACCCTTGGGCTACTCATAGCATATGTTCTCTCTTAATTTTGTCTGTTTTCATTATATCATCTTTCTGATACAGGACTTAGGGAACATAACTGCTAAGCCTCATGCTCAAAAATATAGAGAGCGGAAAACAAACAAACAAACAAACAAGTCCCTCAAAAACTAAATCAAGGCATGCACAGGAAAGAAAAAGTATCCGCATTCCTTAAGAAAAGGATCAATTTATTCCCACTTCTTAAGAAGGAAAAAATAAAGAGCAACTTTATACAACCCTCACAACATCCTCATTCCTAAAGTGCACAGTTTAACAGCGATCAAGTCATATATTCAAGAAGTAAATTTGCTGTGTTAAAAAAATAAGATTTAAAGAATGAAATTTTGGAGTTGGGAGGTGGCTTGGCAGCTAAGAGCACCTGTCGCTCATGCGGAGGAGCCAGGTTTAGTTCTCAGTGCCAGCGTGGCTGCACCCAACCATCCCTAACTCCCGTTCCAGGGGATCTGAGGGCCTCTTCCAACCTCTGTGGACACTAAACTCATGAGGAGCACATGCATGCAGGTAGGCCAAATACTCATACACATAGAATAAATAAAATCTTTAAAAACTTTCAAAACATCAAAATTTGATGTTCACTAGAACATCAAATATTATGTAAGTAATTTTTTTTTCTGTCTTAAATGTTAATACCTATAGCCTTCTGGGAAATTACAATGAATCCTCATGCGTTAAATCGGTTTTATTTTATTGGATTTTACTTTTAAATAACTTATAGCAGCTTAAATCAGTGATTCCCGACCTTCCTAGTGCTGTGACCCTTTAATACAGTTCCTCATGTTGTGATGACCCCAGATCATAAAGTTATTTTTGTTGCTACTTCATGACTATAATGTTGCTACTATTATGACTCATAATATAAATATCTGATATGTGACCGCAGTGAGAGGGTCATTCTATCCCCAGAGGGGTCACAGCTCACAGGTTGAGAGTGCCGGCTTATACAGCACTTCCCCTCCCTTCGACATAGCAGTGTACATCACGTAATGACCAAGCTGACGGCACACAGTGGTCCTGAATGGTTACCATGGATTTCCTCAGTGTGGGCATTTCCTGAAGAGCCTTCACCTGCGTCCCACAGGTTTCAAGTTTTTCTCTAACTCTCGCAGTCTTTGACTGACAACAGCAAAGGTAGTAAGGGGCACATGGCCCCTTTCTCATAGGTCATGGGGTAACTTACCTCTGTCACTAAACCATCCCCCTTACCTGATCCCACAGTTGCAAATGTCGTCGCTGCCTGGTCTGCTGCAGTTTCACTTCTGCACTGTCATGGCTGTGTGTTAACAGTTCAGATTGGTGCTCCCCCATCTACTTTGTGTTCCTTTCAGTTTACCTCCCCCTAACTTGCCTTTGTTCCTCTGGGTTTGGGTCTCTCTCTCTCTCTCTCTCTCTCTCTCTCTCTCTCTCTCTCTCTCTCTCTCTCTCTTTCTCTCTTTCTCTCTCTCCTCTCTTTCCCTCCCTCCCTCTCTCCCTCCTCTCTCTCTCCCTCCTGTCTCTTTCTCTCTCTCTTCTCCTCTCTCTCTCCCCCCTCTCTACCTCTCTCCCTCCTCTTTCCCCCAACCCCACCTCTACCCCCTTGGGTGACCATGTCTTTCCATTTGTCAATGATCTCAATGATCATATGTCCATACTTCCTGATGTCTCCTTTATCCATATCTCTAGGTCAGGTCACCCCTGAACTCACAGTATCTAACTGACTGCTCCGAGGGCATCTCATTCAGATGACCTAAAGGCACCGCAAGCTCCAGGTCTCCCTGATGCTGCTGCTGAACTTCTCAAGCCTGCATTTGAAGCTCCAAACCATCACAGTACCTGTAGCCACAGAGCTGCCCAAGTCAAACAACGTCATCACCCACTCCTCTTCCTGGCACCGGGTCTCACATCTAAATGCCTGCTGTTCCTGCAGAGCCACCCTTCCCTCTCCACTCCTTCCCAGCCATCCACCCCACTATGCTGTCTCACCCAACCCACCCAGAATCTCCTAGCATCCCCTTCTCCCACAAACACAGCCTCCATGCAGCAACCATGACCTTCTGTACTATCTCAACACCTCTGAGGATCTCAGGCCATCTTGGGGCTTGCCTAGCCCTCCAGACTCAAGTCTAAACAGCCGCCGCCATCCCCAGCTCTGCCCGCAGGAGCTCTCTGTATATTTCTTCAGCTCCCGGAGCAGGCTACCCTTGCTTGCCAACCTCTCAGTCCAGACAATAATGTTTCCCCCGTTCCTCTGGGATAGTTTCTGCTCGCAGGGAACTGAACATCCCTACCGAGCCATTTCCCCTAGAATAAAATGTTGATCATCTGTTTGTTCCCGGGCCACAATGTACACTCTGTTCTTCCCTCACAATGCTCTCTGTATGACTTGTTACAATTATTGCTTTAATTTGCTTCTCTGGCTTCATGACAGGAGACAGGTTTTGACTGCTGGGTCCTGTTGGGCATTTCCAGCTCTGGGAAGAGTGTATGCATTTGAGAATGTAGCCAGTGTCAGCTGGACAAATCAGACGACCAAGGCAAACAGATTCTTTATACATAATCAGGTCAAAGGAAGTCTGTTTCCTCATCTGCTAAGACATCTTGTTCCTCCCGACAGGGAGAGGCAGCTTGTGAGAAGCATTCATGCCTAGCTTGGTTTTCTAAGTTAAGGCCCAGCACGTTTCCTCAAACCTCGTTTCTAAGTTTCTAGTCACCGGAATGCCCAGTCTGCACAGACTTATCTAACCATGCCCGTTCTCCATCTTTCTTCAACTTACCAGCCCCTTCTCCATTTTCATAACTCTGACTGCCTTGCATGACCACACCTTGTAAGCAATCCCAGACTCTGGCCTTCCCCATCTGTGCTGGTTAGGGATGGGCCGGCCTGCCAGGGCTATTACAGAGAGAGAAGAGCCATTCTGAGTGTGGATGGAACTGGGCATCCTTTCACGGCAGGGGCTTTGGGGACAGACTAAATGCAAGGTAAAAGGACGAAGCCAGATGGGCTCCAGCACGCATCACTCTGTGCTTCCTGATTGTGGGAGCGACGCGAACAGCTACCTCACAGCCACATAACTGTGCCTTCCCCGCACCAAACTGAGAGGAAAGAAAAATCCCCTCCCTCTTCAGTTGTTGCCTGTCAGGTTACTTTGTCCCATCAATGAGAAGAGTGACTAATATACCATCCTCATGGGATACATCTCTTTAGAAACCAAACCTCTTCATTGGCAGCTCTGCTTAGACACTAAGGCCTTTCAGGACAGCAGAGCATCATGCTCACAGAATCCGGGGCTGCTTTGCCTCTGCAGCAGCGGTCCAGAGCCTATGACTTCTGGTTCTTTGTGTTATCTCAAACATTAGGAAGGCTCTTTGAACTGCAGAAATGTATTTTAGAAATAAGCACTTGCAATAGTTTTATTACTTGGGAGGCAACTTTCCTAAATGATCCGATGGACCGACCGCACAAAGAAGGACGGCTCTACGGCCCTTTTGGATGTTTCCAATTTAGAAGTCTTACAGGACGACTGTCAGTGTTCCTGTGAGTATTTATCACTCTACTGGCTCCCATCACAGGCGAGGCAGACTCCGTGAGAGCCGAATCTGCAGCCTTCTGTCTCCCCAAACACTCTGTAAAGCAGCATCTACGATTGTGCTTCAGAACACGGTAACTCAGAGAAGTGGACTCATCCCCTGGCTCGACAGGGATGTGCCAGAAACATGCACATCTCTGAACTAGTGAGAAGCTGTCAACTGCTGCCTGACACAGACGTCCCCCTGTGGGAACACCAGGCCCTCCGTCCTGGGACTGATATTTGCATTCTGGGTCAGTGTACACTAGCACAGTCCAAAGACAAGGTAACCCAGAAACCTGGGGTCCTAGTCATTTGTTCAGTGCAACCTAAGCATCAGAACCAATTTTAAGAGCTCGACAATATTCATATCCAATGATGAAAGGCCAGTAATTTACAGAAACAGATTCTGATCAAGAGTTTCTGGCAAAGAGAAAAAAAAAAAACTAAACATATAAGAACTCATACTGTGATTGTAATAGCAATAAAACCTGTAAGGTGCCACTGTGTCCTGAGAGGCCTATCGCCCGTAGGAACTGTTTTCTATTACCACGGTGGGTTAAGTGTTAAGTAACATTGTTTCATAACTAATTATTACCATATATAATAATGAATGCATATAAGCAATTGTATCACGTGCATGTGCCATGGTAACTGGGCTCTAACCATTGGGTACCTATCAATACACTAAGTGTTGGGATTTATGTTGCTCTTTGGAAGGTGTAAAAATTTTGGCTTAGTGTTGTGTTCTTTCATATCATCCCTTGGTGACAGTATCTGTCAGATGAAATATAGCGCAGAGCCAGCTTCGAACAAACCCCGGAAGCAGTGTCCTGGGATGATTTTCCTTGCTCAGTAAAACTTACGCTTAAGAAGTAGATGGAGTAGTCCCTGGGAATCTATCCAACCTGGATATCAATGCACAAAACCATGGCTTGGTGGGATCTTTAATTTTTAATGTTATAAAGTAAATAAAAAATAACTGAGTCTGTTTGAGTCCAGAGTTTTGAACTGTAACTCGGCTAAGTTTACTAACATGCAATTTATTACCCTTCCACTCCATGCAGTGCGAAGATTCCTTGGCCAGACTTTTGTGGCTGTCTAAACGGGTTTACTTTTCAAAGCCTCATCACTCCCCAGCCATCTGCGTTGGAAGGCAGGAAGCCCAGCACAGTTCCAGGGAACTTTCCAGCCTTGGAAATGATTTTCAAATTAAACTTTGGAGAAGTGTCGTCTTTTAAAGTGCTTGTATAAAGAGATTATTTTCTTCTAAAGAACTCTTCAAAGTGCCAGCTGCATAGTCCCCCAGAGCACGGAAGCCGAGAGTCTGAGAATCCGTCTTTGAGAGGTGGGAAGCTGAGTCCGTTTCTTAGAGGGGGTGGTTCTATGCTTTCTCACCTAACTGGATACCCATGTGTCCAGGACAAGGAAAAGTTCCCACCCCTGCCTTTTCCTGTCTCCTCCTTCTGTTTCTCCATTGCCGGACAGGGACCTGCCCGTGGGAAGCTATGGCTCTGACATAGCCACACCCCTCATTTTTGGTAAGAGAACCATCTCCAGGGTCAATTTAATGGAAAAATACCGTATCCTACCAAGCAACAGCCATGGCCTTCTGACCAGCATGGCCTACCAGCCTCACACTGTTGACCTCAGCCCAGGTGGCGTCACATAAACTCTCCAATATTAAGTCGCGCTGGCTCATGAGTCCTGTTTTTAACACAAGTTAGCCACAGTCACCAAGAAACTAGACATCACTCCGTGTTAGCCCTGCTTTCTAGTTCTTCTATACTAACTTGGGAAATCATCAAATTTTGAATAGTTCCCCGAACATCTTGACTATATGAGAAAAGATTGAGTAATTCCAAGCCAACTTCACACTCTATTAACAGTGGGTGTCTTCACTATGTCCCGAACATGCCCAAACTTTGTCCCCCCTCCAACCATGTCACCACTGCCCCTGTGCTTCCCTCCGCCCCCAGAGTTTTCTGCTTCAGTGTCCCCAGCCGTGTACCAAACTTCCCCAACCATCACCTTTTAGATTCTACCGTCTTTTGGGTTCCACGAAGAGGAGAATCCAAAATTGCCAATATTCTAAACTGGCCCTCTCCTAAAGATGAGCCTTCCAGTGCTTGTTCCATGTCCCAGGCCATGTCCTTCCCTCCCTCCCTCCCTGTTCCCCTCCCTCCCTCCCT
>NW_022196891.1:86350538-86353892 GCF_008632895.1 Mastomys coucha
TCACCCCCTCCCCTTCTTCCTTCTTCTTTCTTTTTCTTCCCTCCAGTCTTATAACCTCCCCCCACCCCCAGGCATCTTTTCCCTACACAGTCTTCCCTGCCTTATCTACATTTTATCCTAACTAGTTTTGTTTTTGCTTCTCAAGTGATATTTTTGAGTAGCAACCAGCCCGTCAGGTCAGACAGTCCCTCTCCTGGACCATCCATGGATGAGCAGTTTCTCCCTGTAACTCTAACGTCTATTCAGGTACCAGCACGATTTCAAATACTGGGCAGGACTTACAGGCATCAGCCCTGTTCCTGTGGCTTTAGCCCTTGATGTTGGTACAGTTGGGATAACACAGAACCTCCTCTCTTTGAAAAGTTCTCAAGCCCGACCCTTCAGACTTGGTAATGAACATGAAGGAAACTTTGCTCGTTATCAGGAGTGTTATCAGGAGTGAGTTCCCCAGGCCTTCCCAGCATTCCTCCCGCTCCTTTAGACGGTGAGATCATAAAGTGATGTACTTTTCCGGGCACTCAGCTGTTCGCAGACCTTAATGCATCGAGGAAAGTTAAGTATTAAAAGCAGCCAGCTGGGTTGAAAACATCCCTCTGGTTCAGTGTGTAAGAATAATCGGAAGCCTACTTTGGTTCCATTTTCAGAGACTGCCAAGATGTAATTCCTAACAATTAGCTTTATTCACTTTCCGAAGTATTGACATTTCATTTTATTGCTGAACAGCGCTGTTAAAAAGAGCAATTTAAACTGTCTCTTTACCAACCAGGTTAAAAAAGCCCTCCCTAACCTCAAAGGATTACTTAGGCATCACATCATCCTGTCAGGATGGTATGCAATCCTGCCCCCACTCGTTCAGGAGGGTTTATGTAATACTCATCAAGTATCCTTAACCTAAACTACCCTTTACAGTTGGTAAATCTCAACATCTTAACAGCAAACATGTGAGTACCATGCATAAAGATTGAGAAGGATACCAAGGGTTTTTGGTTTTAATACTGAATACCTTTGAAATTCTCCCGGATACTCTGGATTTGGGGTTTCTGTAGCGGCCTGTTTTAGGGAGCCCATCACACTTACATAACATCTTACTACACTGTACAAATTTGGATATAGAAATATATAAAACAGCTGAAATCAATTGTGTACTATTTATAAAATTCTACACAGTTACATGATGGAGTTACAGAAATTAGTTATTTGCCTAACCAGGAGTCAGTGCTGAAGCTGCGTCAGCATCATGGTGAGCTGGTGCGAGAGGTCATGAGGGGTCAGAGGCAGGGCTCCCCTCATTGTCAATGTTCTTAAGGCCTTGTAGAAAAGGCCAAGTCAAATGTAATGACCCAGCGAGGTGATGATTCAAACTTATAGGCTTTCATCCTGAGATAAATCCATTCAATGTGAATGAAATTGAACATAATGCCATCTTAAGATATATTAAGAAAACCTAGACTTCATAACAATTTATTATCTCTCCTCTATAAAGAGAGTTTTATGTTCACCACAAGGATATAGGAGCAGTCCACTGAACATACATTTCTTCCCTTTTCCCTTCTTCTTCCCTCCCCACACAGCGTGACTCTAACAGGTAAGTGAAAAGAGAATTAGGTAAATGTCGTTGGCCTGGGTTTGGAGAGATTCCTTTGGCTCTACTGTATGAGGGGAGCATCTACCCAAGAGGCTGCTGGGTTTCGGTCTGAGCTAGCCGAGGGGGGCAAGTCACAGGAGGAGCCAGCAGAAAGGACTGAGATCAAATAGCGTGTGGCACCCGTGAGGAGGTGGCACTGAGGACAATTCAAAATGGCCTGCATATAAAGAGGCTGATGCAATCAGAAGCTGAGAGTTAGAGATTTGGGTATTTTACCCTAGACAAGAAACAAGGCAGAGATACTGTAAGGCATGTGCTGGCTAGTTTTATGTCAACTCGACATAAGCTAAAGTCATCTAAGAGGAAGGAACCTCGATTAAGTAAGTGCCTCCCTAAGATCGGGCTGTAGACATGCCTGTAGGCATTTTCTTAATTGGTGATTGATGGGGGCGGGTCTAGCCCATTGTGAGTGGTGGTATCACACCTGGGCTGGTGGTCCTGGGTTCTATAAGAAAGCAGGCTAATCGGCTAATCAAGCCACGAGGAACAAGCAGCACCCCTCCATGGCCTCTGCATCAGCTCCTGCCTCCAGGTTCCTGCTCTGCTTGAGTTCCTGTCCTCACGTCCTTTGATGATGAAGAACAGTGATATGGAAGTGTAAGCAAAACATATCCTTTGCTGCCCATGCCGCTTCGGTCATGGTGTTTTATCACAGCAGTAGTCACCCTGAGTCAAGGTGAAAACACAACGAGAAGCTCTTGTATTAGATTGGACTTGGAGATATTATCAACCCATGGCTTCTGAGAGATACGGGCAATCAATAGCTAGACACATGATAGATATATAACATACAGATGTATGTTATATGTATGTATATAGGTAAGTAGGTAGGTAGGTATATGATAGGTAAATGATTGATAGATGATATATAGATTATCAAAAACAAACATAAGGAAGAACTTATGTACCATGTATAAAAATATCCTTTACCTTTGTCTACAGAGAATGCCTGGGCAGTGCCCAGCTAGCTCCCAGCAGAGCATGAGACTCTCAGAGGAAATGGGGGCATCAACACTCCCATTAGCCAGCAATGCCAAGTCTCTGTCTCTAAACCCCACTCCTCCTTTGCAGGAGGACAAAGTAGAGTGCTTGGGGAAAAGCAGGACCCCAGAGCTGGGCAGGGAGACTCCAACGGGGGCAGCAACATCTGGGGTGCAGTGATGGGGTTACGTCAGGAGACACAAAAGAGTACAGAGGGGCCCCCACTGGCAGAGCCTCAGCTACGTCATAAACTACCATAAACACTATCACAAACAGTGACAGTGGCCCATGAGCAGTGGGTACCGCATGTATCCTATAATGGGAGAAATAACCTATGTATCTGTATTGGCATAACCAAAAATTAAAAAAAAAAGAAAAAGAAAAAGAAAAAGAAAAAAGCCGTTTATAGTGGTATACACCTTTACTCTAAGCACTAAAGGAAGCTAAGACAGTATTGCCATGAGTTGTCAAGGGCAACCTGGGCAATGAAGACAGTATTAGGCCAGCCTAGGCTATATAGTAAGAGCTAGTTTCAAAACATCAGACAACAGCTGGAAAGACAGCTCAGTGGTCGAGAACATATATTCCTCTTGCAGAAGACTGAACTTATTTCCCAGCACAAGCACCTGGAACTGCAGCTCCAGGAAATTCAATATCCTTCTGGCTTCTGAATGTATCTGTCCACATGCAAACACACACACACACACACACACACACACACACACACT
>NW_022196891.1:86354258-86358182 GCF_008632895.1 Mastomys coucha
CACACTCACACACACACACACACACTCTCTCTCACACACACACACACACACACACACACACACACACCTTAAAATATTAACACACAAATTGGTAACTTGATAACCTCCACACAAGATTTGTTATCAATTACATAAAGAAAAGGATAATTTAAGTGAAGTCCAGCAGACAGCGATCTATGCAGTTGAGCAAATCAAGCATCAGGGCTTCTGATAGAAATAGCAGGGAGAGTGCTCTCTGTTAGATACATGCCAGAGGTCTAGGGCTAACTACGGAGATATTTGTGTTTTATTGGCACTCACAAGGAGGTTCCTAGATGACACAGAATCAACAGTATTAAATTTCACACTGTTACCATGGCCTTTGTGATTATCCCAGCAAAAGGAAGAATATTAGAATTTTACTTAAAATACATATGGACAGCGGTGTTTTCAAGATAATATTCTAGGGTCTCAAAAGCAAAAAAAGAAAAAAGAAAAAAAAAAGTTAAGATCACCATTCAGGAGGACTGCTGGTCAAAGCCAGGACAGCAGGACAGTAGAAATAGACATTTCTGTCACTCCCTACCCTTGGCCCATGGAGAGAAACAGAGTCACTTTCTGTATGGGAGCAAATGCGTGTATGTGTGTGTGGTCTGTGTGTGTCTGTATCTCTGTGTGTCTGTGTCTATGTGTGTGTATCTGTGTGTCTCTGTGCATTTGTTTCTGTGTGTGTTTTTGCATATGTGCATCTGTGTGTTTGTGTCTCTGTGTGTTTGTTTTTGTGTGTGTATGTCTATGTGTGTCTGTGTATCTGTGTGTCTCTGTGTGTTTCTTTCTGTGTGTGTCTGTGTCTCTGTGTGTATATCTGTGTCTGTGTCAGTGTGTCTCTGTGTGTTTATTTCTGTGTGTGTCTCTCTGTGTGTTTGTTTCTGTGTGTTTCTGTGTCTCTCTGTATGTATCTATGTCTGTGGGTATATCTGTGTATATGTATATGTGTGTTTCTGTGTATCTGTGTGTGTGTGTGTGCGTGTGTGTGTGTGTGTGTGTCTGTCTGTCTGTATGTGTGTTGTAAAATGTGTTCAGTATAGATATGTGCCTGCAGGTGCATGGGCATATGTGTATATGTGTGTGTGTGTCTCTGTGTTTGTTTCTGTGTGTTTCTGTGTCTCTCTGTATGTATCTATGTCTATGTGTATATCTGTGTATGTGTGTGTGTGTGTGTGTGTGTGTGTGTGTGTGTGTGTATGTGTGCATGTGAGTAGAAGCCAGAAGTCAGAGTCTGGGTCTCCCACAGTCACTCTCCACCTTCACTGAGGCTGGGTGCGCTGGGCAGTTTGATGTCAACGTCACACAAGCTAGAATCATATAGGAAGTAGGAGCCTCAATTGAGACTGTGGCTCCATCAGGTTGGCCTGCAGGCAAATCCATAGAGCATTTTCCTGGCTAATAATTGGTGTCGAAGGGTCCAGTCCACTGCCCTGGGTCAAGTGGTCTTGGGTTGTATAAAAAAGCCGGCTGAGCAAGTCTTGGGGAGGAAGCCAGTAGGCCGTGTTTCTCCATGGTCTCTCCTTAGTTCCTGCCTCCAGGTCCCTGGCCTGCTGGAGTTCATGTCTCACTTCAATCTCAGAGCCACACAGAGAATTTTAAAAAACAGAATAACAATTTGGATTAAACATTTCTTCTTGATTAACAAAATGTCATGGGGCTGGGAAGTGGGCCACCTACTGTGATTTACTATCACGCTGTGCTAACACTTACTGCACAGAACGTAAAGGTGGATGCCAGTGCTCCTGCATCACAGGATGCGGTCCTGTGTCTGGGAGAAGTGCAGTGGAAGGGCAGACATCTAGGTGGACAGGACACCCTCCCGTCACTGTCCCCACCACAGAGATGGATTACAGACCATGAACTATCAGCAATGGAATCCCTGTCATGATGATTGGGCAGACTTGGCTACGACGACTGCCTTGTGATTCAACACAGTGGCTCTCCAGGGGCAGAATACTTAAATATCAAGTATGTATTTTTTCATTAAATTTCATGCTCTACTCTGTGATGACAGATGATTTTGCTAGGTGATATATGGCAGATATTTTACAAGGAAAAAAAAAAGACCTATCACATTTACTCTCTTAAGAGTCATGAGAAACACGGGCTGCTGTTCATTCTTAATATGTGAGCATGGGAGGAGAATATTTTTAAAGCATGGTTGGAAATGGCCTATTATAAATGTCCCAATAAACAGGGTGGACTTATGGAACCATACTTAGAATACTTAGAAGAAGGGTTTTAGACTAAAAATCCCTCAAAGGAAGGCCTTCAATAAATTTGAACAGAACCAACTCTAAAAGCCGCCATGTGACATCAATGGGCACAGGTGTTTTCCAGTCCCATTGGCACAGTTAGTGCAAAGACACTAAAAATTCAGTGTGATGTTAGGAGATGAAGTCAAAGGCTCTCTTCCTTCATTGGAATCTGTGTATCTATGGAAGTCTCTGTTTTCCGACATGACAAAGAATCAAAATGAATAGCCAATACATATACAGCCATATATGTACACACACATACACACACACACATATACAGCCAATACATATACAGCCATATATGTACACACACATACACACACATATACAGCCAATACATATACAACCATATATGTACACACACACACACACATACGCACATGCACATGCACATGCACACACACACATACATACACACACATATACAGCCAATACATATACAGCCATATATGTACACACACACACACACACACGCATATATGGCCAATACATATACAGCCATATATGTACACACACACACACACACACACACACACACGCATACACATACAGCCTAATGAGGGCTTGACATAACACTGTTAGACCTATATCCAAAATTTAACCAGGCATATGATTCACACTGCTCCTATACCATTTTTTTTTTTACATCAAGGACAACGAAGCTTCTGTATAATGAACATGTACTGAAGGTGGGCAGCACCATCCCATGAGTAAAAAGGAGGGAAGACATAACCAGAGAGTAGCCAAGAACCTCCATCCCCTTCTCTGACACCCGATCCACCAAGTGATGAGGAGCAAGAATCCTCCCAGGGCCAGCCGGGAGCTCATCCTCCCAGGGCCAGCCGGGAGCTCATCCTGATGCCCGGCCTTCCCTCCTGATGAGCTCCATCACTGAACCACAGGCAAGAGCAAATTCTTTCCCCCTAAAGTTGTTTCTGTCATGTGTTTATTATAGCAACAAGAGGTGACTCATATATCTGACAATGTTTGGAATGCAAGCAATGCAGGCAGCCTAGGGATTGTTTACACCCGTCATGTAGAGGCAGCCTAGGGATTGTTTACACCCGTCATGTAGAGGCAGCCTAGGGATGGTTTACACCCGTCATGTAGAGGCAGCCTAGGGATGGTTTACACCCATCATGTAGAGGCCGTCTTCAGTGTTCATCAGCATGTTGGAGACTATCCCAGGCAAAATAGGTATGGGCTTTGGTTGTTTTTTTTATTGTTGTTGTTGTTTTGTTTGTTTTTCTCTATAGAAGTCACAGGAAAAGTAATTTCTGCTTTCCTGGCTAAACTAGTCTCTGATCAAGCACATTACCAGAGTAGTGCGGGTGCCAACTGCAGAGGTGCAGCTGGGGCACCAGAGAGTGTGAAATGCAGGATAGGGTGTGCAGGGGTACAGGGTGAGGGACGCAGGGTGAGGGGTGCAGGGGTGAGGGGCACAGGATAGGGTGTGCAGGAGTGAGGGACTCAGGGTGAGGGGTACAGGGTGAGGGGTACAGGGTGAGGGGTACAGGGTGAGGGGTGCAGGGTGAGGGTTGCAGGAGTGAGGGGCACAGAGCTCAGAGTGAGGGGTGCAGGGTAAGGGGCTCAGGGTGAGGGACTCAGGTTGAAGGGTGCAAGGTGAGGGGTGCAGGGG
>NW_022196891.1:86358734-86366320 GCF_008632895.1 Mastomys coucha
GGTGAGGGGTGCAGGGTGAGGGGCATAGGGTGAGGGGCGCAGGGTGAGGGGCATAGGGTGAGGGGCACAGAGTAAGGGATGCAGGATAGAGTGTGCAGGGGTGAGGGGTGCAGGATGAGGGGACTCCACCCACTCTGCTGCTCTGCTGCTGCTTGCAGATGCTAATGCATTCATCTGCACATCAATGCCCCACTGGTTCAGAAATAGTTCTACTGAGTTCTAACTGTGCACAGTGGCTTGCTGAAGAAAATATTCATAAGACCCAGGAAGAAGTATTTTTCCAACTTCTTTTCCAAAGGAGAAATTGCTTCCAGAAATTTCTCTTACAAGTAAATTTTCCAGGGACTGACGATAGTCCAGAGGTTCAAAGCACTGGCTGTTCTTTCAAAGGACCTGGGTTCCATTCCCAGCACCCTTGGAGAGGCTCAGAGGCATTCATTCCCAGGGAGTCTAGTGCCCTCTTTTGGCCTCTGTAGGCACTGTACACATATAGTATACAGCTATACACACAGAAAAAAAACCCTAAATACTGTAAACAAACAAACAAACAAGGTACACATCATGCTATTAATACATAGATGTAAAATTAACTTTAGTCATTAAACAGTTTTGATGATAGTGTTTAGAAACTTTTGTACATGGAGATGATTTATGTTTGTACCTGGCACATTTTTTTTACTACTATTGGGAATATAAATTTAATATAGCTCATGCTTATTATATACAGTAATATGTAACCTATATACTATATATACAAAACAGTATTGAGTATAATGCTATGTTAATAACATGCATTATTGAACATACTGTGTATAGCTTATTTTATATTATTACTTATAGTGGTTTTACATATAATAACCTATATAATATGTGTCATATATATTGATATGTAATATGAATATATATTGTGTATTGTGGCTATCTTATGAAGCACTGACCCAGAGATGTCCTGTCATGATCTTGAATTGGGATGGCGGTGGCTGACACTTTTGTCTTTTTATGAACCAGTAGGAAGCTTTCTGAGACAATCAGGAATACAAATGAAAAGTAAAAGTGGATATGCACTTTCTAAAACCAGCAGTGTCTCCCACCCTGTTTTAATGAGGTAGCAGAGAGGGTCTAATAAGGCAGAGTGTTCCTGTACACGATGCAAGTGCTCCCAGCTGCCGTGCACAGCCAAATATAGCACTTGGGAAATTAGTCCTCAGAAATACTGCCTGCTGCCGGGACCGCTCTGTCTGACAAGAGTGGGGCTGTAGTCTCATTACCTTGCCAGGGACGCGGGGAGAGAAGGCAGAGGATAAGAGAAGAGGCGATGGGGGAGGGGTGCACAGGAAGGACCAGCATCCTACCATCCTTGAGTGGGACTGCACACACCTGAGCCAGGTGTACATCGATTCCACATCCTGGCCGCTCCCCTGCCTGCTTGAGAACTCAGAGAACAGTGACCTTGATTGTAAGCAGAAACAAGAAAAGCCGAAGCACTCTGAAGCTGAGTCTCCCAATATCGGGAAGGCAGCCTGGCTGACAAGGGCCATAGCTTGCCCTTGGAGATCAGAGCTGTCCGCAGCAGCCACCCACACACGCTGTATGAAAAGGAAGGGATTCTGTCAAGACAGAAAGGGAGGGGCAGCTCCCCACCCACACTGCCAGCCTCAGAAGACAGGCTGACTTCCACATTTGCTGTTCACACCGTCACGATACATCTCAGACAACACAACTTGACCCGCTTCTGTGCCCAACGTTGCACAGAGCTGTGTGGCAAGAAGTCTGTTACATCTCACTGTGGTTATTTTGAGAAGCCGTCACGGGGAGTACTTAGGGAGCAAGGGACGTTCTGGAAAGTTGAGAAAAGCAAGAGGGAGCAACATCATAGCCACCTCTTTCTCCGGGACTCTGTGGGCACCGACTCTCCAAGACTATGCAAGACACCATGGCTATTCATCCTAGATTGATGAGATAAACCCAGCTTCATTCTCTCCTGCAATACACTACTGCTTAGAGTGGGTGGATTTGACGGGCATTTTGCCTGTGTCTGAGTCTGAGATCTTCAGAGCTTTAAATAGAGTTCTGGGATGTTTGAGTTACTCCCAAGTTCCCCCTTCACTAAACCGTTAGCTTTTCTGTCAGATGCGCCTGAAAGATGCACGTGTAATTTGTATAACAGAAAACAAAAACTTCCAGAAAACCAGAGGCGGGGACTGGAGCTCACATCCCTGTAGACCAAGCACCCCATCAAATTACCACTTTCTCCAGGCGGCCGCCCGCAGGCCTGTGACTGTTTTGTGGTATAAACATACCTGAGCCCTTCAGTACACACAAGACTACAACGATATCCATAGGTGACACATGGTGACAACTGGCACATACTTGAGACAGCTCAGAGGCGAAGGATACAGATGTCTAAACCCAACCCTCTTCTGCCTCATTATGCCATGTCTAGTCAGAAACAAATGAGCTGCAGGAGAAACTAAGAAATGTAGCCTAGTGTTTATAAATAGTTATTATAGCTGAGACATCGTATCCTGGACCCCTGACACTAAGGTCATTTAGGGTTCCATCTCATCCCAGTCAGGATGACTGGAATCAAGAACACAAGCGGCAGCAATGCTGGCTGCCAAGCATGGGAGAGCAGGAATCCTTCCGCACTGACGGTAGGTGTGTAAATCGGTACAGCTCCTCTGGAAGTCAGTGTGAATGTCTCTTTAAAAGCTGAAAACAGGATTACCATATGACCCACTCTTGACCAAATACCCTATGGATGCAGTAATATTCCCACAGCAATATGTACCTAACCATAGTCGCTGCCGCCGCCTTCACCACAGCTAGGAAATGGAGTCAGCCCAGACGCCCATCCACTGACAACTGGATAATGAAACTGAGGAACGTGCATACAGTGGGCTTTTATTTAGGGATAAAGAAAAATGAAATTATGAATTTCCAGGGAAATGGGCGGACCTGGATAGGACTGAGTGATGTTGCCGAGGCCCCAAGAGATAAACATCGCTTGTCCTTGCTTCATATGTGACTCTTAGCCTAGAATTTTTAGATTTCCGTGTTTATCTGGAGGTCCCTGCAGAGTCCAGGAAGCTAAAGAGGGGCCACTGAACAAAGATGCCTCTGAGAAGGGAAGCGGATGGTAGGGTGCGAGGGGAAGAGGTGGGACACTGGAGATGGGAGAGGGAGGTAAGTGGAGATGGAGAAGAGATAAGGAAGAATGCTGACTAAAACTAAGGAAATATGAAAAAGCCATAAGGACCCCTGCTATTTTGTAAGCTATTAAAAAATAGAATTAAAACAAGAGCTAGGTTTGTGTGGCCGGTGCTTTTGCCCACTGAGCACCTCACAGGCCCCAGACGTTCCTTTCGCCTATTTATTAGTTGTAGTTTGTTTTGTTTTGTTTTTGAGACAGTCTTATGTGGCTGAGTCTGGCCTCAAGCTCTCCATGTAACTGAGGATGACTCTGAACTTCTGGTCTTTTGTGTGTTGGGATTGTGGGCGTGAAGCACCACACCTGGTTTGTTTGCAGTACTGAGGTAGATAAGCCCTCTGCCAACTGAGCTGCATCTCCACCGCTAGGAATCCTTTTTAGATTCTGCAAACCTGTGGTCCCTGGTGCTTGTATACCTCTCTCATCTCTAGAAGCTTTATAGTTCTCAGTTCTGCAAATTCTCACTGCCCTGGCCACCTTGAACGTCTCTTTTGTTCTCAACTTTGTGAGACTGCCTGGCTCTGTTTAGACCCTGCTTCTGTACTGAGGCCCAGAATCTGCTCCTATGAAGGGAGCTTGGATGAAGGTAGCTCTCATATCATTTGTTCCCTTTCTCATAGGAAACAATAGCAACCTGTCGGGCAAACCATGCTCAGAGCACAGTCGCATGGTTGTTATGGCGGTAACCAATCACCATCCGGTTGGATTTGAGGGCTCAGGAGGAATTCATATTTGGTGCTGTAAATATGGTCAAAGGTTCATGGCTGGGGAGGTCGGAGGTCATAGGCTTTAGAGAACATCATCTATTACTGTTCTGCTATGTTCTCATTGTGTGAGACTGCCTTCTAAATATTTATAGCACAGATTAGTTCTAATCTCAGGCTTGGTCAGAGAAGCTGTTGGCGTGAAATGAGCAGACACCAATGCATAATTCCTAACTGGTGAAAGTTCTGGAAATAAGTGACTGTTAGGTGCTCATCCTAAATGGGATGTCTCAATTACCCACTCAGAGGACCAGAGAGCATCATGGGAGAGTGGGTGAGCCAAGGATGGGGAGAGATGCCGTGAAATGATGCCTTCTGCTCATGATTCAGGTCTTCTCCCCATAAACTTACAGCAGGAGTGGGTGTCCGCATGGGGTACATAAGACTGGGCCTATCAACATCCCATCAAGAGCTGGGGAGGGCCCATAAGCTCCTTTCCCCACCCACCCACGAGCCATAAGCAGCTGATGGCCGCTAAGAGAAGAGACGTCTATTCCTCAGTGGTGTAGTGAGAGACAAGTTGCCTTGCTCAAGAAAATGAAATTCCATGCGCATTCAAGCAAACAACACAATTAAATATAGCAAGCCACAAGCAAAGGAGACATGAAGCTAGGAGGGGACTTTTTCGGGGAAGAAGAGGGAATTCTATAGAATGTATTTGTAATGAACTTGTGAAAGAATAAATTTAAGACAAACAACCTCAATCTCAGGGAGAATGTTCCTCGTGTTTAAAGCTGGCGTCATCCTATGTGGTATTTCATAGGAAGGAGAGGGGAGACTTTTCAACACAGCAGAGCACCCCTTAATCATTCTGTCATGCTGTGTCTGTGAGCTTGCCAGCACCGGCACCTTCTTGTATTCCTAATGCAGTGTCTGTTCTGGGGTATTCATCGGCAGATCTTACAGATCTCCACCCCCCTGTAGCGTTCTCCTTAAGGGCAAATGCTGCGACCTTTCAATGTTCTATCAGGTCCTCTCCTGACCTGGTCTAATGCTAAGCACAGCGTAAGCCCTCAAGATCCATCCGATGATCACAGATGCCTGAAGGTAGTGAGAAGTGAGGCCTTCAGTGTACAGAGGACATTTACAAGTAGAGCAGATTCAAGATCCCAGGGACCTGCCCTGAAGGAGCAGCCAGAATGAGAAGCCACAGCCCTAGATGTGAGGCAGTGGGAACGGAGCCCTACTCTGTCCTCACAACTAAACTTAAAGGCCCAAGCAAGTTACTCTACTTCAATTCTTCTCTTGAAGCTTCTATTTTAATAAAACCATCTGTGGGCTTTGGTTTGGTTTGTCTTTTTTTTTTTTTCCTTTTTCTGACAAGGTCTTACTCTGCAGCCCAGGCTGTCCTGGAATTCACTATGTAGCCTTGACTGACCTAAACTCACTCAAGGCAACCCTCCTGCCTCGGCCACTCTTACCAGTGAACCTTAAGGAGATAAGTATTAACAACTGCACCAAAACTTGCCAGAGGGTTGGAAGCCAAGGCAAAACACAGGTATGAGTGTGGCAGTATGAGCTCTGAATACTGCAGATCAAGGTTGCTATTCTAACTCTAGAGAGCTAGCTATTCTCTAGAGCTACATTAATAACTAGAAGTCTTCTAGAGCAGTCATGATGAGTGGGGAATCATCCCAAACAAGCCCAACCCCCACCTCCGTCTCAGTGGCTTCAGGCAGCAGAGGTTCATGTCTGGTTCTTTGTGGACACCCAGCAGAGACTCTGTTCCCAATGGTCACATGGGGGGACCTGGTTAACAAAGCCTCCCTCCCCCTGGGGTGACTGTACCAAGGACAAGTGAGACCTCAGGAGGCCACAGGACCAATTAATTCATCCAATTTGCTCCCATCACTTCTCCCTACAGTTGCTAGTCAGATCTGTTTCTAGGACTCACTAGTCACTCACAGCCATCCATTGGACTGAGCACAGGGTCCCCAATGAAGGAGCTAGGGAAAAGACCCAAGGAGCTGAAGGGTTTGCAGCACCTTAGGATGAACAACAATATGAACTAACTAGTACTCTCAGAGCTCCCAGGGACTAAACCACCAACCAAAGAGTACATATGGGGGGACTCATGGCTCCAGCTGCATATGTAGCAGAAGATGGCCAAGTTGGTCGTCAATGGGAGGAGAGGACCTTGGCCCTGTGAAGGTTCTATGCCCCAGTGTAGGGGAATGCCAGGGCCAGGAAGCAGGAGGGGGTGGAGTAGTGAGCATGGGGAGGGGGAGGGAACAGGAGTTTGTTTTTGGTTTTTTATTTTATTTTATTTTATTTTATTTTTTTCCGAGGGGAACCTGGGAAAGGAGATATTGTATGACATGTAAATAAAGAAAATATCTAATTAAAAAAAAAGACTCACTAGCCACAAGGGAAGCAGATGTGACCTTCAAGTGTCTCTGGGAGGGGAAGGCACTTAAAGGCACCTCGCTGACGATGGTACCAATGCTTTTACTGGAGAAAGGACAGGTGCCTCTTTTCTCTGAGATATAAGATTGTGTGTGTGTGCTCCTGGTGTGCACACATGCCTGCACGCACAATTGTTAAATGGCCCAAACCAAAGCAAATCAAATGTGACCTAGGAAGGGCTAAAACTTCCTCATTACAGTTAGGAAGCCACCTGCTGAGCACCGGACACACCGGACACACCGCCACACTTTGGTTAAGAAAAGATGAGCATATAGCTCTCGCCAGACTGCAGTGACTTCTACTCTTGGCCTCAAACGACCACAAACACTCATCTGGAAAGAATCCTCGAGGCATGTGGGATGAAGTGTTTGCTGTGTAGGCATGATGTCGTGAGTTAGATACCAGCGCTCACATAAGAAGCCTGGAGTGGCGATGCCCAACCAAAACCTGTAGTGGGGAGCTAGAGACAGAGGGGCTCATGGGACTTGTTGGCCAGCTAGTCTGCCCAAGTCAGTGAGCTCCAGAATTAGTGAGAGACACTGTCCCCCAAATACGGTAGAGAGGGATTAAGGAAGATATCAGGTATCTTACACACACACATACACAGAGTTTTATGTGTATGTGTGTGTGTGCGCGCGCGTGTGTGTATGTATGTGTATGTGTGTATGTGTGTGTGTGCGTGTGTGTGTATGTGTGTGTGCATGTGTGTGCGTGTGTGTGTGCGTGTGTGTGCGTGTGTGTGTATGTGCGTGTGTGTGCGTGTGTGTGCGCGTGTGTATATGTGTGTGTGCGCGCGCATGTGTGTGTGTGTGTGTGTGCGCGTGTGTAAAATGTGCTTGGTTTCAGCCTTGAAAACAAGAAAGCACCCTACTTTGGGGTTTGATGAGAAAGTTCAGAAATCACTTTGAAGCATAAGTTAGTCGTGGCTACCCTCCTGAACATGAAGCCTTGGAGACGATGGTTTCTAAACAGTTACACAGGATAGACAACATCATGCCATCCTGGTTCCCTAAATCCCTATAACGTAATCGCGAACGAAAATGAGATTACTTATAAACTGTCTGAAGGCAGAAGCCATCAACATCCTGTTGTGCTACATAGGAACCAAGAAGAGGAATCACTCTGGGTTTCTCTTGGCAGGCAGTAGTTCTGAAATGCAGAAAGCAGTGGGGAGGAGGGGGAGGAGGGGAAGGAGGAGGGGAGGA
>NW_022196891.1:86366640-86379135 GCF_008632895.1 Mastomys coucha
AGGAGGAGGAGGAGGAGGAGGGGAGGAGGAGGAGGAGGAGGAGGAGACACTTCTCAACAGTGTCTGACCTAATATCTCAAAGAAAGACAAGAAAAGACTAACCTAGAATATTTTTATTTAAGATGGAAATTAAGACACTGTCACTTGCTTTAGCAAAGGGAAGAATCCATATGGATTCTACCTCTGTTGAGACAGCACGACCCAGAAAAATCTGTGGATTTAATTCAAGAAAACAATGGAGAAAATAACTTGCTGGGTAGACTTAAAGAACACAATGTAAAAATTAGTATGATATTCATACAGTAACTAACATACTTGAAATATTATCTGCTTTTCCCCCTTAAGTTATTCTAGACTTTGGTTTTGTGATGAAATTCTGCCAGTGTATATAGGGCCAGTGTTTTCTTGTTTATCCTCTATTTTGTAATTGCCTATCATGTCAGCCACATAAACTGTTAGAGTGTAAGCACAGATGGCAGCATAGTGGGTGTGTGTGTGTTCATGCGTGTGTAGATTTGTGTGTGCATGTGAACATGTGTGTGTTGTAGGTTTCTAGTGGAGGCCAGAAGGGGATGTTGGATCCCCTGGATCGAGCGTTCTAAGCTACTCTGAGTTGCCTGATGTGGGTGTTAGAAGACAAACCGAGGCCCTCTGCACGAGCAGCAGGTAATCTTGAGCCAACTCTCCTGATCCCAACAGTCTTCAGAACCGAGGAAGGGGAGCAAACCGTCGAGGACGCATCTGGCCTCCACCCAGATGCTCACAGCGTGCTCTGAAGTCATTAAGGAAGTGGGACCCTCCGTCAGCTGAGGGCTGATTCTTCAGACCCCGCCTTGCCACAGATAACCACGCCTCTCTGCCCACCTCCTGCTAATAGCCACGCCTCTCCCCAAGTGCCAGTGACGCCGGAAGTCCCGCCTCCAGAGACTAAAGAAGAAGTTGCTGATTGGGCCAAGTTGCTGACGAACTTGGGGGAGGGGTTTTCCCTTACCTATGCTAGCTGTTTGCTTGTAACAATGAGGATTGAATGAAAGATGGCAGATTGAAAACACAGTCATGTGTTAGTCTAATTTTTACAAACCCTTCCCGCGGTTCCAGTACCCCAAAATTATTTTTCAGGACCTTGACCCCATTCTAGAAAACCCATTCATACACGTGGCCGCTGGGCGGCTACAGGAAGGGCTATCCCTCCATTTTGTAAGAAGCTGGAGACTCGGAGTTATAGACCCTCCCTCTTTCAACTCACAGCTCTGTGGGCTTCAAATCCCATATGCTTTTCAGAAGTCACAGAGGTTACTAAAGAATCACAATAACTTATTGTGTGATCAAAAAGTCACTTACACATTAGACGTGCACTGCTGCCTGTCAGTTACTACTGCCTTCAGGGGTAACCACAGTCTCGTGTTAGTATCATTTGCTTTTTATTTTTTATTAACTGAATTGTGTTGAGTAGGTATGCAGTGTATGCATGCATGTGTATATGCATGTTCACATGTCTGTAGAAACACATGTGCAGGTGCTCATGCATGCATGTGATATGGAGGCCAGACGTTGACACCAGATTTCTTCCTCTATCATCATGCTCCGTGTTTAATGAGGCAGAGTCTCTGCCGACTCCAGTTGGTCTAGCTAACCTCGCTCTGAGGATCCCTGTTCTCTGCCTCCACAGAGCTGGGATTACAGAGGGCCGCCATGTCTGCTTTACGCTTATGTGGGTCTGGGGATTCGAACTCTGGTCCTCATGCTTGTGCACCGAGCATATCCACTGAGCATTCCTAGCCCCTCTGCTCTCTTCTCTTGATTCTACTTCTCAACTCCTATTCACTCAGTACATGCCTCAGAAACCGAGGCTGGGACAACGGTGAAAAGAAACTACCTTGGTACAATGGGCTGAAGTCAAATATCAGCCACAGATGTGTATGAAAGGCTAAGATTCAGATCTTTGCCCTGTGGCACGATGAGAGGGATCCCTCACAGCACAGATGTGAACGCCTGCATTTTAGCAGTACATTACGGCACCACCTGTCTCCATCCTATCTTTAAGACTTTTAATAAAATGAAGAATATGCTTGATGGATATAGATCCATTCATATAGCACTTCGATAAGGGTCAAAGAAAAAAAATTTTTTTTTTTTTTTTGGTTTTTTGAGACAGGGTTTCTCTGTGTAGCCCTGGCTGTCCTGGAACTCACTCTGTAGACCAGGCTGGCCTCGAACTCAGAAATCAACCTGCCTCTGCCTCCCAAGTGCTGGGATTAAAAGCGTGCACCACCACTGCCCGGCCAAAGAAATATTTTTAATGTCTACATGTACTACGTATAAATCTGACTAGTCTTAGGATCATGTCTGTAGTCCACTGGTCATCTTTAACTCAATAGTAGAAAATGCCAAACGATTTTTAAGAATTGTACTAACCTATGTTGTCTTTCCCCTATAACATATTAGAAATCAGAGTAAAGACTACAACATCAAAGACACAACCTGAAGATGGAAATGAGACACCGGGCAGTAAAGGAGAGAGAGAGAGAGGGAGGCATGCAGAGATGAGAAGAAAAACAAAAGGAAAAGGAACCGCCTCTGTTAGGGACCCTGTGCGAGGAGTGTAGAGGGCCCTGTTAGCAAGTGCGTGCGCAGTGTGGTGGTCTGAATACAAATGGTCCCCATAGGCCCATTTAGCCTGGCACGGATAGGAGGTGTGGCCTTGTTGAAGTGGGTGTGGCCTTGTTGGAGTGGGTGTGGCCTTGTTGGAGTGGGTGTGGCCTTGCCAGAGAAAGTGTGTCACTGGGTGGCCTGGCAGGAGCTTCAAGGCTTTAGAAGCTTAAACCTGCCTTCCCAATGTCTGTGAATCCACACATAGAACTCTCAGCTACCTCTCCTGCACCGTGCCTGCCTGCACGCCACCAAGCTTCTCTCCATGACAGTAATGGACTAAGCTCTGAAATTATAAGCCGACCCTAATTAAATGCTGTCCTTTATAAGAGTTGCCATGGTCATGGTGTCTCTTCACAGCAATGGAAACCTTAAGACGCCCACTGTGCTCCGAAAACCCCACAGAATGATGCTTCCACAGCAGTAGCACCCAAGGAGCAGAGGCTCCAGACAGACACAAACTACTTTCTCAACCTGTCTATGATGTTAGCGTCTCCTGAGATCACTTCGTTCTCCACTGTCTTTTAGCCAATGCAATCCATTTCGCTAGCTGAGTCTCAGCTTCAGCTTCAGCTTCAGCTTCAGCTCCTTCAACAAAGCTTTGGCCCCAGGGGCCATTTTATCTCCGTGCTTGACTCACCGTACAACTATTAATGAAGACATTTATCTCTACTCACAACCTCCATTGTTACAGGCACTGTTATGATCCCCAGACTACCCTCCCAGCCAAAGTTTCCCCCCATATCTAAGCATGCACACTCACCTTTTTACACTTAATCATTCAAATATATAAGTTATCCGCCAATCGATATTTGTCAAAATGAAATTATCCTATCCTTTTCATATATTCACTATTTCTTTCACTATTTTTCTTTCTTTCTCTCTCTCTTTCTTTCTTCCTTCCTTTCTTTCTTTCTTTTGTTTGTTTTTGTTTTCAAGACAGGGTTTGTTTCTCTGTGTAGTCCTCGCTGTCCTGGAACTCACTCTGTAGACCAGGCTGGCCTCGAACTCAGAAGTCTGCCTGCCTCTGCCTCCCAAGTGCTGGGATTAAAGGCATGGGCCACCACTGTCCAGCAGCTATTTCTCAATCTTCTGGGCTTTTCTCTGTGGTAGGAACCCCTGATGAAGCTAGAATCATGGGCAGTGTCTGCTGTTTTGCTTGTATTTGTTTTGGTTTTTTCCACCATTCAAACTAAGAGGTTGCCAAAGTCTATTCCTTCTAGCCATGGATATCAAGTATTTTTTTGGAATAAAGACTTTGATCTTGACCTCTCTGTTACAGAAGAATCTTCATTCCACGTCCCCTGAACCAGGTCCTCCCACCTGAGCTCTCTTGTCTGCCTCTTCAGATCTTCCTTTTTTACTCTCACCAAAATCATTCAATCCACTTCCCTAAAATCCTTCAGTGTCTCAGGGGCCTTTGAGGATACAGTCAGAGATGTTGTAAAATGGGACATTAAAAGCCTCGTGCACTAGAAATCACTTCTCGTGTAGGAGACATTGATAAGCTCCTGTGTGGTAAAACTCCCAGCTCTCAAGCCAGGTATCCTCTTTAGTTGCCTACTTTTGGACCCCACAAAGAGCCCCTAAGTTATTTCACTGAAAGGGTCCCAGCCACCTAGAACATACTGCAGAGGACAATGGTGCCACTATGCATCCAGATGAAGAAATACCCTGCAACCCCCGTCTCACACACACAGTCCAGGGATACCTCATGGTCCCGAGGCCAAGTGTCCCCAGGCCCAGAACACTATGGCCTCCAGAGGCTAGTTATTTTCTTAAATAACAGAAAATTGACTCAGAGAGGGAGTCTCAAATCCACACAACACTTTTAGAGACAAACACAACAGTATTTGCAAAACCTATTGCTAAGCCATCCATTCATAGTGGTTCTCTTCTGCAAGACCTGACAGGGTTGTCACTCCATGTGGGGACATAGCTGCTGCCCACCTCACAGGGACTGCCACCCAGGGTGTATACAAAAGTCACAGCTTCCACACTCAGATGTAAACGGCAAGTAATTAAGCAATGTCTAGGTCATGACTCATTCTTCCCTACTCGGTTCCTAAGCAAGGACAGACGTTATCTTCTGAGTGTTATGAGCATATTTATTGTCAATAGACCTGCCTTGGGCATCAGCAATATTATATTACACCCTGTAGTAGAAATAATCTTTATTCCCTAAATGGAAGCATGCTCTCCCCTGAGAAGAGGGTATATGGGTTAATAGGGCAGATAATTAGTCCTATTAATGTTTACCATTAAATGCTATCTGCTTCCTATTGGAACTTTAAAAAGGTAACAAAAAAGCGAACCCTCTTCAGACGTCCACATGTCTCCAAGAAATATGTCTGAGTTTGTCATTGCCTTTCTCGGGGGAGGCAGAGCAACTAGAGTTATGTGGGCTGCTTCTGGATCCCTGTCACATCCTTCCAACCGGTCGCTTCCTCCTTAAGTGCTTCAGATGGGGATGGGTCCTTCTCCCAACATGCTCAGCTCACGCTGTGAAGCATGCTGCGCAAAACGACAGTTTTCTTTACTTCCAAACATCTTAATTCCATGAAAATGACTCTCTGGTGGAGACAGCATATGGTTTAACATCTTAAATGACATAAAAACCCTTCGCGTAGTTATCTGTATATGTTCATGGTTTACCAATATGGCTCAGCCATATTTCAAAATATCAATATAATGCTGGGATTTGTTGAACACAATCTGCTCGTTCTAGTTGAGCGATGTGTGAGTCGCAGGATTTTCTGCCTTGGGAGTCCACACTTTGGCTCTGCCCTCCTGGAGGTAAATTGAGAGTTTAAATTATCTATTATTTCTCACTTCAGCAGCATCACTTCATTTATTAAATACGTGGTTCCTGGTGCCCATGTATTTATGCAGTGCCTCGTCTCCCTCCCCCACTTTCTCTGCTGAACCTCTGACCCTTCTCTGCCTTTCCCCAAATTACATCAGGAGTCAGAAAATACGCATTTGCCCGGGCCAAAATTCATTTTCCATGGGTTTGACTGGATCTGCTGTGGTTTACACTGTCTCTGGCCAGAACCTTCCTCAAGTGACTCTCTACAGATGCTGTAAGGGAAGATTAGCCTCTTCCTTGGTGAATCAGCATGAAACACACTCACACCTTCAGCCGAGAGCCACGGAAAGCCTTCATGAATGGGCACGTGACCGAACTGTCCACACGTAACCCATTTAGTAAATAAGTAACTGTATATGAGAAGACAGTGCCACAGCCTCTACTCTATCCTCCATAAATTCCCATGCAGAAGCCAAAACCCCCAAGGTAACTGGATAAGGAGACAGGGCTTTTCAAAAGCGATTGTGGGGGTAAAAAGGAGAAAGACTGGCGTCCAAGTCCAGTAACATTGGTGTTCTTACAAGAGAAAGAAGGGATGCTGGCCTGGCTCTCTCGCTCCATGAGTGGACACAGAGAAAAGGCCAGGTGAGGATATAGTTAAAAGAGAAGACATGCAAGCCAGGGGGAGAGGCCTCACCATTGACCAGACTGCCAGCATCATTTTAGAGTTAATGGCTTTCAGCGCAGTGAGAAAATAGAGGTCTTACTGCACTTTGTCCTAACAGCCCCCAACATAGTTTAGCCCCTGTGGCATTAACTTGGAGAAGTGGCCTGGTGCCTGTCAGCTTGTCCCACTGCAAAACTCCAGGATAAAAATCTTCACACTTAAACACATACCCCACAGCAATTTCATTGATTATATAGAGATAGAAAGTCCCCTCTCCCTACATTATACCCCAGTGGCATGTAAACCTCATGTCTGTGATCACGGTAGTATCAATGTATGTATATATGTAAGTAACAGCGATGTATGTTGGTCACACAATAATATTTTCCCGACTGTCAAAGTTCAAGCTTCAAGAAGTGAATGCATGTGAGTGTACACATGTGTGCCAGTGTGTCGACACAGTTGTACACATGTGTGCCAGTGTGTCGACACAGTTGTACACATGTGTGCCAGTATGTCGACACACTTGTACACATGTGTGCCAGTATGTCGACACAGTTGAAAGTAGTTTTAGATAAACAGCTGAGTTATCTCCTTTTTAACTGTTATCCAAAACATTCCATTACTACAGTTTCTTATCCCTGAGAATTTCAAGATTCAGAAAAGTATGCAAAGTTAGAATAAGCATCTCCCTCCTCCTCAGTCCCCACTCCGCCACTCGCCACACGCCACATGCCACACTCCACACACCCAAGACTTAGGTGCATCCATTCAGGTCCCACTGGAAAGAGGACTCTGACCCAGTTTAACATACTGACCACCCTATCTTGCTGATTTTCTCACAATAAAGAGATTCTGTGATAGAACTGAGACACAAATGAACAAACCTAGACTAAACACATGAAATTTAACTGGCCACAGTGCTAACCATGTGATGGAGCACGGGGTAACTCGTGTTCTTGATTGTTATCGTAAGCACCTCAGGTATCAATAAAAACTTTATGACTTGGGGCTGGAGAGATGGCTCAGTGGTTAAGAGCACTGACTGCTCTTCCAGAGGTCCTGAGTTCAATTCCCAGTGACCACATGGGGGCTCACAACCATCTGTAATGGGATCCGATGCCCTCTTCCAGCATTCTGAAGACAGATACAGTGTACTCATATACAATAAATAAATAAATAAATATTTAAAAGCAAAATCAATAACAAGAAAACCTGTATGACTTAACATGCTTAAACAATAAAGATTAAATTTGTAAGAAGATATCAAATTCACTATTTATCTTATTCTTTCTTTTTTAATAGATGTTTAAAGAAGGTATGTTTCTAGCAAGCAAAGATTTGACACTGGTGCATTCTGACCTATGAACAGCAAGCAATGAAACAGACAGGATTACTAGTGCTATGGTGCAGACCAAACAGACCTACGACCCACCTAAACAACTAGCAAAGTTCCCAAGTCTCACACACACACACACACACACACACACACACACACACACACTGCTGTCACTCTCCAACCAATAGTAGTTCTGGAGATACAAATACAAAATCAAAATTGAATATCCAAGGAATAAAATTTCAGTATAAACACTTCCATTTTAAAATTCCCAAAATTTCATGTATCAAAATTCTCAAGGTCATTGCTACATTTTTTTTTATATAAAATATGTAAAATTCCAAATACTTGGAAGTTCTGAAGCAATGAGCCATAGCACACAGCCTTCCAATGCACTTGTGTAAGTCCAGGTGTGAACACGCGCATTTACATAGACAAAGTAAAATAAATCATTATACTATTAAACATTCATTATTCCAATGTCTGATATGCTCTGTCTCACTACTGTTCTCATTCGCCGCTAATAAAGAACTTAAATCATGTAACAGGTAATTCCTCATAAAGTTCAACCTGAGTTTAATTTATCAACAATTCCATCTCTAGAAATGTATTCAAAAAGAATTTTAAAAATTTATGTTTACAGACACTGAAAAAAACATTCATTTTTCATTCTATGATACTTTGATACATTTTCCCTCATTGCTGTGAATTGAACTTAGGACTTTATATATACTGGGCTAGTATCCTACGAATGGAGGTATATTCCAGCCTCAAATCTTTCCTTTCTTTTCCTTTCCTTTCCTTCCCTTCCCTTTCCTTTCCTTTTCTCTTTTCTTTTCTTTTTTTTTTCTTTTCTTGTCTTTCTGTTATGGATAGACCCCACTTTGTGTCATTCAACAAAATCTGCAACTTGTAACTCCTGTACTTTTCTTACTTCACTGTATACTAGCATTAATATTAAGAGTTTAAGCTTCTAAATATTTTTTAAAAGAGCATCAAACCAACCCTTTACTGGGTGCTGCTCCGTGCACCCTCACCCTCACCTCTTCCTTCGTCTTCTTAGAGATCACCCGTAGCCAGTCTCCAATCATGCTTAGAACAGCCGCAAAGTAGGCCAGCCCAACGAGGATCCAGAACCACACCACAGGCTTGTAGAAGTCCAGATACTCAATGTCCGACCCACCTGCAAGAGGACACACCACAGGCTTATAGAAGTCCAGATACTCAATGTCCGACCCACCTGCAAGAGGACAGGTGTTAATCGTAGTCCCAAGGGGCAATGACTGGGAGCCACAACACACTTGAGCTATGACTCAAGGGCAGAAATCTCTTAGCCTCTCCACAGACCCAAGCTCTTCCTTCACACCGAATTTCTCGTTTTCTCTTGCACAATTATCAAGTTTCCAAGGACAAGTTCAATAGATATTTCTGGAGGATACTTCCTTGCCTCTCCAGATCATGAGAACTCTCTGGGCTTCCTGTTTCTTTTGTCACTTATGACCTTTTGTCCCTCAGGACTCAACTGCTCCATCCCCACTAACAACATATGAATCCAAGACTGCACTTCCACACCTCGCACCGGACTGTATCCATCAGCCCATGCCATCCCACGGACTTGCCAAACTGAACTGGAGGTGGTTGACTCTGGGCATGACTATTATTTTCAGGTCATAAGTAGGATGATCGGGTACCAAGCTGAGGCAGAGCAGCTGTGGGCCAGCAGAGAACCGCTGGTCTTCACAGGCAATGCCACCATCATCATCTCTGAGGAAGTCCCATGGTGTCATCTGTTTAAGCGCCACATCTCCAGAAAGAATAAGTAATGGAGCACTTTTTTTTTTTAATGACATCTGTGTGCTGACATCACTGTACTGTGGTAATCTACTGTGTGCATTTCCACATGCCCTCCCATTCAGCACACACTAATAGAGGTAGTTATAAAGTGGCAAATGCTGAAATCCTAACTTATTTACCCAAATAAGTAGTCAAGGCTAAATCTTAAGGAGCCCAACTTTAACCTAAGAAATCCTCACATTCAGACTGGAGAGATGCCATCGTGTATAGAATGCTTCCCATTGATTTCAGAGCAGAACCCATGTAGAAGTTAAATGTGAAGCTCACCTATGTAACTACAGGGCTCCTACCCAGATAGGGGTCATGGAGACAAGAAAATTCAGATGGTCCTGGGCCAGCTAGCCTGGAGTATACAGCTCAAGAGACTCGGTATCAAAAAAAGGTGGAAAGTGAGACCTGACACCTGAGTTTGTCCCCTGACTTCTGCCTGCATACATTCACACACACATACACACACACAGACACAGACACACACACACACACATACACACACACACATACACACACACATACACACACATACACACACACATACACACAGACACATATACACACATACACACACATACACACACACATACACACACACACAGACACACACACACACATACACACACATACACACACATACACACACACACATACACACAGACACATACACACACATACACACACACACATACACACACATACACACACACATACACACAGACACATACACACACATACACACACATACACACACACATACACACACATACACACACATACACACACATACACACACATACACACACATACACACACATACACACACACATACACACACACATACACACACACATACACACACATACACACATACACACACATACACACACATACACACACACATACACACACATACACACACACACACACAATTTGAACAGGAAGAAACCCTCACACAGAGAAGGTTGCTACAGCTGAGTGTGTGGAACAGCAGAACAGTTGCTATGTAACCCTGCGGAAGAACACAGAGGAAGGGGGAAGGCGAGAAGGCAGAGGGAACTTTTATGTGATGGGTACCAAGACACTGTGAGAAGACACACTCTCTTTAGAGGATCAGGCAGTGTACGGATGCTGACCGGAGTGTGGTCAGGGCCAAGTGAGGAACCTAGGAGGAATAGGCTATGTAGGATCATAAAGACTGGATCCTAACTCAGCAGGAACTGGGTTGTATTTATAGGGGAGATGGCCTATGTTCATGGTTGACTGTATGATCAAAAGGATCATAATGGCTGAGGGGAAAGAGTGACGGGAGGCCACACGAGACACTATGATTTGGGAGCAGCTAAGAAATTGCTATGTTGAATGAAGGCAGGCGTGAGAGAGAAGGGTATGGAAGAGTGGAGCAGGGGACAATGATGACATTGGATTGTTTCTGATGGCCACAGTCCCTTACTTGGGAGATGATGAAAGGACATTGATTAAAATCGGCACAGACGCTCTAAGTTGGGACTTGGCAGTCTAAGGATGGTTAGGGACCACCATGTGACTTCACCCCAAAGATTCTTGCATGCAGGCCTAATGCACTGTGGGGCAGGCAGAGCAGGGAGCGAGCATCATAGGATTCACTGCACGGACACCAGGGCTATGCGGAAATCCAACCCATCACTAGGGGAAAGCCAGTGAACACTACATACAAATATAAAATACTAATGGGATATCCCCCCTAAGCAAATCAGAGTCTGGAGGCCACACAAAGATTTCTGAATGTTCAAGGAACAAGGTAAGTCAGGAGAGGAGGGCCCTAGCAGGTGAGCATTGTGAGTGGGCCCATAGTCTGAGGACAGCCTGGACTGCACAGTAAGATGGCTTCTAAGGTAAGCCTGCTGGCAAAAGTGTTTCTAGTTCACTGAAATCAAATGACTTCCTTCCCCGGTGCTTTCTCTTTCATACCAGAAAGAAAAAGAAACAGGAAAAACAAACAAAACAAAACAAACCCAAACCCGCCTTCATCCAAATGCTTAGGGCTCACCTAACACCAAGCCCCCTGACTCTCTGATTGTAGTAAGTCCACATGATAAAGATGACATTTTATGTATTTCTTATAAGCAGGATGTTACAGTTGGGAGGCAGTAAGTCGCCCTAATCACCAAGAGGCCTGTACTTGGGTAAAATGTTTCACCCAGAAGTTTTCATGATTCTAAGCCACGGAAACAAGGTTTTTCCATGTTCTTAATTACCACTCTTACAATGAAATACTGGCAGCTGGATGATCTAAGAAGAAAAGCACCAAGAAAGAAACCTCTGTCAGACAACTATTCACCCTATTCACTTTCCCAAACCTAAGACTTGGAATTCTCTTCGTACATTAATCAGCTCACAGGAGGCAAAGACCTCCCCTCGTCTGTCAGTGTATCTGTAATGTTAAGATAGCTTGATTTAAAGGGTGGATTTAAAATGAGGAAATGATTTTCATCTTTTTTATTTTTAGTTGTATGGATGTGTGTGTAGACACACACATGTGTGGACATGCATACATGTGTGCATGCATGTGTGTGCTGAGACCAGAAGGGGATGTCCAATACCCTAGAGTTGAGGTTAACAGCACTTATGTGCTGGAATCTAAACTCTGGTCCTCTTCAAGAACAGCAAGTGCTTTGAGCCACTGGAAATGATCTTTTTTTTTTAACCTTTGACTGTCAGGAGTATTAATTTTCTCCCTATTGTTTAGGAACATGTCCAGCTGCCTCTTATTAATTAATTGAGGTAGCTGGGAGTGGCAGCTTTCACCTGCATCTAGTACATGGGATGCTAAAATAGGAGGACTGGGGGCCTCGGGGCGGTGTAGAGGACACAGAGAGAGGCCATCTGAAAACCATAAAGGATCAAAGAATGCAGACTAATTTCTCTGACCTAGACAGAACGCCCGCACCTTTTGTTGCCACATCCACCTGTTTCCTTTCCTTCTCTCACCGCTCATGTTGTAGACTGCAGGATGCTGCACCCTCCCTCTGTTGACTGCAGGATGTTGCACCCTCCCTCTGTAGACTGCAGGATGCTGCACCCTCCCTCTGTTGACTGCAGGATGCTGTACCCTCCCTCTGTTGACTGCAGGATGCTACACCCTCCCTCCGTTGACTGCAGGATGCTACACCCTCCCTCTGTTGACTGCAGGATGCTGCACCCTCC
>NW_022196891.1:86379984-86408473 GCF_008632895.1 Mastomys coucha
CTCTGTAGACTGCAGGATGCTGCACCCTCCCTCTGTAGACTGCAGGATGCTGCACCCTCCCTTCCTGTCCTGTGCCCAGAAGCTCTTTCCATTTTAGGAGCTCTCTGGCTGATTATAGGAGAACATACAGATAGCAATAAAAATACCAAAGAGGGTGGAGGCAGACAGCCTCAGAAACCTCCTCAACTTTTCCAAATAGTCTAAGCTTTCTGAGTCCGTACTGGGATGTGTGATGGCTCCCTTTTCCTCTCTCCTCCTCCTCTTCCTCCTCCCTGCCCCCTACCTCTCTCTCTCTCTCCTCCTTGACATTTACAAGAGTAACTCAGCCAGAGCTTGATCCAACCTAGCAGATTAAACTACTAAAAATATAACTCGGGAAGATTCAAGCTGTTCACAATGCTAGGAAGTGATTCTCCCCAGAGCGGGTTCCCTGAGCACAGTGACTGGGAACATCCCTGTATCCACTACTGAGAGAACCTCCCTGCCTGCTCCCTGAGAGTCATGGCAGGAGGAGGGGAAAGAATAACTTATGGGGGCATGGAAGGGACTGTCTGATGCTAGATGCCCTACCTTACTCAGTCCATATGCTCATTTCAACTGACTGATAGAATATTCAAAAATCATACTGGGGGAGTTGAGTGAGAACTTAGCCTCCTAGATTAGGCCCCATGACTAGCACCACCCCACCATGATGGACTACAGGTAATTCCAGGGAAGCCATCCTACCTTAAAGCTCTGTAGGTAGATGCTGAGAGAGATGAGACCCCTATATTTGGGCAGGGATATCAATGGGGCCTTAGGCAACATAATTTAAGCTTTATCTCCATCTGCTTTCTCAGAAATAAAGTTGATGATTCAAGTGCCATCCAGTTCGATCTGCCCAGAACTCAAAAGAGACTGCTAGGCCCAAGCAGTTTTTCTAAAATCCTAGTGACTTTAAATAGAGATGTAAGGGTATGGAAAATAAGCCATACCAAGTCACCAAAGGACAGGAGCCACAGAGCTCACATGCAAACCCAGTCTTGTGTTGCTCTGAATCGTGTGGCTCCTTCCATGGGATGGAGTTCTTCTTCACCCATATGCTCAGCTCTTAACTGTCACTACCCTGCACTTCATACCATCCACCTGTCCTACAGCCTGGGGCTGAGGGAATGCTCTCCATACTGGATGCCAACCCAAACCAAGATCCAGCTCTGGAAACAATGAGCTTACTGGTCCTACTTACACATCACGAGAGAAAGGTTACACAGGAAAGCATAGAGATCCTAAAGTAGCCACGACACCAAAACCCTCTCACCCCAGCCTGGATGCAGACAATTAGCTGCATGGATGGAGCTCCCCCATCGTCTGTGTACTCTAGCACTTCACGAGACGATGAATGCGGGTATAACCAGGGAAGAATGACATACAACTGGCCAAGAGGTACTGAAGGGAGTGGCCTCAATCTACTGAACCCTCCATCTACTCCTTCTGATATGGAACATGGACATTCAACAAGCCAAAAGCTTTGGGGAATCTCTTGTAAGTAGTGGGAGCCATTCTGATAAGCGTGGTGGCTGTTACACTTGCAAGACAGTGAGCTATGACTCGCAGCTCCCGTGGGCTGCGGAGGAAGGTAAGAGGTAGAGGGAGACTGGTAACACTTAATCCCACTCAAGACAGCGAATCCTCTCTGACCTAAGGACCCATAAAGACGTCACCTTTTAGTGCCATTAAAGGTAATGTAAGGTTAGGAGGGGACAATACTCAGAGGATAGTGTCAACAAAACTGCTCCACCCACATAGTATGGAAGACAGTTAGTTAAGGTGAGAGTCATCAAGCCAGACAAGCGTCCCCCTTTGGCTCAAAGTAGCCCTGTGGATCTGAAGACAGGTCCTCTTTATCAACCTCCTGACTCCAGTGTTTCAGAGGATGGTGGTCTAGTCCACAGACCTTGAGTTTGGGATCAGGCAAGTGTTTGCATAACTACCACAATAGAGCTGGGGTTTTTGTCTGTGTGTGTGTGTGTGTGTGTGTGTGTGTGTGATTTCATCACACTAAAGTGAGTTTAAAAAATAAAAACTCGAGAACATAACACTCCTTTCCCTTAATTTTCTTGACCTGTGGATTGGTTTTTTTTCCCCTGAGTCACAAAATATTAATGATGATAACCTCACATACCCCGTTTTTCAATTATAGTCATTCTTGACTCGGATAGTCAATTCCAGGACCATCCTCCCATCTTCTAAAATGACATATGTGCTACAGAACATAAACACAGCGTCACTCTAAAGAAACCCGTGTTTCAGCTTCACATTGCTTTAACAAAATACATAAAGCATGCAACCACTGAAAAACAGTTCACCCAGCCCAGGACTCTGGAAGTTCCGTTTTGGGGTCAGGTGACCTCGTTGATTCAACTCTCTAGTGAAGAACACTGAGGAGCAATCATGATAAGAGTGTATTATGGGCTGGAGCTGAGAAATAAGAGAATGGGGTCCTATACTTCCCCGTGAAAGCATACATTCAGTGAGCAGAACGCATCCTATGAAACTGGATCTCTGGAGAGTCACAGTGTGCATGAACTGATGTGAGATACTCATTTAAACCACAGAATCATTTCTCTCTAAGTATGTTAGTTTGGATGGAAAATAATGCTTTTAATTTGGGGGCTTGACTACAAGTTTATTAGTGATGACTTATTATATTATGATATTTTTGTTTTGTGTATTTTTCTCTTGTGACAGCAAATTGCCTAGAGAACAGAAACATTCTTACAGTGGCATGGTCAGTCTGGTGACTTTGGTCTTCAACAATAAATCACCTATTAAAACAAATATATGCCACTGATAAAGGAAAATATAAAGCTAAAGAAGACAATTAGAGGACTGCAGAGATGGCTCAGCAGCTGTTCTTCAAGAGGTCCCGAGTTCAATTCCCAGCTCCCACATATCATCTTACAACCATCTGTGGCTCCAGTTCCGGGGAATCCAAAGCCCTCTTCTGGCCTCCGAGGATAGCAGTCACATACATAGTCACATGCATATACAGACAAAACACCCACACACACAAAATGAAACTTAGAATTCGAAATTATTTTAAAATGGAGACAATTAGATCTGCCTAGTGTTTGAAGTTATATTTTTGGACGTTAGAGATCAGCACTCAGATTTAGAAACCAGCCCATTTCTACTTCTGTTCTTCATATAAAACCTACTGTTAGAAGAACAGGAACCTCATGGATGTAAAGAAAGGGAAATCTACAAGTCCCCTCACTCAGTCATCTCTGCAAGGGTAGAAGTGTGCGGTGTGTAGTGTGCAGTGTGTGGCGTGTGGTGTGCGGTGTGCAGTGTGCAGTGTGCAGGAGTTAAATGATTATTTCTTTTGGAAATTATTTCTATGTCTCCGTGGAGAGCAGCTTGGAGGAGTCTCCATTAAGCACCAGCTCCGTCATAACCATCACTCACCAAGGCTCCCTCCTTCGCTCCCTCCCCCTGCACTTCTACAATGCTTCTAGAAGGCTGCTGACCCCTGAGAGTTCACCCCTGCGAGTTCATCTCCTGGCTTGCCACAGACCCTCACTTCAATTCCGCTGATTAATCATGTGTGCAGTTATCAGTCCTCTCATCACTGGCTAAAGCATGAGAAGCAGATTTCCCTGGCTCCACAGACCTTGATCCCTATTTAGTGGCTGCCCCTAATTTCACACATTCCTTCTAGAGGAGCAGGAACCACAGCAATTGTCACTATTGCGTGCTGAGCACAGTGTCTCATAAATAGTGTGTTCACTAGCCATCAGAGTAGGTGAATGTGAATTAATGAATGAGTGCTGATTCCAAGGCAGAGAGCCAGCGAGGGGGGCTCTGTGTGTTAAATCACTTGCTGTAAAGCCTGATGGCCTGAGTTCAGATCCCTGGAACCCATGTGACAAGCCAGCTGTGTCAGTCGAGCACTCCTACAGCCAGATGGGAAATGAAGACAAGAGATTCCCTGAGAGGCTTATAGGATGACTGATCTCAGCAGTGTAGAGAGGAGAAGCAAGAGTGGCCTGCCTCAGATGGTGGACAGAGAGAACTGAGTCCCAAAAGTTGTCCTTTATCACACACACACACACACACACACACACACACACACACATACATGTAAGCATGCATACATCTACACACACATCCACACATGCACACACACACACATATGTATACACACACATGTAAGCATGGACACATCCACACACACATGAACACACACATCCACACACACACATGGAAGCATACACATATACACACATACACATATGCACACACACATGCACACATACACATGTAAGCATGGACACATCCACACACATCCACACGTAAGCATACACACACACATGCACACACACATGCAAGCATTCACGCATCTACACACATATGCACACACACACACACAAGCATGCATGTATCCATACACACATGCACACATACACACACATGCACGCACACATCTGCAAGCATGCATGCACACACATATACACACATGTAAATACATACACACATGTAAGCATGGACACATTCACATGCATGAACACACATATACACAGACATACAAGCATACACACATGCACACATGTATACACACATGTACATACTTGCACCCATACATGCTCACATACACACACACATGCACACACACATGCAAGCATTCACACATCCACACACATCCATGCACACATACACACACGCACACACATGCAACCATTCATGCATCTACACATATGCACACATACACGCATGCACACATACACACACATGTATGCACACACATGACTATAACACATCTTCCAAGCAGTCACACAAACTTCCCCTTTCTGATTAACTTGGTTCTTGTTTTCATTTTCTGAGCTGATCTTGGGAAGGGTCACTGTTCTTCTAGCATCCTCCACTCTCATCAAGCAATTTTGGAACTGGCCTTAGAGATATAACTGTGCAGATCCCAGGCTGTATCAGGCACTGCATCCAAGAGGATGTCTAGCGACAACTGTTCTGAACAACAAAACTTCATCATGGCTTTTAAACAGTGTCCGAGATGTTTTCACAATGACATTCCCTTAGATTAAGTGAACACTCACTGCATGAGTCGTATTTGGGATTTTACAGAAAGGAAATCGCTTGCCTATGAAAAGCTTCCCTTGCAAAGATGACATATAATTCTAGGAAATGTTAGTAGGGGACACACAAGTATGTCTTTCCCCAAGTCGAAATACAATGACAAATGGCAATAGAACTTTGAAAACTAAATTTAAAAAGTCATCCGGGTGACATGCCAGGGGAAGAAGGTCCTTAGCTGGGGAGGGGGAGCTGCACTCTGTGAAGAAGCAGCATGTGACACCCCACATGCGAAGTCTGACCAGGAGGGAGGCACTCTGCCTCCAGTGGGTAAGTAAGCTTCCAGTATCTAACAGTACACTCTTTCAGTGATGGAAAAATCCATAAAATACAGCTTAAACATCCGATATATATGAATTATGCTTCTTTATTTTTTAAATTAATGTGTGTGTGTGTGTGTGTGTGTGTGTGCGTGCATGCGTGTGTGTGTCTGAATGAGAGTTTGTACATCAGAGGATAGTATCCTAGGAGGCCAGAAGAAGGCACTGAATTCTCTGGAGGAACTACGTGGATGTTTGGAACCCAGTACCCACTCTCTCTCTGCAAGAGCAGTACCATACATAACTAAAGAATCAGCCACATGTGTCTGTGTGGTACTGGCCATAATGGTTGCTCACAATGCTTAAGTCTGGGGACTAAGATCTTGAGGTTTCCTTAAAAGCGTAGGGAATGTGAGGCCCCCACTTTGCTGAACTATCATTTGCACAGGCTCTCCCTCCTGCACGCCCTTCGGAGCCAACCTAGGCTGACTTGGGAAAAGAAGTGTTGCAAAGGATTCCAGTGAGAAGCATGTTTTGGGAGTCACACCTCACCTTTGTCCGGTTAGGGGGACCTAAAAAGCCATCAGCTTTGAAAACGCATTTTAAGTTGTGTTAAACTTGGTAGCGAGGCTTTCCTCCAGTCTTCAAGGATCATGATCTACGCCTTCTATATCATTTTCTCTTGCACGTTTGTGAACCCAGCAGACCAGGTGTAGAAGCAAGCCCAAACGAGGAAGCTTCTCCATATGACTGAGACTAGATCTTAAGAAAGCGAGGTTGGCTTAGTCCTCGCTCTGTAAGGCGACCTTGACTGGACATTCTAGGTATTTACGGAAAGGGAAACTCAGAGACAGGAATGAGGAAAGCAACCCTAATTCTCAGGTAGGACTGTGAAGCTCGTTGTAGCTCACCCCTACCTCTCGACTACAAACAACACTGTCAAACCATGTAAATCACACGGGCTCCATCACTTCCTTCCCCCTCTTTCAGCTTCAAGAAGAATCCTTGCACACAGGGATCTAAGCTGTGGGGTTGTGTTGTCAGTGTAACACAAAGCCCAAACTCGTCTCTCCTTGATCCTTCTCGGCCTCAGGATAGGGAACTCAGGTGAGAGGACAGAATGGATCAGCTGGAAGGATCAGATGTCAATCACCAGTGTGATGACCCAGCCACCGCAGCATGCCCCTGACACAAGCAGAAACAGAGGGAAGGTTCTACAGAGCAAATAGCCAGCCTCTCCCAGGAGAGCTCTGCCCTAGCTTAGCAGCTCACTGTAGTCACAAGGTCCCCAGGAGCAATGGCTGACTGTGTGCGCTCTCTTCAGCTATACATGGCAATCAATCCCTCCACAAGAAGCTTGAAAGACAAGCCTAGTTTCTGTTTTCTGAAGATTCTTACAAAGAGCATGTTTCCTGCCTTGCCTTCTCCACATCTGTCCAGAATGTGCCCCGGGTGTAAGGATTTGACACAGAAAGCTTGCAGCCCTACAAACACAGCTCTGTGGCCTCACAAAAGCCAAAAAAGATTGAGGATGCTGAAAAATCATTAAACTTCGCTGTTTCCCTCTTCTCCCTCTCAGATTTTTTTTTTGTAATATTTATTTTATCACTTCGTGTATATGAGTGTTTGCCTGCTTGTCTGTGCATCACATGCATGCAGTGCCCAAAAGCACCAGAAGAGAAAGACGGACCCTATGGAACTAGAGTTACAGACAGTTGTGAGCCATCAGGCAGGTGTTTAACCACTGGGCCACCTCTCTATCTCCTATGCATCTTTTTAATCAAAGCAAGCTTGTGTTCTAGTAATTAGCAAGGTAGATTTCTATCTTTAAAAAAAATCCTTTACAAAATAAAAATAGGATGAAAGTAATGTCTTTGATGGGGGGGGGGGGGTAAATGAAACAAAATACTAGTGACAAAAAAATCTATTTTCCCCAGTATTGACTGCCCAGAGTTATCATTCCTTTAAAAATATCTCACGTTCATTTATGTCTGTGAGAGCTTATGTGCAGCTGTGTGCAAGTGCCCATGGAGGCCAGAGGAGGGCATCAGACCTTGAAGCTGGAGTTAAAGGCCCCTCAGGAGCCACTGTATGAATGCTGGGAACATAGCTCAGACTCTCTGCAAGGGCAGCAAGGATGATAGCGCTGATCCATCCCTCTAGCTCCGTTCTTGTCAGCCTCTCCTTCTATGACATGGGGCATTAACTCAGAGGTCCCCACTAGGACCCATGGGATGTTCCCACTGAATACCCTTCCATGGGCAGGTGGCCACAGCCACAGACAGACTGACAGGATCTCTTCAGGTTAAGAGTGTTAACTTCTATGGGTGAATTTAAAATAAGTTTTTTTTAACACACTTTCCAAAAGGCAGAAAATAAATTATTTGGCGTTTTACCCCCTCCAGGACAATGTAGGTGGTAGTCACAGAAATGATTATTTTTAAGACTCCACCCACATTTCCTTCATTTATAAGTTTTGTATTTTTAAAGAGTCTCAGATCATGCATGCCACAAGCCAGATTGGCACGGTCTGTGGGTTGTTTAAAATATCCATGCCACGTCCGGCTGTTGGACTAAAATGCAAGACATCACCTAATTTCTGTACAGCCAACAAGTTTCATAAGACTTTGGAACCATGTATACACGGCTAGGTAAAACTAATAAACCACAAGGGTGCATATAAATATACATATATATATACATGATTATATATATATATATATATATATATATATATATATATATAAAATCATGCTACCTCACTTTTCCCCATAGAATCACACTTGTTGGTTCTGATTGCACCAAGTACATACAGCTTCAAGGGTAGCTAGGGAAAAATGGGCATTTTAAGATGGAAATCATCCTGCTTACATGGGCCTACAAATGTCTGGACCTCCATCCTCACCTCATTTTGGTAACTGTCAAGCTAAATGGTACCCATTAGGCCCCTGCAGCCTCCCTCACAACCCCTCCACCAGGTACAGAGAAATGTCCGTGGTGCCTGTGAGCAAAGCAAGGGCCCTACTCGGAAGGACATACGCCTTCCAGAACACTGCACGTTCCTCACTGATAGGCTTTGCCAACTTCACCCTTAATGCTTGCACGAGCATGAACTCCAGCCTCTTTTGATATTATATCTGAGCAGAGCAATGGAACCATTTCTCTGAAGTATTTAAATAAGGTATTAAGGTCAGGCCAGGAAGATGGCTCAGTGGGTAAAGATGCCTGTCATGCTAGCCTGGAGACATACATTCATCCCGGAGTCTATGGAGAGCCAACTCTCACATAGCTGTTCTCTGACCTCCATACAGTGTGCTTACACACACACACACACACACACACACACACACACACACACACACATACACACACACACGATGATAAATACAAAACATGTAAGAATTTTTTAAGAATCTCAACCAGTCTGATGAACTTACTTTGAGAAGTTAATAATATGTTGCTATTTTCATGGCAACATAGTATCCTTACTGTATTATCTGTTACTTCATACTGGAGTTAATTAATGGTTTGAAATTGTGGGAGTTCATTAAAATGATCCCGGAAGGGTCATCCACTCATTTATTTTTACTACCAATATTTAAGATTGGTGTTAGAAGATAGCCAAGTGAAGAGCGTGTAGATATGACTTAGAAAAGATATCTAAGCTTTGCAGCTTGAACATGTAATCTCAGATCTGGCAAAGCAGACACGGGAAGACCCAGGATCCACAGCTGAATCCATGAACTCCAGGTTCAGTGAGTGGTTATGTTTCAAGTAATACAATGAGGAGAGCAACTGAGAAAGGTACCACATACATGCACCCCATACACATGTGTGCACATGCATGCACACATACGCATGAAGACTGGAGTTGGAACTATGAGAAGAGTGAGATCTGAACTGATAAAGAAGAAAGGCAGATAAACAACAGCAAGGAAACAAAGGGCAGTCCCCAGCCGCCGAGGACACATCAGATCATGGGAACCCTGCAGATACTCCGTGAGCCACTTTAGCAGGGGTTCAAAGCTACTGCCCTGTACTGATAATCACAACTTCCAGTGTCACGGGCAAAAGAGAAGATCTTCAGTGACCAAGAAGAAAATCACCCTCTGAAGTTGGCAAAGTTTTACAAACTTAAAGCAAAGGGAAGTAAACAGGTTGAAGAGGAGTTGAACTTTCTTGTACCAAAAAAATAAGAGGTATATATGTGGTTTGCAGAATTAGCCTAGAAATGCAAACTACTATACAAACAGCCATTGATATTTATTTCACAAGATAAATCATAGTTGAGCCCAGCTTGATCCTTCTGTTTCCCTCCAGCGTCAAGAAGTCAGTACTCATCGCTGTCACGGTTAGAGGCTGGATCATGTCCTCCCCAAGGACAGGCTGAGGCCCCAATCCCCACATACCACAGAATGGGAAAGAATTTGGAAATGCAGTCCTTAGAGCTGTCCTTAGTGAAGATGAGCTCATGGGGGAGCAATGCGTGTCCTTAACTCAATAACTGAGTGCTCAGAGGAAGAGGGGTGAGCTCATGGGAGAACAGGCTGGGTCCTTAACTCAAGTGACTCTGTCCTCAGAGAAAGGAGACAGATAGGACCTAGGAACACATACAAGGGGGCTGCCACATACTGGCAAGACTGAGGTGGGAGTCAGTCTGCTGAGAACAGGGATCACCAACTCCCCCCAATCCCTAACAAGAGGCAAGGAATTCTACCCAGACTCTCAGAGGGATCCAGGAATTCCCTGTTTAGAGCCACCAAGCTTGGAGCCTTTGGCATGGCCACTCAGTCATCCCATAGAGCCTATGTTCCATTATAAACCGAAATGAGCCTTAAGTAGTAGAGCCGGGTTAGGAGAGCAGCCACAGCTCGAGAGCCTTACCTGCCACGTAGTCGCCAAATCCTATGGTTGTCAGAGTGATAACCACAAAATAGATGGCGTCCAGGGCGCTCCAGCCTTCTATGTGCTTGAATATGACTGCAGGAAGAGCCACGAAGAGGACACAGCCGAACAGAATGAAGATGATGGTGGAGATGATACGAATCTTGGTCTGACTAACGTTCCACTTCTGCAAAGACAGAGAGGCGTGCGGGAGAGAGAGGTTACCGGCATTCCCAGAAGCCCCGAGTACACGGGGCTGTCACATGACCACACTGCTTCCTGCCCTCCTGCTTTTCACTCTTAACAGCCTTCAGTCCTTAGAACTGAGTATCCCGTAAATAAGGCAGAGCGACCAATGTCAATAAATAGTGCTATTTTACACATACATGCTTTCCCATTGGGTAAAATGTTTTCTTCAAAATTATAGCGCCTTTGCTCATCCGCTGGCAGACCATGACTTCAGATAGGCCTCCGTAGTTGCTCACATGAACCGCTTAATGAAATTTGTCTATGCTCCAGGCACACAAAGCTGACTGCGGGCCAGACAAGGTCAAGAGATGTACGACAACTGAGAAACCTGGGTAAGCGCTGCATATTCATGGCTGGGTCATTCAGTTGACCAGATCTGATACTAAGGGAGTCTATGTCTGAGTCAGGGGAGCCAGCTGTCACTGGATCTGCCAGCGAGGGCATGACTTAGCAAACCTGTCCATACCTGTCACCACAGCACCCGCTCAGGTCTGGTGGCTTTTCACTGGTTCTTCAATAAGGGTTTCTTATAATTAAGGATGGAATGTGGATCATCTCCAGATCCTATTTGAGATTAATCACTTTCTTGTTATTTTTAAAGCAAGGTGTTCCTGGGGTGTAATTCAGACTGGCCTGGGGCTCCCAACTCAACCTCCTGAGTGCCAGGCTTGCAGGTGGGCATTGCCATTAGCTCCACTGGCAGAGTTGCCATGATTTTTTATTTATCACCTGACTATCTTATACACTGAAACAGCTGTAGGTTAGAGCCCACGCCCTGTGAAAATGGGGATGATGAGATGGCTCAGAATATAAAGGTGCTTGCCACCAAGCCTAAAGAAATGAGTTCAAGCCCAGGGCCCACGTGGACCCAGAAGAGCCAACTCCTGCAAATTGTCCTCTGACCTTCACATGAGCAACATGGTATATACACATACAAATAAATAAGTATAAATTTATAAGTATAAATAAATAAGTATAAGTTTAAAAAGGATAACCATTTAATGATAGGGTGAGACCTTTCTAGAGATAAATTTGTATAAAATCACAGAAAGGAAGTGATCACAGGGAACTCTCTCAACCACCATCTTCATCTCATGTGAGAGACTTGAATGAATTCATCTCTTTTTTTTTGTAGGAGTCTGAAATTTTATTAAATACTTATTTGTATAAAACTGATTCGCTACTACATTTTAGAAAGGTCTCTTCCTAAATTGGTAAATGTAACTTGTTTGAATTTGTTTGACTAATGAATAAGCATAACTTTTTTTTATTGGATATTTTCTTTCTTTACATTTCAAATGTTATCCCCTTTCCCAGTTTCCCTCCCTCTTGGAAACATCCTATCACATCCCCCCTCCCCCTGCTGCTATGAGGGTCTTCCTCCATCCATCTACCACTACCACCTCCCTGCCCTTGATTCCCCTACACTGGGGCATCTATCGAGCCTTCATAGGACCAAGGACCTCTCCTCTCACTGATGCCTGACAAGGCCATCCTCTGCTACATATGTAGCTGGAGCCATGTGTACTCCTTGGTTGATGGCTTAGACCATGGGACTTCTGAGGAGGTCTGGTTGGTTGATGTTGCTATTCTTGAATTCATCTCTTAAAAGTTGTTCCAAAATGCTTGGCATCAAACATCAGGACCATGGAAAGGATACCAGCATGAAGGCTCGAAGGTTTGCAAGTGACCAGCAGGTGCATGGTGTGACAAACATTGAGCAGGATGGGGTGGGTAGTCAAAATTTTGCTAAGTGTAGGAATGAACAGTTTATCGTTCCCAAGTTCATGCAATGGATCTGTCTTCCTGATGAGGGAAAACAGAGTCTAAGGTGTTTAAGGAAATAAAAAGTCCTATTTTGGAATAACCATGTCTCATCTACTCTAGTAGTAAAATGTCCAGGAGGTAGCTTTGACCTCTGATGCTGAGATTGAAGCTGCAAGTCAATCGTTACATTTCGCTGGTGGTGCCACGAATACATGCTTCACTGAAGTATGAAATGACAAAATGATTGAATGGTAAACGCAAGGCTTTGCAGCGCTCTCATGAGGGAAGTTTTTTATTGTTGTTGTTTTGTTTTGTTTTTCGAGACAGGGTTTCTGTGTGTAGCCCTGGCTGTCCTGGAACTCACTCTGTAGACCAGGCTGGCCTTGAACTCAGAAATCCTCCTGCCTCTGCCTCCCAAGCGCTGGGATTAAAGGCGTGTGCCGCTACTACCCGACGTGAGGGAAAATTCTTAACACATGTGCAAACACAACTGTTTATTCTTCTATGATTATCTTAAAGAATACAAATTTAACAACCACAGATTCTTTTTTTTTTTCACTTAAAATTCAGTAATAGCATCTTTTTATTTCTTTCTGGTTTTTCTTTGTGCAGCCCTGCCTGTCTTGAAGGTCTCTCTGTAGACCAGGCTGGCCTTGAACTCTGTTTCTATCTCCCTAGTGCTAGGACTAAAATTCTATGGTACCACCATTACCATACTACCCTCTGGATTCAATAATAGCATCCTAATGTTCTCCACACATCTCCTAATTATACCGTGACCACAAACACCCTCATGTTTGCTATCTTGGCTTCTTCTAAACTGCTGCCTTTCGTAGATGAGTTTTATTTAACTGAGTTCTACTACTGCAGGATTTCGAGTCTGCTATTTATTATTGCAACCTGCCCAAAAGGACCACATAAGACAGCAAAGGCAGCAGTAGTCAAATTTTATTTTCAAAATAAAAGTATTGCCAGCTATTTGCTTGGAGGGTTAAGTTTTTAACATTTACTGCTGGGAACAATGTAAAAGTGTTGTTAATATTGCGTAAATAAGAAAATGAAGATTTGGGGCCAGGGAGGGGTGACAACAGTTAGAAGCATTTGTTACTCTTGCAGAGGACCTGCATTCAGTTCACAACACCCACACAGTGGCTCACAACCACCTGTAACTCTAGTTCCAGGAGATCTGATGCCTTCTTCTGACCTCTAGGGACACAATGTATGCACGCGGTACTCAGACATAGATGCAAGGAAACACTCATACACATTAAATAAAATACAAACACATAAAATAAATAAAGCAGAGGTTTGAAGGGAAATCAACTACTTTTAAAGAACTTAAGTGGGGCCCCAAGAGATAGCACATTATATACAATGTTTGCCTTACAAATATGAGGACATCCATTCAATCCACAGAGGCCACATAACAAAGCCAGTGATGGTGCATGATTGTAATCCCAGTTTTGCATACGCAGAGCAAATGGTCCAGAGACGGTCGCTGAACAATCAGCATGTGAGAATTCTGGGTCATTTAGAGACCTTATATCAAAAAATAAATTGAATGATACTTGAGAGAGGACACCCAAGATTATTCACTGACTTCTACACACACACACACACACACACACACACACATACAGAGAGAGAGAGAGAGAGAGAGGGAGGGAGGGAGGGAGGGAGGGAGGGAGGGAGGGAGAGAGAGAGAGAGACGGGGTGGGGCATACATTTGCACATGCACACACACAGAGCAAAAACAATTAGGACACCATACAACTTCAAGTGGAGCCCAGGAAGGTGATAATTCTGTTTTCTTGCACATGATTTTTAGTTTCTTTCAGTCAAGTATGCAAATAGATCAAATGCAGTGAGTGGCATGCTAAGAGGCATAGAAATTGTTATATAAAAGGACAACTGAAGGTCTCCATTATCTAAGGTGCTAGAATATGTGACGTATTTTTAAAAACCACTAAATAGTTGTAGCAAGGCATTTGTGCTACTCACAATAAATGTGTCTTCCACCTTGGCAATTCCTTTTCCAAATATGGTTCCGAGCTGATCACCAACCCCAGCCAGCAGAAAGCCAAAGAGGGGAATTCCCAGCAAGGCATAGATGATACAGAATATTTTTCCACCTTCAGTTCGTGGGGAGATGTTTCCAAATCCTAAAAATAAAAAAAAACCCAAAAATGGAAAAAATTCAGTTGTTTACAAATGCGTCATAGTTTGAAACACCCACCCCAAGTTTAACTAGGAGTACCAGCTAGTCCAAGACATGGATGGTTTGTTTCAACTGGGGAAGACGCCGTTCGTGTTCTAACAGCAAAAGCCAAAGCTGATGTAAGCAATTATTCCAATAAAATTCCACATACAGCTAATGTTTGGTGAAACTTTGATCAGATGATAAGCAATGAGGTAGGTGTTAATGCACCGAACGGAATCGATATTTTCTTTAGTCTTCTGTCTCCCAGGTAATGATAACTGATATTGACTTACAAAACTTCCATTACCACTTATAATGTGTTCAGAAAGATACATTAAGAATATTCAAATACATATACATTATCTAAAGAGTGAGTCTTGGTTACAATTTATGTCTTTTTTATCCTATTATATTTAAAAAATGGATAAATGCCAAAATATGATGTTCCGAAGAGTTTTAAAGTTCAAAGATATGAACATGTCACTATGGAGGCCACTGTCCTTCACGGGCCTCCTAATTGTTGCGGTGTCACCTACACCTGTTTGGGATGGATCACCCACAATCCCAGACGCACAGAGAGCACATGTATGATAGTCAGTCCTTTGTGCCTTCTCCATGGTAAATTAACCTGGAGCTTTTGCTCAAGGTTTCTCTTACTCAGAAGTGTGAATGGAGGGTATACTGAGATTCCGTCTTCCGCTGTTGCTCTCCAGCTGTTTTATGATGAGAGGATCATGGCTTCTTTTGTGTCACCTCTAACATTCTGTGGAACCACTAATGGGTACAGAAGCCTTTCCTGTCTTTCGTCAGAAGAAGCTGTGAGCGCAAGCAGACCCCACAGCAGGTGCTGGGAACTGAGAAGCCTTGAGGTAGCTTTGGACTGGCAGCTGCGGTGTAGAACCGAGACCCAGCTCTGAAAGCCACAGGAACTAAGGACTCGGGGAAGGGTGCCAGTACACGGCTGCCACTCATCAATCGAGGGACCTTATGGGGATCACTTCCTCAGCTGTTAAAAGGCTTCGTTGTTGCCGTACACTTCCTTAAGGTGTAAGAACTAAGTAAAATACCGCATGGAGGTGCTGGAGAACGTTCATTATACTGCATTGCGTGGTGTACCTCAGCGGATGCAAAAACTGTTGTTTCCTGCTAGTCATAGTACTGATGGAAGCGAAGCATGGATCAGAAAGTCAAGGCATGTTGTCTATCGGTATATAAAATAATAATCAGGCAAATTGGCAGCAGCATCACACAACACCACGTTCCGGAATGTTCTGGCCTCCCATGGGTGCCATTCTTCACAAAGGCCATTAGACAAACAGCTTGCATAGCACAAGGCAACTTTTCAGCTGTAATGGTTGGCTGGGCTGGGGTGCTTAGAATGACCGGAAGGAGTCTGAGGGAACAGGAAGGCTCGATAGGGAATTCTAGCTGTGATCGCAACAATGAAAAGGGAATGGGTCTACTTGGGCACTTCAAGGCAAAGATCAAGTGGCAGGTGGTGTCACACAAAGATACAAGTAGCCAAAGAGGAACAGTGCCTGGCTACAAAGGTAGGGCTAAGCAAATTACTTATTGTGTGGTTAAAAAAGGATCACATGCTGGGTTGAGGCTGAGCCGATCACCTGCTGGGTGAAGTGTTTTGGAACGCTGGTCTTCCTTCTGATTCACCAGGCAAACTTGTAGCTGACATGAGGACGGGACTCCCCTTCACTCTTGCTCACTGAGTAACAGAATTGAGCATCTGCTAATTTGCCAAAACTCTGCAGCTAGCACCAAGACAGCAGCATAGAGCAGGCTAGCCTGCGATGTCGCTCCAGGGAGCCGTGAGGGCACGACACTGGTTGTGCAGGGGTCTCTGGGTCCAGAGAATGTTCTTGGTGTACACAGACTGAGACTGAGAGAAGCCATACACAAACGATCCCAAGATGCCCACCAGACACTGAGTAGCAGTCACTTTAGGTTTCATAAAGAAGGGTGTTCATGACAAGTTGAAGAACCAAAGGTGGAGAAGAACATCAGGAGAAATACTAGAATGAGAAAAAGGTGCCGTCATTGAGAAACTGAATAAAAAAATATCTGAGGGCCGTGTGTGCTTCCTGTAGATAAAGAAAAGAAAGGCAACCAGAGCACATTACAAACACCCCTTGCTGTGTGTTATGTGTTGTTATGTGTTATGTTTGTTAAAAGGTTTGGGATGACGGAGCTGCCGCTGCTGCAAGGTTTTCAACTGTCTGCAGCGACGGGATCCATTTTGGCACCGTCAATGTCATTTTAGCTCCAAAAACAACGATGTTCACAAAGAAGGAAGAGGAAAATGTTAGGCTTAGAGTCTGGCAAGGATAACTCTTGGGAACTGAAGAGTGACCAGTGTGGGGACCCACGGGTAGGACCACGGAAGGCATGTGCTGTGCTATCTTACATGAGTGTTCATCAAAGATCCACGTGCTGACGGCTCAGCTGTCAGCGTGGTATTATTAGGGATTGGTAGAAACTTCCCAAGGGTGGGAGGGGGTCTCAATTTGTTTTCACGTTTCTGTGATCAAATATCCAAGCAAAAGCGATTGATGCAGGAAATAGTTTAATTCAGCTCAGGGTTCCAGGGAAACCCTCACAAGAGGCAGATCGAGGCCGCCAGACCTTGAAACAGCCGGGGACATAATACCACAAGCAAGTAGAGAGTCATGGATGCTTGCTGCCACTCAGTTCCCTTCTCTAATTATACAGTCCCAGATCCCAACCAGGGGGTGAGCCTAACATAGTGCATGGGCCTTCCTAGCTCATGGCGAGAGGCACATCTTCACGGATACTGGACTCTGCCAAGTTGACGGTTAAATAATCACAGTGGAGTCAAGTGGGAGGTAATTACCTCATTGGAAGTTTGTTATTGGAAGAGACTGGGCTACCGATCGCTTCTTTCTTGTGTCCTAGATCACAGTGTTACACATCGATCCGCCCTGTTCTCTTCCCTCTGGTTTCCTTCATGCATACCAGAGGCCCAAAGTAGCAAATCTACCCAATCCTGGACCACGGCCTCCAGAACCGTAGCCACAACAGAACATGTCTCTGTGGAGTCAGCTCTCTTAGGTGTTTTGTCATGGTAACACGAAGCTGACAGTAACAATGGTGTCGTCCTTGGGACCACGTTGACTTCTTTTTCTCTAGTGTAAGAACTAAAGGAGACACTCACTGCATCTTACATTCATACGCCTCAAACTCAGGAGAAATACACACAGAACCCTGGACAGGTAGAGGTCATGAGGCAGATCAAGTAACCTTATGTACAAACTTCAGAGAAGAGAATTCAAGGACAAAACTTCAGGGAACACCAACGATTAAGATGTAGAAGGTGGCAATCGTTGTCGGGCCATGAGAGGATAGACCAGGGTTATAGGAAAAGCCAGTCTCAAAGGAAGAGAGTATCAACCACCTCCAAACCATTCCACAGGACTAAGTGAGGTAACCGCCCGGAGCCCCAAGGATTCAGAGGTAACCGCCCTGGAGCCCCAAGGATTCAGAGGTAACCGCCCTGGAGCCCCAAGGATTCAAAGGTAACCGCCCGGAGCCCCAAAGATTCAGAGGTAATCGCCCGGAGCCCCAAGGATTCAGAGGTAACCGCCCGGAGCCCCAAGCATTCAGCAAGAATTTCCTACAAGAGACATCAGAAATGGTATTTCAATGGGAGGCTGGCAGAAGCCAGTGGCGGACAGCTCCGTAGCCTTTTTTAACCCCCTCTTTCCTCCAGTGCTTCCTATCTGGCCCCTCCTCCCTCCTCCCCTCCTTGTTTCTCCCTTCTTCCCTCCTCCTTTCCCATCCCTTCCCTCTTCTCTCTTTCCTCTCCTTATACCTTTGATTTTAAATAATTTCAGCCATGGGAAAGTCACAGGAATGTCACACAGAATTCCTTGGGACATTTCCCATGTCTGTCACCCATTTCTCAGTTTGCCCTGTTCTCTCTCTCTCTCTCTCTCTCTCTCTCTCTCTCTCTCTCTCTCTCTGTCTAAAACCCATTCTTGTTTCTGAACAATTTTGCAGCAGGCTTGTGACACCTTTTTTTGTTTGGGTTTTGTTATTGTTTGAAATGAGGTCTCATGTACCTCAAGTTCACTAGATAGTATGTGTGTGTGTGGGGGGGGGGAGTTGGTCTGGTCTTCCTGCCTCTGCCTCTGCGTGCTGTGTGTGTGGTACCAGGGATCACACCCAGACTTTTCACATCAGCTAAGAAGGCACTCTACCAACTGAGCCTCATCCCTGGCTCATTCATCCCTGTATTCTGTGTTATTATTTTCTTTCATTAAAAAAAAAAAAAGATACATAACTACAGCACAATTACCAAGCTTGGGTGAGTCAACGTGGACATGAGATTAACAATCTACACTCAAATAACATTCTTTACCACACTGCCCCCTTTGCCAGGGTCAACTCATGAGTACACACTAGGGCTGGAGAGATGGCTCAGTGGCTAAGAGCACTGACTGCTCTTCCAGAGGTCCTGAGTTCAATTCCCAGCAACCACATGGTGACTCACAACCATCTGTAATGGGATCTGATGTCCTCTTCTGATGTGTCTGAAGACAGCTACAGTGCACTCATAATACATAAAATAAATAAGTCTTAAAAAAAAAAGGAGTACATGCTGCACTTGATTGGCATGTCCTGTCATTCTCCTCAATATTCTTCCACCTTTCCACCCTTCCATCTCTGAATGCTTCTGTGTCCTTGAAAGACAGAGGCTTGTGTTTTTGTAAAACATTCTTCAGTTCCAAGCTGCCCAATACTTCCTCAGAAGTATCTTCAAGGCTCGTTGATGATGGGACCATCACGCCCTTCTTAGTCTGTCACCCCTGAGAGTCCCATGACCTCAGCTTATTCCATTAATGCTGAGTCTGGTTTGGCTAAGTAAACCCATCAACACGGCTTGCCCATTGAAAAATCCTCTATTCTTTTCCTTTCCAACCAGAGAGACTTGGAGATTATACGCATATTCTGCTTCTCAAATTTGTACCTACTAGTTGTGATACTAACAAACAAAAAGACAGACTGTGCTGTAGGAAAGGTAAAAACAGATAAACCAACAGCAGTTTATATCACCAATAATCAAAATACCAAAGGACATTGCACTGGCTGGTGTTGTGTGTCAACTTGACACAAGCGGGAGTGATCACAGAGAAAGGGGCCTCCCTTGAGAAAGTGCCTCCATGAGATCCAGCTGTAAGGCATGTTCTCAGTTAGTGATGGGGGACAGAGGGTGGCCTTGTAGGTGGTGCCATTCCTGATCTGGTAGTCTTAGGTTCTACAAGAAAGCTAGCTGAACAAGCTGTGGGAAGCAAGCCAGTAAACAGCACCCCACCATGGCCTCTGCATTGGCTCCTGCCTGTGTGAGTTCCCGGCCTGACTTCCTTTGGTGATGAACAGCAATGTGGAAATGTAAACTGAGTAAACTCTTTTCTCCCCAACTTGCTTCTTGGTCATGATGTTTTGTGACACACATTATGGCTGCATTCATATATAAGGATAACTAATTGTGCCTTTCTATTTTGTATAAAAGTGTCCACAACCATTTTCTTGGTGTTTTGAGGTGTTCTCTTGGGAGCGGGAGGAAGTAAGAGCAGGAGTGAGGGAAGTTCCTGCCCTCCAGAGCTCTCTCAGTGAGGTGCAGCTTCGGAAGCCTCCATGCTCTGTAAGGGAACCAGAATCTCACATCTGCCCTGTACAAGGGGAAGGGGCTGAGAACTGAGAGCCCAGCTGGAATCCCAGAAACAGGGCGATGAAGATTCAGCCTGGCTCCCAGCACTAGAAAAACCTCAAAGGACTGTGGATGCGGAGTCCACAAAACCCAAGCATCGAACTCACATCTCCTGGGTGACCTTGCTCATCACGGCCATGGGATGCACCACGGGAGGAGATCCACACAGGGAGGTTTGAGAAGGGGCCCTGAAGCAGGTAACCTGAGGAGCAAGGCCACCTGACAGACTAGTGAGCCAGGGGGTGTTTAAACAACCCTTGGTGGCTCCACTTTTCATTTCCAATTATAGACTTAATGTTTTTATTACTGAAAATGTTTTTCATACAATATACTCTGATTGCAGTTCCCAGATCTTCCCCCTCCCACCTCTCCAAATTCTTCCCACTGGACTTCAGGCCTTCTTTCTCTCTCTTTAGAAAGCAAACAGGCAAACAGATAACAAAAAAAAGGGGGGGGGAAATCTTTTTTTCTTTTTAAAGAAAAGAAAAAGCATGAGACACATACACACACAAACATAAAAACATGTCCTCAATGATTCCTCCTTATGTACCCGCCATGGATGCCAAGCATCGAGACTCCCTAGATTCCTGAAGGGCATGCCCCTCACAGTGACTGCTCTCTGGTGCAAAATAAATTAAAAAGTCATAAAGCAGTTTCCTGACACACACAGCCACCCTGGATGCCCCCCAAACATTCCCATGGGTGACACAGAGTCCAGTGGATGTATAGGAGACATTTCTCCAAAGAATCTGACCTCCACATACTTTCTATATGTTCCAAGCAGTGGCTATGGGCCTGGCTAAGGGGTGATTGATGAGCTTCCTACATGGGTGACAGAGTCCAGTGGATGTATAGGAGACATTTCTCCAAAGAATCTGACCTCCACATACTTTCTATATGTTCCAAGCAGTGGCTATGGGCCTGGCTAAATGGTGACTGATGAGCTTCCTAGGAAGGTTCTCCGTTAGCTATCTAAGAAGAGCAGGTGATACTGAAGATGCTGACATCTGCTATTGTTTGGGTTTCTGAATCCCCCTGTAGCAGCCAGCAACACCCCAAGGTGGACCAGTGCTGCCTTACAAGATGAGATGACTATACAGGCCATCATTAGTTTTGCTTGAACCCCTAAAATAAGGAGTTCATACTCAGTGTGCCCCCGGGAGGAAATCAAGGCTTTCAATGTGGCTTAGACTAGGCTATCAAGGTTGGCAGGGAACACGGCTGATCCAGCTTCCAAATGATTGGGGAGCACAGAGACTGCAGATGGGTGGAGCTTGTGAAGGTGGTGGTACAGGACCTGGGAAGGGTGGAGAGCCCCAGGGCATCTGTGGTACAAAGAACTGGCTTGGGACAAGAACAGTGAGATTATTACGAATTTTCCAAGTCTGCCCAGTTCACCTTAACAGCTTAAACCATCTCTGGTGGGAATATTTTCATCACAGAAGTTGGCAAACACTGTAAATTACATCTTTTTTTCCTTCCCTGGTAGGTACTATTTACATCTGTCAACATGATACAATCTGGAATCACCTGAAAAAGAGTCTTAATGGGGAAACCTTTCATTTAAAGAGCAGGTTGTCATATAGGTATCTCTGTGGGGAACTGTCTTCATTCAGTTAAACAGGGTGGGAAAACCCAACCCACTGTGGGCAGTACCATTCCCTAGGCCTAGATCCTGGACTGTATGAGTGTAGAGAGTTTCCACTGAGCAATAGCCACACAGTCACGTCTCTCCGCTCATCTCTCCATTGATGTATTGAAACTGTTTCAACCCCCCCCCCATGATGAACTATAACCTGAAATTATGAGATAAAGATAAATGGTTTTCTCCTCAAAATTGCTTTTGTAAAGGTATTTTATCATAGCAAAAGAACTGAAGCCAGGATGCCATCCCAGCACTGAAAAAGACACAGAAAAATTCAAGGGGCTTGTGGATCATCTGATGCAGAGTGGGATGAAAGCCAAGCTACCTGTCGGTCACCTTGGAGAAAATTCCAACTCTTCTCTCTTCTCCATCCTGCAGCCTGCAAGCAAGGCCTTCCTGGAAGGTAAGTCCGCCCTTCCTGGACTGTCTAGTATCAGGCCCATGTGCCCCATTCTCGCTGAGCAGTCCCAAAGGCTTGGGCCATTTTTCTCATCACAAGTCATTTGTACTAAAAAGAAATAACCTCCCTTCCCCAGCCCTGCAGAGTCGTGACCACAACTGTTTGCAGCAACAATCCATCTATCATCTGATTTCCGCATTTAATAAAAGTACCAACTCAGCCATCACAGAGAAGGGGATGGAGGAACAGAAGGAGAAAGGAATGAGCGAGAAAGAGCAAGTGAACAATTACAGCTCAAAGCTTTACCAGAGAACCATTGGCTCAACGAAGACATAGCTGAAAATCAGTTGATGGGTCAGACTCGTAAACACACAATCACAGAATATTTTAGAAAGAGGATAAAGGCCTAAGATAGCCAGTGTTAACTGCCAACTTGATACAATCTAAGATGGCCTGTGAGATGGGCCTCTGGGCATGCCTGTGGGGGATCATTTTATGTTAATTGATAGGGGAAGTGCCACAGTAATTGTGGTTGGAGGCATTCCTCAGGCAGGGGATCCTGGGCCATATAAAGTGTGGTAAAGGACTTGAGTGACAGCCCCTGCACATTTGTCCCCTTGCTTTCTGACTATGGATGTGATGTAACCAGCTGTTCAAGCTCCCGCTGCCTGGGCTTGGCCACCATGACAAGGTATCATACCCTGAACTGTGAACCAAGATAAACCTTTCTTCCTTAAGTTGCCTTTGGCAGGTATTTTATTATAGCAACAAGAAAGAAACTAAGACATGCCATTAGCAACACAGAGGAGAGAAGAAGAAACATAAAGTGGGTGCCCCCGTGTTTCAAAGAAGGAGAAAGAGAATATAGTGTTAGAAATGGGGGAAAGGGGAAAATGAAATAGGAAGGATTAAATGGGGTGGGATGGGCAGGGTGGGACGGCAGGGTAAAGGAGACTCTTCAGAGGTATATAGAAACCTTTTGAAAGAGCCACATTGATACCTACTGCTATAGAAGCTTCCTAAAATATAAACTTACATAAAGAAGCTTAGATGGAGTTACCCTGTTAAGGAGTGGGGGGAGGAAGGCAATATCCCAACTAGATACTACACACTAACAAATAAAAAAAAGCCTGGTACCAAGAATTAGTTATCTCTTCTTGAGTTGTTAGCCAGTGGAGTGCCGTAGATGCTCCCCCAAATTACAAGCTTACTGATTATCTCCCAAACTTGATGGTTAAGCTCTATGGCTGAACGCATCACATACCTGAATCACAGAGCAAGGAGATCTAAAACTGGTATTCAATTGGAGGCTTCATCCTGACTGGCTAGCTTTCAAAGAGCTGGAAGATGCTATGGTCTCTGGAGGAGAGGATTAATCATCAGTCTTAGCCAAGCATGAACTTCACAAGCCTCAGTAATAACCTGCCTGGCAAGATATGCCCACTGATGCAATATTGCCATAAATGTCATGGGAGTAACCAACTATTTTTTTTTATTGGATTTAAGGTCAGCTCCCAAGGATAAAACCCATACCCCAACTGTCAATGAGGCCAAGAATCTGTGGCTAGAAGGTTATGGGCCTTACTGAAGAACCTACTGCTATCGTTCTGTTAAATGGACAGAGCACGAGATACTGCCAGACAGAGCACGAGATACAGCCGTCTGCATCATGAGCTACCACCACACCCATCCAGCAGTGCATCACTCAGCTCTCATCAGAGAAACTTCTTGCAGTAGATGGGCAATTAACACGGTTTGCAAGAGCCAGCAGCGGTGGATGACGTTAGAGAGACAGTAATTTTCTGGAGACAAAAGGGCAGATGTACGTATGAACTGCCAGTGATTGTGAGAGCATGCACAAGACTTGCAAGCCAGACAAAACCCCAGCAGAGAGGGAGAGAAGTGGGTACAGAGTCCCACCTCTCACTTAGGAGTTATTGGCATTAGATTACTGCTAAAAGGTTAGTCCATTTCCTTTAATGCTGTGACACCTGATGTATCAACCACAGCACCACGCAGGCCGCACAACCAGGACTGGTTGGCCAACCTAGCTTAGACTGGGTGGATGTAGAGGAGAATACTGACAGAGCATTGTGGGAAAAGAACACGCATGTGAGCATGTGCATGGCACTGGGCAGGTCGGGAGGTGGGGTGTCTGAGAGGAATTTAGGGAGGGCACAAGTATGATCAAAAGATATATTGTAGGAATTCTTCAAATAATAAAAAATTATTTAAAAAGAAATATATATATATATATATATATATATATATAAACACCTTGTGCAAACATAATAAATAAACTCCCTGGGTAATTACTAAGCTTACTTTCTAATAAAAATTCTGTTTCTAAAATATATTATAATTTAATAACATCATTTTATGATCTATTGGAATAACAAGTAATTATCAATAGATATTTAAAGAAGACAAAAGTGGGATAAATATTACTTTCAAATTAAAAGATTGTTATCTATAGACTTGATAATTAAGGCCATATGGGAAATTAATGAATGAAACCAGTAAAGAGCTGAAAACGACTCCAGTAAGTGAGGGCAGAATTAATATATCCATTTAGCAGTAATTGATTGCTGGATAAATAATGATGTGTTGAGTAGGGAGTAAGTAATAAATAGTGCTGGCACCGTGAAGACGACTCAGCAAATAACTGTGTGCTTGCCATACCAGAATGAAGGCATGAGTTAAAAACCCGTAGTGCTCGTACTAAAAGCTTGGCATGGCTGAGCTCAGTGGAGACAGGAGGAACCCAGGGCTTGCTGACTGCTTGCCAAGTCCAGGTTCATTAAGGGACATTGTCCCAAGGGAACAAAGAAAAGAATGGTAGAGCGGGACCTGGCATCCTCCTCTGGCTGCTTCATGGGTATGCACATCACACACACACTCACACACACACACACACACACACACACACACACACACACACACATATAGAAATAAACAATGTCCTTAATTTACATGACACACTAAAAGTCTTAGATAAATTGATCATCAATACAATGATGAGGCAATGGAGTAGGTTTTTAAGCATCACTACTAGGGTAGAGCCATAAAGAAATAAAAAGATCTATGACTAAATAAAAAGATAAATGGCTGTAGGTCGTTTCAAAAATATTGGTTATCTATGGACCCAAGGTTACAGTAACGGTGGTGGAAGGCTAGATCTTAAGAAAATATCTCCTGCCATCAAGAACAGACACAAAGACAGTCTCCAGCCCCAGAAATGAGATGAAAGCTTAGTTTCCTGATTCCCACACTGATCAAAACTTTTACCTCATACATCAGAAATTCCAAACATCTACCATGATAAGCAGACAGACCTCCATCCCCTTACTCATCCCGCATAGCTGAGATAATTAATGAAAATCTTGCAAAGGGTCAACTTTCGCAAACAAGCTCCCCTCCACGGGAAACCCTCTCAGGTCACTTTCCACCCTCTGTGAATGAATTGCTGGAGTCACGTAATAAAATGCTCAGACTTGGAAACTCTGTGGTGCACAGACTCTGGCTTCGCCAGGCCTACCTGACTGAGGAGAAGATCCTGGAAGCGATCATGTCTCTCCAGTTTTCAGTGTGGACAGGGTTCCCTGATCCTATACTCAGCAGGAAGGACAAAGACGCAACAAACGGACACTGTGCCCATATAAACACATCTAGTGTTAAAACCATGGTAAACAATCTACATAATTCTGACCTAAAATTCAGGAGTTTGGACTCTTTTATTCCAATTGCATGGAGGAGAACCCTGAAACACACACACACACACACACACACACACACATCACATAGCAGATCGTGGTACAACTGTGAGTACAGTACTCAGGGGTAGAAGACTGGCAATTACAGACTTGAGCTGTGTCAGGAGATCCTGTCTCAAAAACCAAAGCAAAGCCCAAATGTGTGTGCCATTCCTTTACTCTAAGAATTGCTTATGATACCAAGAAAAACACAGAAGGGTTCAAATATCACTATGACAACGCACAGTGACAACTCTTTCAAAGAATACCACTGGTGGTCGCCATGACACCAATGATCGGCTACCTAGAAGCTGCATTGCCCTCGTAAGTACCGAACCCTCGATTGTGCCCACCAAGTGACGGAAACCAGGATGGAAGCCTGGCGCCTCTGTTTTTTTATTTCCTGTCTGTCTCTTGTCACTCTAGGTCAGACACCAGCTTCACTCTGCACAGGTTTGCCACTCACCCGAGGAGAGTCTGTCTCGACTTCTCTCACCCCCTTCAAGGCTGACAGTGGAGATGAGGCTGTCGTGACGGTCTTGCAGTCACTGAAGTCCCCTCAGGAACAGCAGAAGCTCAGTGGACAATTATCAGATTCTCACGGGACCCAGATTCCCCTCCGGCAGTAACAATTGTAGCAGGGTTTTTTCTTCTCACCACATAAAGGCAGAGCCTAGACCAGTGGTTCTCATCCTGTGAGTCATGACCCCTTTGAGGGTCACAGGACCCTCTCACAAGGGTCATCTAAGACATACTTACGTTATAAGTTAGGATAGTGACAAAGTTACATCTCTTACTCCTCGCTCAAGCCTTCCCCTATATAAACCTAAATGCCCTGTCAGAACTCTGAAGATAAACTTGGGGTCACTGGACCACTTTGTCTGATCTCATCCTCAGGCACTAAAGCTTCTCGGAACTTTTCATCCTTCCTCAGCTTCCATTACTTTACCGGGCAAGGACAAGAGTCACCTGGCCCATTGAGACTTCCAGGACTGTGGAACTCTCCTAATAATACTGTATAATGAATACACAAAGATAAAGTGATTCTGAAGATGTCCAAGTTAGATTTTTACAAAATCAGCAAACTGCACACATGCTCCACATTCTTCTTTGAAGCCTTAATGAAGGTATATGAATCAAGAAAGACATTGAAAAAATCAAGACTGTCCATCAACACATGAAGAATATCTCCCCATTAAAGCACCATACTGAAATAGCTGGAGTCGAACATTTAGGTCCATGTTTACTTTAATCTGTGAAATGCAAGTTAACTTGTAAGCAGGGAGGAAAATGTGTTTTCAGTTTCCTTACTGTCAATCATGCTGTGTGAACTATGACATAAAAGAAGATTCCGAGAAACAGATGTTTGAGTATCAATTTCTATCAATGTCTACAAAATTTATGTAATTTCAACAAACATGGGAGTCATTTAAAACTTAAAAGTATAATAATACCTAAGAAATATTTGGAAAACTAAACAAATGAGGTAGACAGATTCCTCCTACATAGTACCAGGACTTAACTATTAACTATTAACTATTAACTATTAAGAAGCAGTATGATTTGTATGATGCTGTCCTAAACAGTAGATTAGTCATGGAAACAGATGGTAATAAGAAACAACAGAGATCGCAGAAACAGACCTAAGGCATGAGCAGCTGCCCTAACTGTCACTTAGTGAGTCAACAGGGGTAACAGTGACCATGCATCAAATGCACAAGGCTCTCATACTCTTGCTCTGAGAGGCTCTGGCAGTACCCCACTAATACAGAGTAGAGGCTCACAGCCATCCATTGGACTGAGTACAGGGTCCCCAGTGAAGGAGCTATATTCAACAGCAATAAAAGAAACATCAAGAGGTGCTGTTAAAACTTGATGACGTGGCCTGTACACCATTGCTCTTTCAGACACATATGTCTGCATATTTAGGGTATTTTAGGATTGCTGTGAAGGAAAAGGAACTACAATGCAGTTAATAGATCAAGAAGACCATAAACAATATTGCGCGCCTGTCCTTAAAATTCTATCGAAATGAGAGCTCATGCTCTGTCCCCACCTGGTGAATGTAGCTCTCTCTACTCACTACAAAGGTGAGCAGCCAACAGAGACTGCCTCAGGGATCCACGAGTGGCCAAATATGAAGACTATGTGACAGTAGATCATCTACAGTACAACCCTATATCTAAGGCTTGGGGAAAGCAGAGGGGATGGGGAAGAAGACTATAAGAGCCAGAGGACAGTATCATACCATGTTGTAAGGGATCATGTGACAGGGAACTCTGCACCCATGAAATCCCAAGAGAATAGCAGCTAAAGAAGACCTACATCTGGAGAGGTTGTGGAGAAAGAGGAACACTCCTTCATTGCTGGTGAGACTGCAAGCCGATACAGCCATTCTGGAAATCAGTTTGGCGGTTCCTCCAGAAATTGGACATAGTACTACCAGAGAACCCAGCTATACC
>NW_022196891.1:86409228-86410550 GCF_008632895.1 Mastomys coucha
CAAAAAAAAAAAAAAAAGAAGACCTGCATCATGACACCACCAGTTGAGTTGCCAGTGACACAGGGAAATCTCTCACAAGGTCTCATGCCCACATGGAGAGCTATAGGCAGCCAATGACTGCGGGGAGAGGGAGAGTCCATTTTATCCAGAGATAAGCTCACTGATCCCAAAAGGTCAGCTGTAAACGCATCTCTATATGATCAACACTAAGTGGACTTAGGGGGTTATGAATTTGAGAGAGAGAGGGTAGTCATGAGAGGAGTTGAGGGAGGAAGGAAGAGGAGTGATAATTATGTAAATATAGTACTCTCATATGAATTCCTAAAAAATAAAAGAATAATTAAAAACTAGAAATGGAAAATGATTGTCCTAGCACAAAAAGGGCTATCCACCTCAAGATACTTAGTATTATATATAAGATTAAGAGGCCTTGATGAATTCCCTTAAAGTCTGGGAAAATGATATATCCATTTTATAACCATTATTTGTTATTCAAAGGAATAATTGTTATAAAGAAGATGACAAGTAAATTACTTGTGGGTGGAATTAAATGTCTTGTAAATAAAGGAGAATATTCAAGATTGTTACAACAGAAAACCTTGGTAAAAAGCTGAATGTGTGATAAACACTAATGAACCAACTGCATCTTACTATTTGGGCATTCCCTCACATATTCTGAATAAGAAAGAAAAGTACATATTTAAAATTAGAAGAAACATCAAGTGCCTATGAAACATATGCAGGAACATTAAGAAACAGCTTGAGCAAGGGTCAGGAGGAGGGAAGATAGAAACCAGAACACAGCCTAGGCATCAGAAATTTTCAAATGTATCATTAAGACATGCAGGACACATCAGTTGGACACTGAATAATTATTCATTAATAATCCTGGGGCAAGTGGTTACTATTTCAGAGAAAAAAAAATAGCCAACCTGTGAGTGTTCACAGTAGCAGGCTAAACTCCAGAAACCAATCCCATCTCTCTGTTGGTCCTTCCCATTTCCCTTGTTTGCTTTAGATGCACACTCCCACTGCTCAGCCCCTGGCTTATGTCTAAGTGTCATCCATTACTTGGGTTTGACCTCAATTTCTTTATTAAGTCATGACACATACAGTCCCAAGGCTAGACTTAGCCCACCTTCTCCCTTCTAAGACCTGTCTCAGTAGATGGATTAGAAGTTCTGTATGGCACACGCCTTTAATCCCAGCACTTGGGATTAAAGTGTTGGAGGATTTCAGAGTTCGAGGCCAGCCTTGTCTACAGAGTGAGTTCTGGGACAGCCAGGGCTACATGGAGAAACTCTGTCTTGAAAAACCAAAAA
>NW_022196891.1:86410956-86437424 GCF_008632895.1 Mastomys coucha
GAAGAAGAAGAAGAAGAAGAAGAAGAAGAAGAAGAAGAAGAAGAAGAAGAAGAAGAAGAAGAAGTTCTGTATGGACATTTTAGCTATTACCCTGGCCCTGTATGTTTTCCCTAGATACCTAACCAAATACTTCCCACTCATCACAACTACTGGCCTGATTCCTCTGCCTTATTCTACTCCTGTCCTGGTCCTCCTTCTAAGTATGATATTTTTGAGAAATTTCCATAATGGACCCAAAACGTCCTCACACAGCCATTCTGCCACATCTGCTCTAGAAATGGTGGACTTAGAGGAGGGTATCACACCCCTCTCTGCTTCCTGACTGCAGAGGTCATGCACTCAGCCACCTCCTACTTCCACAATCAGAGCCAAGAGCCCCTCTCACGGCCACGCCTTCCTTGAGGTTATGGGTTGTATCCCCTCTAGCCAGTTGTTTGCCTACAGTAATAAGAGAGCTAAATAATACAGTGTGTTTATTGAGTGAGTATATGAGTCCAGCTGGTTGAAAGGGAAGCACTGCAGCGCGTTAGAAGTTACTGCGTGTGAGGGGGACAGAAAGAGCAGAGGAGATTTCAGCATTCAGAAGCAGCGAATGCCATCAGAGACTAAGGAGTCGGAATAGCTCAGGCTGTAGCTCTCAGAGAATGACGGTGGCTGTGGTATTACTGGAAAGCAGAGTATCAGTCTAGAAGTGCAGGGGGTAAAGACTGGGGATTTGTGTTAAAAGACCTTAGGATACTTCAGGGTTTATAAACTCCAGAATAACAAGCAGGAGCTGCCACTCACTCTATGATACAACCTCCAAGGCCACCCCCTTCTGTCCCCCAGGCTCTCACTTCCTCCTGTAGGACTCTATGCATTAAAGGCTCCACGATCTCCACAAATCACCAACTGAGGACCAAGTGTTCACGCACATGAGTTTGTAACACAAAAGTTTCATCGAATTCCTTAAGGAACTGTGTGTTTAATCCATGTGGATTCTTGGGATTTAGCTCAAGTTCTTGCCTTTCTTCTAGTTCCCTTGTTTCCTGGGAGCAGTAACTCTGCAGTAGCCATCTCTCCATGTCTGTGTTAGAATACGCTCAGAGTTTTGAGAGAACATACTGAGTTGACCTGACTGGTCTGTAGATATTCCTGTGACGTGTTTTGATCACATGGGCATGCTCAGATCCAGCCAGTTCTCCTGCTCTGTCTATGCTTTTAATTTTACTCAAGACTCATGGAAAAGGCGAAATTTGGTAAATATAAATTAAATATTTGCTCCCAAAGTGATAATCAAAACACTATTGTAACACTCAGCAATGTAAGTAATTTTAGGTATGGAAAGACAACTGTGGTACTATAGAGTAAAAACTGTACAAGACTGGTGGTGGAGTGAGTGAGAAGGCAGAAAAATCCAAAGGATGCCGTTTAGATGAATTAATGATTTTATGGAATTCCTGACGCAATTTAACTAGTTTTGGGAAGTTAGTTTGATTTAAATAATTTTGGGAAGTTAGTGTAGCTGGTAGAAAGTTTAAAGTTCAAATCAAGAATAGAATGTGACCCTTCCTCCTAGAATAGCAAGAGCTGCACAGGTGAGAAAAGAAGGACAGTGATCCTTCATGTGTTACATACATGTAATTGTACATGGATGTAATCGTACATGCATGTAATTGTAATAGCAAGAAAAACAGGCTTGGAACAAGTTAATGGTCAAAGAAAGCATTCATTCTTTGGGTTGGGTGCTACGCACACTTGTTTACTCCAGTCACATCCAAAATATCGGGGATAAAATCCTGATAAAGGATAAGAGGCAATAAGACCCTAAAAGAGGTTCTGTGCTCCTGGATTTCAGACTAGTCGCTGGTATCCCCTAACTCAGACGTGTTCTAGATCAGTCTTTCCAATCGTCAACACGGCCTCATAATTAGGCATAAAGGTACCCCAAGAAATGATTTGTAAATGGTTAAGATTGGGCATTGTCTCCTGGCCGACACAATGTTTCCAACTATCCTAATTTAATGTTTTATATTAGAGAGTAATTGAAGGGTTTCCCTCACTCTAGGACATTAGCTAAAAGTGTTAGGTCAGGACTCCCCTCTGCCTGCCTCCAACAAGAACCAGAGTATTAACATTAGAATACCTCAACAGGGAGGGCTCCACCCCTCTTCCTCCTGCTTCACACCTAGCTACCAGACCCTGCTGACCTTGGTGTGGGGGTCGCTTGCCTAGTGACTTCAGTCTAACAGAAGGACTGGGAGAAGAAGAAGGACTTAGACTCACATGCAGGACTAGCACTAGAACTTAGATGGGCTAGGACTCAGATTCATGTATCTCTCGCAGTCCCCCGGGCCCAGAGTGTTTGGGCCCGGGGGATGCAGCACCAGTTCAGAGGAGATAGCTGCTACTTTAAACCCAGTATGTTTTAGATAGCCTCAGATGTACCTCAACTATTGAGCTGCCAGATTTACCATCTCTCTTTTGCAATGACTGTAAAAGTCTGATGCCATTTCTAAGAAATACATTTAGATCTTATACTCCATGTGTTGTCTCTGCCGTCATTTCTTTGCCTACGCCTTGTCAACCTGACTAGGACCCCGTTTCTCCCGCGGGTTGAGGGAGGCCCAGATAGGCCAGCCCACGGCAGTTGGGCCTGAGTTCCTTGACCTTGTGATCTAGGGATGTGGCCAAAGGTTTCAGTGTGCATCATGTCTTTACATACAGAGTTATGAATAAAGAATAAATGATTCTGAGTATAAGAATAGAGGATAGATGTTTAGCCGATTTAGCTGAGCCAGACTTCAAAAATAAGACATAAGATAGGTAATGATCTGTTCCTAAATGAATACAAATTGTCGTTAGCTAAGCATAGGGGGAAAGTTGCTGTATAGACTGGCTTGTTTAAGCTTTGTTAATGAATGACATAAGAATTATTGCTTTGGGATTATGGGGAGTGTGTGTGTGTGTGGGGGTGATTTTCCTGTTTTTTTTCTTTTCCTTCTTACCAGCCCCCAAAGAATTGAAAGAGTTCAGCAAGTTTCTCACCAGTGACAAGGAGTACTGGCCCCAATGAAACAAGCTTTGTTCCCTCAGAGAAAAGTCGGCTGAATGAGTACTCTAGTCACTGGCTGCCATTGGCAGCAGGCCCAATGGTTGCTATCTGAACTGACCCTCATCAGCTCTACCAGTGCTGGCCCCCATCAGCTGCTATTGGTACCTCAGCTGCCAATGCCACACTTGGCCCTCCTCAGCTAACCTGTGGTGTCAAAGGTGGCCTGTGACATGTTCTCACAGAGCTGTTTTTATCGGCCAAGAATCCCACATGAAACCTTAAACTGTTTACCCCACAACAGCTAAGTTACCATACTATAACCTCTTAATATGTAAGAAGTGAAGGTGGTTATGCTCTTATTACAGATGTGTAAGACATGAGGGAAGGTCTAGGTCCTAATCAAACATAACCTTTAATCACAAGACAAATTCTCTTCAGTCTGGATATTTGGTTCCTGAATTACCTGAATGAGAACATTCGCATATCAGCCATCACTATACTAGCTAGATGCTCCTTCCCCAGGGTAAAATAGTAAAATAATTCCATCCCAGAAGAGAAGCCATGGAAAACAGCAATACTCATTGAACACTTTTGCTTTCTTGTCTAACACGGTGATAATTCATCTATATCCTTAACATTTTAAGATAATCTTATGAAGTTTAAGTACAACGAATTACCACCATTTTCTAAATATAGAAACAGAGGTTTGTTGAGGCCCTGAGTACTGAAGATCAATTATCAAACATTAAGTTTCAGATTTATTAAATTACTCATCCAACTGCTTAGAGCAAGTATTTGGAATCAAGGCTACTGTAGAGATTTCTGTCACTTACATAATAACAGGATTTAGACCCACACAAAGACACACCACACAGCAAATCTTTCTACATGGAAAAAAATGTACATGTATCAAAAATTGTGAATCATAGAAACAAAATCAGAACTTGATTTGACACCATGTATAAACTTCATCATTAGCAAATTCCTCTTTGCCCAGGAGCCAAATGCCTATAGTTGAAAAAGTATTTCACAAGATGTCCCCCTTGCTATTTCACAAGATGCCCCCTTGCTATTTCACAAAATGCCCCCTTGCTATTTCATAAGATGGCCCCTTTTCTATTACACAAGATGGCCCCCTTGCTAGCCTCATATGTAACTTACATGATTGCATCCATCACTAGAGGCTGTCAATTGCAAAATCTATAGGAAGTTACAGCTGTCTCAAGAGGCTTTCCAATGAACTCCTCTCAAATACTCTTGCTAAGAAGATGTGTGCACATAACCTACAATTATTCCTAAAGTTGATAGGAATTCCCTCTCACAAAAAGTTGTGATGGTGATGATAAAGACAAAAATGATAATGAAGAACATGATGATGTAAGCATGTTGTTTTCTATCTTTCCTGTCTGATCTCTTGGCACACTAGCATTTCCTGTGGCTCTTAGTCCTTGGTGTTCCTATACCCTCTACAGTGGCAGCATCTAACCACTCTAGACTTGATTCTGTGTTAGAAGACAGGCACTTTTGATAACACAAGAGCTTTACATCCAAGTCAACTCCCCTTTCTGAATACAAGCCAATAGACAGATACCCGTTCAACCTATAATAAAAGGTTACTTCTATCACTGGCTTTAAATTCACTATTTAAATGCTAGGTGACCTGACTTTCCTCTTATTCCAACAAGAGGAACAAATGATCCAATAGCATCCAAGGAATGGGAAAACATCCATTAATAAGAAATCTAAATAACAAGTTTTCCTGGCACAGAGAGAGGCACACATCAGGAGTCTGGATTCTATAGAACGAACTTCCTGAAGCACCACATTAAATCAAACATAGAAATAGTTTTCCTCCAGCAACTCAGCACAGTTTGAAGTTGTATTCCTGATCTTAGCATTAATAAGTGAGACATAAAACCAGTCAGCAAAGCTACCTATCTATCAAGCAGGGAATGACTGACATGCACAGCTCCCTTTACGAGCCTGCCCTGGAGATGGTTAGATCAACTGCAGACATACTCAATAAAATTTACTTCCAAGCATACTGAAGGCAATGTGGCAGACTGTGGGCTTCAGAATACCAGGTTCTCTTGGAATCCAAGCTCTTCAGATGACACTGAGAAAGTTGTTTTCAAATCATCCGGTGGTTCAGGGAAACAGCAAGCATGGAGGAGGGTCACACGAAGCGTGGCAGAGAACAAGTATCTACAATGGTTAGTCCTATGCATTTCCCTAGATTCTAGAATCAAATCTAGGTAGAGAATATCAACTGAGAAATTATCTAGGTCAGGATGGACTGTGGATGTTTTGGCGAATTATCTTGATTGTTAATTGACCCAATCTCTCAACCCTCTTCCTGCCTGACCCCTGCTGTGGGCGGCATCATTCCCTAGGCTGTACCCTGAACTCCGTAAGAGTAAGTAGGGCTAGCTGGTGGCATGGGTTTACTTGTTTGACCCTGCACTTGACTACTGCTTGAGTTCCTGTCTTAACTCAGTTAATCCCCTAAGATTTTTTGGGACGCATGTCCACTGTGGGTGAAAAGAACAACAAGAATCATGGAGATGCTAGTAATGGCAGTGCTTTTCTTCCTTGAGGAAATGTTCCCCCTGGATATAATTTACAGACTAAATCAAATGATCTACAAAGTGAAATGTGGTTCACTTTTCATTCCAGAGCCTAATAAGCATAGCAGCTTCCAGAACATCTCATTAGCGGGTAGTAAATACAACTGTTATGTTGATAGAGCCATTCTGACTCGCATAAATACAGGATTGCCAAGTAGAATCTTGTGTGAGATGCCTTATTACACTGCTACCTCCACAAAAGAAAGTATCATGGACCAAAGCAGAAGAGCAATAAATTAAAAATAAAAATAAAAATTTAAATCATAAAACGTAACCACCAAGATGGCCAGTGTAGTTTTAACCCCATCACTGCATAAATACCAAAGTCAGACTCAAGAAAACTGGAGTGCAGGCGGCAGTGAGGTATGAGAGCTTGAAGAGGTAAAACACAAACTTTCACGTACTGACTGCTGACATTTGAAACAATTTCACTTGAAATCGGGGTGGAGGCATGCGTCCTTGCCGTGGTTATTACTTAAGGGCAATAATTCTGAACTCATCAACTCTAGTCAGTGTAGTTTTAACCTCATCACTACATAAATACCAAAGTCAGACTCAAGAAAACTGGAGTGCAGGTAGGTACGAGAGCTTGGTAAAAGAAGATCCTTGCTTTCTGATAAAAGAAAGGATCAGGAAAAGAAGTCATTGTGGTTGAAATGTCCCCCACAGGCTCCTGTTGGAACACTTGAACCCTAGTTGAGTTGTTTTGAGAAATTTAGAACAAGAGAGTTAGGCTAGGTGATACACGTGACTGGGGGGTAGGTCTTGAGAATTATAGCTGAATCCTGCTTTTAGACCTGTCTCTGCACTATGATCTACCAAAATAGGTGTACCTTAAAATCATCCACTATGGACAGAGGAACCCCAGCCACCATGGCTTCCTACCAGGAGGACCACATTCATGAGCCAAAATAAACCTCTCTTTCCTTAAGATGCTTCTGTGAGAGATATGGTCACAATGGTAAAAGTAGCCATCCATATTCATAACAAGATACTGACTCAAAATGACAGCAATTGGGTTGTTCAGGTGAACGTGTTTATCACTCAATAAAGAGCACACAAGGAGCACCCCCTAAGTCCAGATGAGGGACTGTAGCCTATGACACCTTCAAAATGTGTCTCCTCTATGGGATTAGATCTTAATACATCAGACAGAACAGCTCTAGTTTGATTTCATGTTAGGTAGAATAAGAGATTAACAACAGACTAACAACAAAACCCAACTATTTTTTTAATAATGTTCGATGATAGCAGCTGTGTAAAACTTATAAGGTGGCGATCTGGAAAGTTCCACAGTATGGGAGAATGGGAGACCTCAGGGGCCCTCATCATTTTCTGGGTATGTAGCTTAGAAATAACCAGCCAATCAGAGACATGGAAGCTGTAGAAAAACTGGAAAAGAAACAGCAAGCATTGAATTCCATTAAAACAGTTTCCTCCTCAAATGACTGGAAACTGAGGCAGAAGGTCCATGAGTTCAAAGCTAATCTGGGCTATGTGGTAACACCATCTCCAAAGTAAGTAGATCATTTAATAATTTTAAATAACATCATAAAATTATCTTATTAAAATTAATCACATATAAATAATATATACAGTAGTAATTGAATAAAATTTTTCCTCCTACTCTTGGCCTCTACACCTGGCCTACTCCTTCCCATCCCAGGTTGTATCTCTTATTTCTTTTTTTCTGTGTCTTACTAGATCCTGCCTGTCAGTTTGTTATGGCCCAACCTTCAAGAAACTAGTTCATGAATTCAAGGTTAATACTATCAGAGTGAGTGAACGGTGCATCCCTGAAGATGAAATTGCTCTGTAGGACACCAGCCATGATTAGAATACCAAGGGATGAGAATAAACCATCCTGCCTTCAGATCTAGAGTCCAAAGCCAACTGATGACCACCTAAAAACAAAAGCCAGAACTCTAGGAGTGGTCCAGCAGCAAAGCACCTGCCCAGGAAGGGAAAGTTCCTAAGTTTGATTCCCAGTACCAGTAAGGAAAGAAAGTAAAAGAGAAACAAAACAGAAAGATAATATAAGACACACAGAAAATTGAATGTGCAAATGTAAAGAATCAAATCATCATTTAAGATAATAGGAATTAGAGGGCAGAGCAGAAAGAGCAGAAATTCTAACCAATGCTTCCGCTTGCAGACACAGAAGTTTCCATGAGTTATAGAAAAATAAATGTGGGAAGAGTTTTAATAAGCAAACTAGAGACCTAAGAATAAATGGTAAGTATAAACACCGCTAGTGCCACTGCGTGTGGAAAACCAGACTTAGAATGGAAGCAGCAAATCTATAAACTTTTCCCAAAAATAACCCAATAAATGAAGTTAGTGAAATAGTAAAGGGAAGTCTGTAAAACAGAATATAAAAACGCGGGTTTACAGGAAATATCAGGGCTAGGAAGACAGTTGAATTAACAAGGTGCTTGTCTGAAAGCAGAAGGGTGTGTGTGGGTTCAACCCTCCCAGAAACCAGAAACCATGCAAAAAGCTGGTGTGGTTGTCTGCACCTGTGTTCCCATCAGTGGGTAGACAAGAGAATTCCGGGGGCTTGCTGGTCAGGGAGTGTGCACATACATGTCATGCTTATCCACAAGTTCACCAACACACACACATATGCACACATACACTACATACAAGAAAGAACTTAAGAAAAGAAGGAAAAGGAAAGGAAAGAAAACATTGGTTACTAACACAGCATCCTGGAGAACATGATGCCTTCCATGCTTAAATTACATCTCCTACATGAAAGTAACCAAAGGGCAATTGCAGTGATGTGATGTTGCCCTAGGTAGGCACCTGTCTGAGAATAATATACCCATTACAAGATAAGCCTGGAAACTTTACTGTAAGATTGTGTCTCCTAGCAACATCAGAAGCTGAAGCTATACCCATAAAGTGGTCCAACGAGGCCATCCAAATGTGAGCTGAACAAGAGTGACACCAATAGACACGCTAAACTATAAGGAAAAATTCACATAAAACCTCAGCCCTACACAAAGAACTACAGAGGCCCAAGTAAGGCTGGGCACAGGAGAGGTGGCCATCCCCAGGGAAGAGCATCCCAGTGGGTTATCTAGTGCCAAATGGTCAGCCTTTAAAACATACACACAAGCCTCATTATATGAACCCAATAGATGTTTGTGAATATGTGTAAGTATACACTTACATATATGCATACAACAATGCCTGAGGAAAATAGAAGCCACGAAGGAGATAGAGGGAGAGGAAGGAGGGATACATGGAAGGGTTTGGATAGAGGAAAGGGAAGGGAGAGATGTTGTAATTAGAATACAATCTCAAACATAAAAAAGATATCTAGGTAAGACTAATGAGATCCTCACGCAGCACACAGTACAGTTCCCGTCGGTTTAAGGAGCATCTTGGATCATATAGACTGTTATAATTCAGATAACCAAATAACCCTGACTTATACAGTAAGTCAATGGACGACTTCCCTTTACAATGGCTAAGTGGGGCATTGTGACCATGGGTATTTAAAAGGACATAACTATCAAAGTACGGTTTTATGTACCTTGGAAGCTCACAGTGTAAAGAATTAAGTCATTGTCTTAATTTCCAGTTGAAAGACTACTAGTCATTCTAGGGGAGATCCCTCAACCAGCTCAACTTTACACAACGTCTGTAAAGACTGTAGGCCTGTATTAGTTACTTATCTCATGGCTTTGACCCAAAAAGATGAAATTTAAGGGAAGAAAGGTGGATCCTGGCTTACAGTTTAAAGGGATACACTCCGTCATGGTGGAGAAGCCAGGATGGCAGCACAGGACAAGCAGCTGATCATACTGCAGCTCCATTCAGGAAGCAGAAACCAAACGGGAAGTAGGCATCAACTACTGAGTCTTGTCCTCAGTAATTCACTTCCTCCAACAAGGCCCCATCTCTACAACCTTCCAGACAGCACCGCAAGCCAGGGATCAACTACTCAACCACATTAGTCTACAGGAGATATTTCATATTTGAATGACAAAAGCCATCATGTCATGCATCAATAAGTCAAGGGTGGAGTGTGACAGTAACCATGGGGGGAGATGTTCATATATTTGTAAATACAAAGAATTTCATTTAAGTGAGCACACCATTCATTTCTCACTGTTTTTCCAATGCAGCCACACAAACGGCTTCCTCTCTCTACTGACAGAGGTGATCATTTATCTTAGCTGCCTTGATTTATGCATCCTAACATTTCTGTGAATTTTAAAAAGCAATTAGCACTGCACATTTTCAAACCTTCACAAACATTTATGAAAATCAACCAACAGACACTGTAAAAAAGACAAAGAATTTCCAACGTGTGATTTATGATCCTCAGGCCCTGGTCTTTCTGTCTCTATAGCTTAACAACACCCTTTCACACCCAACCTTTGTTTTATGATGATAAGCCCACGTAACTCCAAAAGAATATATTGAATTCTTTTTCTGGCAGTTAGATTCCATTTTCTTCCCCTCTCAAATTCTTATTTAATTTTAAACCCAGAATGTCATGGCTTGATAATGGTAGAACTCTAGTCATGTTTAAAGAATTCAACTCAGAATCTTGGAGTTTCAGAGACAAGACACCTGATCCTATGATGTCACTCAAATGGGCGTGTCCAAACTTTGGACACTGGGGCTTTGAATGTTTGCTTAAAATATTGTGAGAATTTCTTTGTGATTTCTTTAACTCAGTTGCATGGTTCCCTAATGAAAACTATCTATCTATCTATCTATCTATCTATCTATCTATCTATCTATCTATCCATCTATCTATTTGCTTATTTTTAGCTTTACTAAGCCTAGCTAGCATGGGATAGTACACATAGAAATCCTGAATGCCCCTGTTTTCTGAATGATGAGATTAAAGAAATGAATCATGATGTTCAGGGTAGTCTGCTGCTAAAATGCATTCTAATACTAAATTTTGTATCCCAAGATCTGGTTGCCCCAAAATGTACACCAGCCTTTGTTGTGTAAACCTTGCCCCCAATTATCCCTGATAGGTTAAAAAACATTGCTGACATCCTGTAGCCCAGCCTTGTGTGTATCATGCTTCTCTTGGGTCTTCTCTGAGGTGAGGTTTAGGGCTACACTAGCTTGTGGACATCTACTACTTTAGCCAGAACTGGAATAGTGGGAAAGCCCATGAGTAAAAGTAGAAGGCTTAGACACCAGTCTGGACACTTCCCAAGTGCTGCTCTTGGGATACAAAATTGAAGAGAGGCTCTAAGTAAGACTGAGAAAGTCTGAGTAAGACTGTCACCTGATCCCAATGGATGAAGCTGAATTCTTCACAAAGCCAAGGTGGGTAGAACCACTGTCTCTTCAAGACCATGGTGGTGGCTCAGAAGGTAGCAGCAGGCCAGTCCCTGCTCAAGACGGGTGGTGGTGAAATCACAGAGGCACTGAGTGCCCCTGCTATACAGTCAGGCCAGCAAGGTCATAGAGGCCACCATCAGGCAACAGGCTGCATGCTTCCTATAGCTTATGGTTGACAACCAGGAGTGGAACACCACATTAAAGGCTGGAAAACAAAAAAGCAAGCTGTATGCTTCCCACAGCTAAGAGTTATTGAAAGCTAGCATGAGGGAAAATATCATGAGACTCTGAGCACCCAACCAGTCTCCTTAAAATGTGGGGCTCCCATAGGAAGAATAATGACAACTCATGAGAGCTTACATGAGGCAGGGTCTCACACTCCTCTGAACAGCCAGCCAATCTCCTTGGAATATGGGGCTCCCATGGGAGAACAGACCGCATCTCAGCCTAGCACAAAATACAGAACCCAAACCCAAACCTCTAAACAGATGCAATATACTTAATATGCTCGAGCCGATTATGGTGGTACATGCCAGTAGGATTTGCTAAAGGAAACAAAGTCAGAAAAATAGATTCCTTGTGAGTTTGAGGCCAACATGGTTTGCAGAGCAAATCCAGGACAGACCAGGCTACACAATTAAACTCTGTCTCAATAAATAATAATAAATATATTTGGATATTTGGACTCCACTAACCTTGTTTTGATTTATCAGCATGAAAATGGTTATATCTTCAATAGTAATGATGGTACTATACATCCTCTTTGAGAGCGGTCAAAATAGAACATACCTAGATAAAAATGGGGCTGCTAGATTGGACCAGTCTATACTTATGATGACTTCAAACTGCTAGACAAAAGGTATGTTATGTTTAGAGAGAGGCTTCATGTTTGTATCAACAGAGGAGGAGAAAGGGTTTTAGATTCCATCCAAAATCATAAGGATCAGATGTGATTGAGGGAACCTCTTGAAGATCTTGACTACAGACAGGAAGAAAAGGAAAACCAAAAGCACTGAATGGGTAATGTATAATGTTAAACTCTCTACTGAAACAACTCTGAAACTATCTGGGTCATGTCTATGTCTCCAGCCAGAACTTCTATCTATTTATACCCAGTAGATCTTGTTGTCTACAAAAGTCTACAAGACTCGTCATACCATCCTTTCATAAGGCATGGATGAGGATTTATAATACAGTTTGGTTACAATCCAAACTGGCTTAAGAAAGACAGATGTCTTTCACCTGCTCAAATAAAGGACAAAAAATCCTTATTAATAGAGCTGTACACCTCACACATTCTAAATATTGTTGGTACAAAACTGTATATTATTTACGAGAGATTATATGTTCACAGAAAATGACAACCAAGGAAGCAGCCTTAACAGGGTCCACCCTTGAGGATTCTGGCCTGCCTGATCCTGCCTCAGACTGCCTCAATGCTGTTTTCTCAGGGTACTTACTTCCAGAACAGTTTCAGGGAGGATTGCTGACCTCAGATGACCTTGGTTCATCCAGCCTTACAGACTGTGACCAAAACTTCAGTTGAGCCTTGAACGTTTCTATCCCACAGAGACCAGACAACAAATGATACAGCTAGCTCTCCCAGGACTTGGCTACCATCCCAATTTTCTTAGGGTCTCCAAAAGGTACCATTGCCCCTAAATAGCAGAAAGCAATTTTTAGAGAATATATCACCCCACTCCCAAGAAGTGGGGTAGATGAGTTTGGGTCATTCTATAGGGTAATGGGTACTTGTTGTTATAAAGGGGTTGGCTACAAGTTATTAAATTGTCTTATACAAGACAAAACAAGGTGTAAAAGGCTATACTCAAAGAGTTCTCTCTTCTCTTTTCTCTATCTTTCATTATTATGTAGGGAGAGAAGGGTTGAAAAGAAAAGGGGGGATATATAGGAAAAATATAGAAACAATAGGAATAATGGGTAGATTATTGAATCTACTCTTCAATTATTAGAGCTACTGCTAGCCAAAAATTTTACATCAGCATAGATATTTGTATATTAGTATATATTAAGGATATGTTTTGTTAGACTGGTATAAATCTCTATATATTGATGCAAAATTGAGGCTATTTTTGTTATAACATATTATATATTATGTTTCAGCTCTTATAAGGTATTGGACTGGTACAATTCATTTGTAGGTATAAAGTTCTAGTCACTTTTAAAGATGCTATTATAAATTGTCTAAGATAATTAAGAAATATAAAGTTGATACTAGGTTCCTAGGTTGAATAGATAAAAACAAGTTTACCTATTTAGATATGCTATGAATAAATAGATGGTCTTTAAAAACCTCACAAACTTACAGGATATGGCATTTAATTATTTTTTTTATTAATTTAAGGCCTTTTGATATTGAGACATGTCAGCTCCTGGCAGCACCCCCATTCTGCTTGGAAGAAGATGACAAGCATTGAAGGACCTCCATTTGGAGATGACTTCAATTATGGCAAGCTAGCCACTGGGCAAAGAAGATGCCCTAGCTCTCTCTTTCTGCAGACAGAATGATGTGCAAAATAAACAAAACTTGGACATAGGCAAAGTTGATTGCCAAGCTCTGCTAAGACAGGGTAAGCAAGTCCTTCACAGGTCCTAGCTCACAAACACATCTGTCAGATGTACTGGGCCAGATGCTCCAACATTATACAGAATTTTGTGGATTATCCAGTCAGCCTGTCATCTTGATAATTTTTGGAAGCTGCTAGCCTGCACTTCCTACACACTCAGGTAATATTTATTCCTTCTCAAGTTTCTGATGGGGTTGAAGACTAGATAATGATAGTCTCACAATTGAACCTAAGTTACAGAGGATCTAAGAAAATATTTTAGAGTCTAAAGAGATATTATAAGGATGGAAAAGGCAAGTTAGGAAGGTTGGAGGACATGGAGGACATGGAAGTTTATGTTATAGCAAGACATTCTATTGTTGATAAATGACGGTTAGAGGATCTAGATGATGTTTTATAAAGGTTGGGGGAAATTGTAAACCAATGTTTAAAGATTGGAGATTACAATTACGAAAGTTAGAGGATTTAAATGATTATGATGGTAATGAGAAACATGATTTAAATACAGAACTCTAAATTCACAAGATAGGATAGATAATAGAATACTTTCTCCTAAGTTGCCAAATACAAAGGGACTGGATGTTATGACCAGAGATTGCATAATTGTTCTCACTGTATATAGTTTGTTACTGCAAGAGAAAGACCCTTTTTAGTTAGAAAAAGTGGAAATGTTGGGGTTGGCCTGGTGCTGCTATGTATTCTCATGCTAAATTCTGTGTCCCAAGACGTGGTTACCCAAAGATGAGCAGATTCTCACATACACTAGCCTTTCTTATATAAACCATGCCCCCCAATTATCCCTGATCAGTTAATAAAAGTTGCTGACTTTTATTAACCTGTAGCTGGGCAAAAGAGAGGTAGGCAAGGAAAAGATTCCTGGGCTTGGGGGTCTCAGGTAGGGACCACAAGAGAGATTAAGATGAGAAGGAAGAGGGGAATTGCCATGGAGTAATGTGGAACATGAGCATGTGACCATGAGGGCTGGCCTGATGAAGCAGGAGCAGCTCAAACAGAACATATGTCAAGTAATATATTGGGGTTCAAGGCATGAGAGCAGACAAAATAGTTCAGAGGGTTGATATCTGCCCAGCTCCAGTGCTTTAACACTTACTATAATTCTAAAAGTCTCTGTGTCTTTTATTTGGATTAATAGCTGGTTAAAAAGTAACTGCCCCCGTATTAATTTCCAGCATTAGTGATTAATCACATAATAACTAAATCATGCTAGTGGATTTATTTTATACTATATATTTATAAATATATAAATTATATATTTATAAGCATATAAATATATTTATAATATTAAGTATACTATAAATATATTATGAAATATAAATATATAAAGTAATAAATTATACTAAATGGGCATGGTATGCAAATTGGATCACATGGACACAGACACATGTATGCAGAGGTATGTGCACATAGGTCAAAGGATAATCTCAGGTCAGGTCTCAGTTCTTGTCGTCTACATTGTTTAAGATAATATGGCTCTCTGGGTTTTTTGTTTCTTTCTTTGTTTTGCTTTTTGTTTTTGATAGGTACACCAGGTTGGGAGCATTCCTATCTCTTCTTTCCATCTCCCCGCAGGAGTACTAAAATTATCGATACTACTACTCACTCTAGTATTTTGTGGGTTCAACAGGTTTAAACTCAGGTCCTCGGGCTTGCGTGGCATCACTTTTACTTACTGAGTCATAGCCACACCACAGCCCAGTGATTGCTTTCCTTGTTAGCATCTTCAGAGAGGTGTGATGGATGCATCCACTAGACCTGGACCCTGTGTTTGTTTGTTTGTCTGTCTGTTTGTTTGCTAGCTTGTTTGCTTGCTTTTTATTTCAAAGGAGTGTTGGAAGTGACCAGAATTTAAGGCTAGTAGGTACCACGCATTGCTGATGACTTGAGTTTTTAATTGTTCTTGCTAGCAGTGTTTCTCTGGACAGTTTAGAACCAAGAACTTCCCAGAATTCCTTCCCACCTGCAACGAGTGGAAGCTGTTGCGTGTAATCCATAATGGTTTATGTGCACAAGTGTCCCCGGCATTAGCTCTTCTGCCACATGTAATCCATAATGGTTTATGTGCACAAGTGTCACCGGCACTAGCTCTTCTGTCAGTGCCATGCTATGCCTTCACTACTATGCAGTGACAACTCTTTAAGAGTAAGACTTCACTGTTCTAAAAACCTTCAAGGATGTGCAGTATAATTGCCAGCTGAAAGTAGACAAGCCTGACCAAATGTCACTCTATGCCTTCCTTATTAAATGAGACTTCTACAGGAACAGTCTTCTTTTAAGTATCATGCCCAGCTTTAATCAGATTCAGAGCTGAGACTGGCTTTGTGCTGTTCTTCCAAATGCTCAATAAAATTTACACCCTAGGACCCAATGGTATTGTGGACCAGAGATGAGAGGGCACGGGGAATTGGAAGAGACAGATGAGGTGTTTATTGAGGACATGAAAATCCGTTGTTGCTAATTGTGGGGTAGTTTTATGGTTTATTTATTTCATTTTGCATGTATGAGTGTTTTCCATGCAGGTATGTATCTGTACTGTGTTCATGGCTGGTTCCTACTGAGGCCAGGAGAAGGTATTGGATCCCCTGGAATTTGAGTTATAGATGGTTGTGAGCCACCATCTAGGGACCAAACCTTGGTCCTCTGGAAAAACAGACAGAGCCTTTAATTGATGAGTCATCTCTCCAGGCCCATTTTGGGACAATTCGAAGGTCACAGAAGTTGTCATTGGTTCCCAGAAGATTAAAAGTGCATTGTTGTAACCTGCACAAAATTATGTACAAATGAGAGAAAACTTCCTTCTGCTCCGATAAGAAGCAAACTTGATATTGATATAATACTGAAAAAAGGCCAATGCTTGGGAAACAAAGAGTTCCAAATCCCTTTTCAAGAAGCGCCAGGTACTCAGCGTTCCTCCTCTTGCCTGGCATGCGTACATATGCAATGAGAAGACAGAATGACTAATTTAGCTCATCCACTTAGGAGTCTGCAACACTACTCACAGGAACCTGGCTCCATCAGCCATCCAGCATAAAGTTGGACTCTACAAATCTAACTCTACCCACAGGGCATTTCTCTGACGGGAGGGTAGAGAGGGGGTGTCTCCTCCTCCCTCCTCCTCCTTCCTCCTTCTTCCTCCTTTTTCCTCCTCCTCTTCCTCTTCTTTTCCTCCTTCTCTTCCTCTTCTTTTCCTCCTCTTCTTCCTCCTCTTCTCTCTCCTTCTCTTCCCCTTCTCTTCTTCATCCTACTCCTCTTCCTCATCTTCCTTCTCCTCTTCCTCCTCCTCTTCTTCACCCTACTCCTTCTCCTCTTCTCCTCCTCCTCCTCCATATAATACACAAGCTTGCATGCAAGTTTTGAATATGAAGAATTTACATTAACATCTTTATACGAGTTTTACTTTCATTAATTTAGTGTAGGCAAGAGTCATAGAGTCAGAGACCCAAAACAATTTCATTTACACTTCCTCATTCAGTAGAACAATACCAGTATTCCAAGTTTTTAAAATAATCATCCTCTTTAATAAGTTATTTTAAAAATATAATGAGTCCAAGTTAGAAGTCGGTTTGCAAAATTATTCATCTTTAAGTTGCCTAAAAGAACCCTAACTTTCATTTAAAATAGACACAAAAAAATCCAGCATGCAGCTCTCTCGGAGGCTGGTGAAATGCCACAGACACATGAATGTGCTGAATTAGTCAGTTAGCACTCAACACTCAAAGATACAGGCACTTCTCCTTCTTGGGAGGGTTTGTGGCAAATTCTACACCTCTGCTTCAAGACCCTTTGACTCCACACACTGGTAGAGAGATTTCTGTACCCACCACATGGAACACAAAACATTGGAAATTCAGAGTTACAGTTTATAGTTTTCCATTCTTTCCACTCCGGCCAAAAGCCAGCAAAAGAAAATGTTTTACAGTTTACAACACACTCTCTATGTTTCCAAAACACATTGTTTCTTGCTTCCTCCTCTTCTCCTCCTCCTTCTCCTCCTCCTCCTCCTCCTCTTCTTCTTCTTCTTCTTCTTCTTCTTCTTCTTCTTCTTCTTCTTCTTCTTCTTCTTCTTCTTCTTCTTTGTCTTTTCTTCTTCTTTTCTTCTTCTCCTACTTTTCCTCCTCTTCATCTAGAACTCCTTTACAAAATTACTCCAGAACTTCCTTCCTTCCTTCCTTCCTTCCTTTCTTTCTTCCTTTCCTCCATCTTCCTTTTACTTCCTCATTTTCTCCTTCTCCTCCTCCTTCTTTCCTCAGCCTTTGTTTCTCATCAGCCAAATGCAATTCCAAAATGGTGGAATAAAAGTTTGCAGCAAGCCAGGTATCAATAGCATAATATCTTTAGCAATTCAAGCCATGTAAAATCAAACAGAAAGCCCATGATTCAAAAATATAGAAAAATACAGATGCCACACAAACCATAGAACTACATAGCTGAACTCAAACTCAGCACTGTGGTAGCAGAAAGTGAATATTCTTTGTAAAGGTGGCAGATATTCCTGAAAGGAAAGATTCCCTACTCAGACCTAAAGGAATGCCCAGGATGGTAAACTAAGGAGTCCATTGAGTCAGGACCTCCTGTTAGCAGAGCAGGCACTTTATTCACTCCATGAGCTATCTCCTCAGTCCTACCCCCACTCTTTTGATGAGATTTTGCAGTGGTTCCCACTCCACAGAGACCCTTACCATGACCCTCTGAGTCCCTCATGCTCTGGCTCCTGCTTATTTGTGAACCTCCATGGCTTCCTCTTGGGCCCCTTCTTCCAGACCTCCAGGGTCTGCTCTGTGGCTCATCTGCATTCCTTGAACATGCAAGACCCCATCTTCCTCAGGATCGGTGCCACGGCTGTGCCCTCTGACTGAACTCATCTTTCTACTTGTCTTTACATAGCTGACTTCTTTTCATCCCTCAGGTTTCAGATGCTGTCACCCCGTCAGAGTTCCTGCAGCAGCCTCTTTGGAGAAGCCACCCACTCCCAGCTCTGGTTTCCATGATCACACTTCATGTTCCTCTGCAGCATTCACTCGAAACACCTGTCTTGTTTATTGGCATCCTGATTGGCCATGGGTCTTTCTGACCCCAGTGCGATGACCAGAAAGTAACATAACTGAGCCAGCAGAATTAAAGAATAACCAAATTAAGAAAGAAAGAAAAGTTGGTGGGGGCAGGGAGATAAAGTGCTAAAATGACGCTTCCTAAAATAACGCAGCATTTAAAACCTTGGCTATTTTTTTAACCTCAGTTTTCTGACTAGGATCCACGCTAGCTCTCCATGAATTACAAGTCTACGGTCTAAATACTCACTTGGCTTTCAAGTCCTCACTCCCTTCGTCTCACAGTTAGTCACCAAGAACAACTTCATCCCTCATCTCCTTCTGTCTACCCCTATCTCCCTTTCATCTTCCCACACCGAGTTCTGACATCCCAGGCAATGCTCCTGTAGCTCCCATGGCTCCCATGCCTCTGATGGCTCCCATGGCTCCTGGGTGTCACTGCAGCTCCTATGGCTACTATGGCTCCTACCACTCCTGTGGCTCCTGTGTGTCACCGTGTCTCCCATGGCTCCCGCGGCTCCCGTAACTCCTATGGCTCTTGTGTGTCCCTGTCCCCACTTGCCAATTGTCGCATTGAGCAGTTTCTAGTTATGTTCTGCCTGAAAGATGTACCTAACACCACTCACTGTCATCTCCTACTTTACTTTAAAAAAAAAATCTAAGGGTTTGCAGCCCCATAGGATGAACAACAATATGAACTAACTAGTACCCTCAGAGCTCCCAGGGACTAAACCATCAACCAAAGAGTACACATGGTGGGACTAATGGCTCCAGCAGCATGTGTATAGCAGAGGATGGCCTAGTTGGTCATCAATGGGAAGAGAGGCCCTTGGTCCTGTGAAGGTTCTATGCCACAGTGTAAGGGAATGCCAGGGCCAGGAAGTGGGAGAGGGTAAGTTGGTGAGCAGGGGGATGGGGGAAATAACAGGGTTTGTTTGTTTTCCTTTCTTTTTCTTTCTTTTTTTCAGGGAGGAAACCGGGAAAGGAGATATCATTTTAAATATAAATAAAGAAAATATCTAATGAAATAAAAAATAATTAACAGCAAAAAATCTATGTTTTCTCTTATTTAGTAGGTACAAAATCCTCTAATATCAATTTATATCCAACTGCCTTTTCCCCTCCACCTCCAGCAGTCAGTATTTCCTGCTACTCCCTTAAAATGGCCCTCTGATCTACATAATAAATGTTTACCTCTTCATCCCCAAACCAAGTCACGTTGATACTCTGACTGGGTTTTAGCTTGATCTACCACAGACTGGGCAGCTTCTCTCCTCCACCAGCAGAGACACAATGTTTTCTTCAAAGCACAGTTCCAGTTCCCAGTTCATGTCCAACTCGGGTTCATCATCTTTGGCTCTGGCCCGTGCTTTCCTTTAACCACATTGTGACCCCAGTTCCATGTAAAGGTTATGTGACACCGCTGGCTCCTTTACATATACAAATTTTATCTCTGCAATGAGGCTGCAAGCAGTGTCTGTGCCCTTCTTCCTTAACCTCCCAGTGGTGGCAAAAGCAGCAAGAATCCAAAATGAGCCCCTTAGACTGGCACCAAGTCACAGGATCCTCAGGATGAGGCCCTCGAACATCAGCGACCACTCCAGATGACCTGCAGACCTGGAGCTTTCTGCCTTCATCTCTCTCCCTCAACTTGCTGTGCCTGGGATTCTCTCATCCATATACATCTGCCTTGGAAATCACTAGCTCTTTTTCCAGTCTTGGGATGGACACTTATTAACCAGAGGCAAGCATGCTTTGCCCCTTCCTCCCTAACCACTTACCTCAATATCCTGTGAAGGAGCCCATGGGTTCCCATTAAATGCTCTTAGTTTATAGCACCTGGCACACCTTATTGCGTTTACCCACCAACCACCCTGACTCTTGGTTGTGCATGCTGGGGTCAAGAGCATTGACTCTTATATTGATGGCATCAGGGATAAGGCATTTGCTATCTTCTGAATACAAAAATGCATGATCAAGCCAGCTGTTGATGAGATGTGTTGAACATGCCCTGAATTTAGTATCATAGTTATCAGGTTAGTGTTAAGTAACATCCACTGAGCCATGGCTCACACTAGCTATCAGTTTAGTGTTAGGGAGCATTCAACTGAACCACGGCTTACACCACCTAACTGCCTATTTGTTCTCAATTGTAAGATTTATTCTTTTAAAGCTAAATTTATTTGTGTGTGTGTGTGTGTGTGTGTGAGAGAGAGAGAGAGAGAGAGAGAGAGAGAGAGAGAGAGAGAGAGAGAGATCTCATGTGGATCATATGTGTGCAGGTACCTGTGGACTCCAAAGAAGGGAGTGGATCCCCTGAAACCAGTTACAGCAGTTATGAGTGGCCCAATCTTTGCCAACCTCCATCCTCTACAACACCAGCAATTGTTCTTAACCCTTGAGCCATCTCTGCAGTTCTCCCTAAATTAATTCTTAAACCCTGTATATCTCAGAAATTGGGGTTCCCAGGGGAAAAACCAAACAGATAAAACCCCCTGACTTTATAGACTAGCAGCAACAGCGTGTGGTTGCGGCTTTTTGGAAACACAGGGAGAATCTAAGTAGACCTCTTCAGTAAAAGTGGTGTGTAGTGAGATCAGTTTAGACCAAATCAGTAGCAGCTAGAAAGGTGATCGCTCAAGTCTGAGGTTACTGTAAAGGCAGAGCCAACTATGGGAGCTGGTGGGCTAGAAGAAGGGTCTGGAAAAAAAATAAAAAAGAAAGATCACGGACAGACAGCATATGTGCAGCTGTGGAATAAAGTTTGGAGAAGCTGGAAGGATCCAATTTTAGAAAGGGTGAGTAATTGGGAAGCAATTCCTTAAATTTGGGTCTTAAAGTTTAATATGCCACTTTGCATAATAAACCTTCCCTTGAACATTGTTCCAACGTACAAGCTGCCCGGTTCGTACTTGCATCTCAAACTGCTAATGTGAAATAGAACAGCCACGGTCGTCTGCAGCCCATGTGGCTGCCGCCACTGCAAGCCACCTGCCTGAAACTCCCCCAAGTTCTAGTTCCAAAAGGAGCAGTGCAGTTAGTGGCAGGGCGCAGCCCGCATGGCCGAGAAACACAGAAGGGTCACAGCAACACACTGACATTTATTCTTTGAGTTGCACAAATATGAAATCTGGCTGTCGCATGGACACTTAAAAAGAAACCAACGTTTCCACCCAGGTCTAACTCTTCATCTAGACCAACGTCAGAGAAGATGGCCTTGACACAGGAGTGAGAAAGGCCATAGAGCAAAAGATGCCAGAGGGTGACTCGGAATGACTTGAGCCACCATAGATGGCTCAGGGAAGGACAGGGCTCCCCAGCTTCTTCCTATGCAGCCCAAGCAACCCAGCCACTGCATCCAGTCGCTATAATTTGGGGGTAAGGCTGGTGACAATGGCTTATTTATCTTCATGCGCTGAAGTATAGAGTCTGTGAGACTTTCTGAATTTGGGGATTCAAAAAAAAAATGAGACTGTTTATAAACATACAGTGCAGCCCTCGGGGCATATAATGATCGAGTCTCTTGCGAAATAATTTCGTGGCACAGTGAGTTACAATGTGAACTCTAGAGTTATCCTTGGACAGGAACAGACCGTTCTCACTCAGTCTGTGAGCCTTTCTTTTTCCTTTTTACCCACCCCTCCCTCCCCAATGCTTACAGACTCTAAGTAGTTTACACAATAAATACTCATTTCCACAGTAGAGATGGCCAACATGTCTAAGCCTCAAACAGAACCTGCTATTATGGTTAAGAACCGAGGTTGCTGCTCTTTCATATTTTCACAGCCACACAACTTTTGACCCCACTGACAGAAATGTCGGCATCAACTTTGTTTTCTCGATCTCCAGAGAAAACCATCATCTCCCCAGAAGGTACTAACAGTGTTGAGAGGTGACCCCCAAACTGTATCTACAACAGCATAATCAGTTGTAATTTGTTGATGGCAATCAACAATAAAATCGAAATGTTCACAGTCTCAGACCATCCCATAAGCGGAGATCCCAGCCCAGGAGAGATGAGCCCGCGTGCGTATTCTCCTCTCCTGAAAGGCATCAATGACTGATGAATCTGTATCCTTATTTTCAAAGGTCATGGATTAAACACACTCCCTTGCATGAACCAGAAAGCTGGAACCCTCGCCCAACCATGGAGAATGGTGAGGAGAACGGAGAATCTCATGTGGGATATGAAGAGAAATCTGGAAAGCTCTGCAGCATGAAAGGTCTGGTTACTAGAGGGAGGGCTGTGTGCATTTATATTGCTGACTGGAAAGTGCCGAGCACACCCAAGACAAGCTCAAAGACAACATGAGCTTCAATTGCAACAATATTTCCAATGTCTTAGAGAAAAAGAAAAAGAATGAGATTAGGCAAGACATCCGGAGTCCTGCCTGGGATCACAATGAACACAGTTGATATATCTGTGCTAACTGTCAAAATATAACATGCAGACAACACAACCTGTCATCCCAACACATGAGCAATCAATATAACAGCAAGTGCTCTGTTAAGGGAGGGGGTAAGACTTATAAACTGTGATAGGTAACATCGAATAACCACATCAAAGCCAAAACCAGAGTCAAATCCGGTCATGCTGTCACCCTGAAGACAAGAGGCCTGGTGGGGGGTGGGGGGTGGGAAGGGGAATACATGAACAAAGAAACCATCATCTCAAACCAATCTTGATATATTACACTCTATTATCACACGTCAAATGTGTCCACCATATCGCTCCCGAGTTTTACAGGTACAGATTTTAAGCTTAACTCTATGTCCTGAACCGACGACTACTTTGCCTGTTCCCTGGATTCAACCATTTAATTCAGGACTCTGTGTATTACAACCTAGTTTTCTATCTCAGACGGCTTTGACCGACTATAAAAGGGAGCTCTGAACAGATGAATGGCGGGTCGCAGACCATAGCAAAGAGAAAGAGAGAAAGGGAGTCGTCTCCTACCTATGGTTGTGATAACGGTGCCGGCAAAGAAGAAAGAGCTTCCGAGGTCCCAGTGACTAACTTGATTGGAGCTGTTGCCTAAGGGGATAATCCCTGCGTTTATGGCCGCCACTATTTCCTGCAAGTTTAGAAAGAGACTCATCAGTACATGTCAATCACACAGCAGCATCAAACATCTCAGCTCCCACCCCGGGCATGACAAATTTACACACACGGTTCAACTCTTAAGTCTTTGATTTTTTTTTTCTTCCACTTAAAATGTGTTAAGAGATCAAAACTTTATTCTCAACCACACAACTTCACTTAAATCATGAGAATTTTACATTTCACGGCAAGGGAGTGGATTGGCACGGAGCCGCTAATGGCACACACGTATAGCATCTCCACTGATGTGTTTAGTAATACGTTTGAGTCAACACCTGAGTATAGCACCACTGTTCTCTAGGATACGGCATACATGGCTAGGGATTTAACTATCATATGGCATACTGCATTTAAATAACCTACGAGCGCTTCGTTAACATGTCTGTGATTTCAGATGGTAATGGTAATGTCCAAGACTGAGCTGTCTGTAAGAGCTGATAGGTAACATGTTTTTAAAGATCTCTTGGAACAGACTGAGGTGAGAGGAAGATCACGATGCTACATCTATCCTCTTAGATCTAGATGCCTTGGATCGCTCCAGAGTCTAGTGAATTCTTCCAGAACGAGAACCACCGGAGTCTATCCTAAGCAGAGTTCCTGGGGCCCACGGGGATCTGCATGTTCCTTGTGTATGCCACATAAGCGGTAGACTGAGAGTTGGCATGACCACCCCTTCCAGAAGTGTGAATGACGTAGATTTCATGCAGAGACAGATGCTCCACTAAGCACAGGGTCCCCAATGGAGGAGTTAGAGAAAAGACTAAGGGGGTTTGCAACCCCACAGGAGGAACAACAATATCAACCAACCAGACACCCAAGAGCTTCCAGGGACTAAACCACCAACTGAAGAGTACACAAGGAGGGGCCCGTGGCTCCAGCTGCATATGTAGCCAAGGATGGCTTTGTCGGGCATCAATGGGAGGAGAGGCCCTTGGTCCTGGGAAGGCTTGATGCCCCAGTGTAGGAGAGTGCAGGGCAGGAAGGTAGGAGTAGGTGGGTGAATGGGAGAACACCCTCATAAAAGCAGGGGGAAGGGAATGGGATAGGGAGTTTCCAGAGGGGAAACCTAGAAAGGGGACAACATTTGAAATGTAAACAAAGAAAATATCCAAGAAAAAAAAGAAAAGAAAGAAAATATGTAAATGATGTGGATTAATCAGAAGAAAATATGCAGCCAAAGATATACACTGTGGTAGCCAGATGATGGAAATCCATCATCTGCTGCAACCAGAGAAAGCTTAATCGCTTAGCTTTCAGGTTTTAGAATGGGCTAGAGAATCATCTGGTAGGTAAGGAAAAGGTCAAGCCTGTGAGGCTTGTTTACCATGGTTATAAGCAAAGGGAGATTAAAAGGCACCCTGCCCCACTGGCCACTGGCTGACAGAGAGCCAGCAACTCAGACTAGAGCTCCAATCTCATTTCCCAGCTGCTTGCAACGGATGGCCAATCTGTAGATTAAAACAGCAATACTTGTGTCCAAAATCCACTTGGATCATATTGTTTCCATTTACTTTATAAGACATGTTCATTGTAAAAGCCAAATTAGGAAAATAAGGAAGGATGCTACAAAGATGGCTTTAAAAATGCTCATTATTCCAGAACACAGACATATCACCGTTAATATGCTTAAGTTTAGACTTCTGATAGGTCTTTTTTTCCTTACCTTTTTTTTTTTTTTGAGATAGGGTCTTGCTACGTAGCCCAGACTAGCTTCAAACTCTCCACCTCTCTGCCTTAGCCTCTCAACTTGCTGTGATTACAGACATGGCCCACCAAATCTGGTTCAATATACTTTTTATATAGTTAGATTCATAACCTATGTTAAATGCTGTATTCTCCATTCTTATTTAATTATAACTTGATTAATGACCAAGAAAAAACTGTGTATTGACTAATGCTAACTATTAATGATTTATGTAGCAATGTCCTTACTGGTAATATTAGCCATGTTTTTCTCTTTGCTAGTCTTGTACTTATCATAGTGTAGTACATACACATAGACTCCTGCTGTTAGAAAGTATACTCATTATAAAACATTCTCTTGTGAATATATTTGTGTATAAATACTCCCCTGTTTCTAAATATTTCCTCTGGAGAGATTGCTAGAAATAAATTAGCCACATTAAAGATTATTAATATTTTATAATGCTGGGTGGAAAATAGCCATTATCTATCTAGAAGATTCTATTTATGACTGCCGCTCAACAACATACAAGGGTTTAGCCATCACCCCGATATTAATAACATTTTACCTTCACTGCACTCACAACAAACGTTTAAAATCTATTCTTTATTGTAAATAACATTGGATACTAGTATTTTACATTACATTTCACTAGCAAAAAAAGGATTCGCATGCAGACCTGCGCACAGCATGCAAGGAAGCTAGTTCTGCTTGTCCGACCCTGTATTCTTAGCACCAGATAATGTAGTTCTCATTCATTATCGATCTTGTAAAACATGCTCTGCTGAGCCTGTCAAACCAAGACTGTGATCCCGGCTACTCCAAGGGCTAAGGCAGGAGAGGCTGGGGAATTCAAGGCTTACTGGGGCTAAAGAGTAAGTTCAAAGCCAGCCTGGGTAAGTTAGCAAAGCAGTGTCTCAAAACTAAAAGAAAAGAAGGAGGCAGAAGAGGAGGAGGAGGAGAAGGGGATGGAGGAGGAGGGGATGGAGGAGGAGGAGGGGATGGAGGAGGAAGAGGAGGGGATGGAGGAGGAGGAGGAGGGG
>NW_022196891.1:86437512-86442128 GCF_008632895.1 Mastomys coucha
GAGGAGGAGGGGATGGAGGAGGAGGAGGGGATGGAGGAGGAAGAGGAGGGGATGGAGGAGGGGGGGCAGGGAAAGGATGAGGCGAGGCAGAGGGCAGAGAGGGAGGGAGTCAGACTGCACATGTAGCTGGGTTCGACAGCACCTAAGTGCCATTCACTAAGGCCTGGGTTCTATCCCCAGCAGTAAGCACAAACAAAATTAAAAACAAAAATCATGTTCTTTTGTATGTTTATGCAAATTTTCATTTTCATGAGTTCAATATATTTAAATTCTTCTCCAGGCAGTGTGATGCACACTTATAACTGCAAGCAGAAGCAGAGGGATTGAGAGTTCAAGGCTAGACTATAGAGAAAGACCTCGGCTCTTCTTTTATAATGCTGCAGTATGTGCCTCTCTCTCTCCCTCTCTCTCTCTCTCTCTCCCTCTCCCTCTCTCTCTCTCTCTCTCTCTCTCTCTCTCTCTCTCTCTCTCTCTCTCCTTCTCTCTTCCTCTCTCTGTCCCCTACCTTCCCCCTCCCTCTATCCCTCTCTCTTCCTCCCTCCCTCTCTCTATCTCTCCTTTCCTCTCTGTCTTTCTCTTTCTCTCTTTTTCTCTCCCTCTCCCCCTTCTTTCCCTCTTCCCACCCCCTTACACAGACTCTTATTTCACACAAATCAAACATTCACATATGTAAAATACAGGAGATCTATAAAAAGGAAAAAGAAGATTCCCATAACAACCCAACGTTCTTACCATGGCCACAGCTTAAACCTTTATTGCATCAAACCCATACCTGGGGGAATTGTTCTATATCCCACACAGGCCTATATGATCACTTTTAGAGAATTTACTTTTTTTCTGTTTTAGATTAAAAAAATATTAGCTAGCATTGGATACACAAATGTACATTTCTCATCTTTTGAGGTATCAGTTCTTGAAAGATTTTAGTCTTATCACTTACTGAAGAAGTCAGTGAGCTTTTATTTTGTATATTTAAATTATTACCTTTTTATATTTAAAATATAAAATATAAATAAATCTTATATTTAAAACATACTATTATATATTTATATTTAAATTTGTATATTGGTTTTTAGTCTGCAGTACGTAGTAAAAAGAGATGCAGCTTTATAATTTTATAAATCTCTTTAATACCTGGCTCAACACAAGACAGTTGTATTCTAATACATACTGCTATAGTCAATCTGTGGGAGCAGCCCATCATATAAATTCCAGAAAACTGTACCGTACAATGAATAAAACAGGATACAGAAGACAAAACACCTTCACGGTACTAAGAAAATTCCTTTGGGGGCTGAAGAGATGGCTCAGTGGTTAAGAGCACATAAGGCTCTTGCAGAGGATCCAGATTTGGTTTGCAGTCACATAGGGTGGCTCACAATGTTCTGTATCCCCTGTGCTGGGGATCTGCCGCCCCCTGCTGGCCTCCTCAGGCACCTGCACTCACATGCACACACACCCACACACAGAGATATAATCAAGTCAATCTTTAAAAAATGAGTAAAGATTGATTTGAACCTGTCATAGATCTGAGAAGCTTGTAGGGACCGAGTTAGAGATCCATGGCTTGCCACCGAGCTAGTGAGTTCTTTGTGTTTGTCCAGATCCGTTCCTACCTGGGAGAGCTCGCTTCTGTACTGTGTTTTTTTATCTCGTGGTTTTCAGTAGCTGTGCTCGCTTGCTTTTCACCTTTTCATCAGAATCCCACAGCAGAGTTGAATCAGAACAATGAAAACAATGTTCTCCTCAGACAAACTCCTCAACAAATAAAGGAGGGTGTCACTACGTACACTGAGTGTTAGGAAGCAAGTGTCCTTTAAATATTTTGTGAGAACGAGTTTTAAAATACAAATAAAAATAAATTTAAAATATAAGTAATATAATATACTATTTTTATTTATATAGTATTTATAATATATATAATATAAATAAATAAATTTGCAATATAAATATGATTTTTAAAAGATATAAGTAAAACTTTAGAAATTATTTTTGGTGAACAAGGGCTGGAGAGATGACTCAGTGGTTTGAAGTACTTGCTGCTGAAGACACTGGCTCGGTTCCCACCACCCATGGCCCGTGGCTGACAGCCGCCTGCAACTCCACCTCCAGGGCCTCTGTATCCTCTTCTGAACTTCACTTATATATACACACACCAAGAATAACAAGAATAATTATTCAAATGTCTTGCAGAGTCTTATTAGAAGGCATACAGGCTCCTGCTGGTCAGGTTAGTGTGTGGCGTGATATGACTGTCCTGGACCATCCCAGGCACGTCTCTTGTTGCAGGTGGCCTGGAAAGCAGGTGACTGTGCTTTGCACCAGTGCTGGAGGCCATTTTTCAGAATCTCAACCTCTGGCAGCAATGGTCACTTGGCACTGATCCACCTCTGGGGGACACAACTCCCTCCTCAGCTGAACTAAGCAGGTCTTTGAAAGTATTTAAAATAGGAATAATAGCAACGAGGGAGATAATAAGCAAAGAAATAAATGTGATTCTAAATAAACACAAATGGAGCAAAATGTTATTGCTTGATATTCCCTTGACTCTAGTGGATTTATGGGCCGCATGGCTTAAAAATCTCGAGACAATGAAACGGGAGAGATTGTCCAGCCATTCTTGCTGGATCAGTGAACTTTAGGTTCACTGAGAGACCCTGTCTCAAAATACAAGATGGACAGTGATCAAGACAAACATCCAATGTCAATCTCCGGCCTTTACATGCATGTATATGCATGTATACACACACACACACACATGCATACACGTATGAACATATAAGCTTTAAAACCTCACTATTCCTACTAAGTCTTGTGAACTAGCAGATCACATCCATAATTTATAAGGGGCTGAGCTGTCTGGATTAAGATGAAGAGAACACAACCTCACACATCCCTACCCCAAGACGACATGTCTGTGCAATGTTAACTAAGAACAGTCTTCAAGCCCCACAAAGGATGCCGATCACCATGGATTTATACTTAAATTGCTATTCAGTTCCCAGACGGAATGTGCACAGAGGAGCCTATGGATGTGGGTCAGTGGATAGAGCTACTGCCCAGCATGTGTGAAGCTCTGGGTTCCCCCCCAGTACCTCATGAAGGCAGTGAAAGGCCTGGGGTACGGTGGTGCACATCTGATATTCCAGCACTCAGGAGGCAGAGGCAAGAGGATCAGGAGTCCAAGGCTAGCCTCAACTAGCTGCTTATGCATGAGATGAACTCCACAAAACACACAAATAAGAAGAAATTAAAAAGAAAAAAAAAGTGTGCTCCACGAAAAAGAAGTTGAGCACATGGCTCTGTCCTGACATTTAGTTCAAGGAATGATGAGGGCATTTAGCCATAAAGGCAATGACAGAAAGTCTTGGTCTCTGTGACAATGCTGGCTTTAGAATCAACATGCCTGAGTTAGACTGTGGATATGTTTGCTTTTTTCTGTTTGTTTGTTTTTCTTGGTTTTTCGAGACAGGGTTTCTCTGTGTAGCCCTGGCTGTCCTAGAACTAACTCTGTAGACCAGGCTGGCCTTGAACTCAGAAATCCTCCTGTCTCTACCTCCCAAGTGCTGAGATTAAAGGTGTGCGCCACCACTGCCTGGCCCTGATATGTTCGTTCTTGAACTGTAAAAAGTTAGTACACATTTGCCCTCTGCCCTGTCAGAACTCTACCTGGCTTTGGCCTCAAACACTGGTGAGACTCATGTCTCTGCTCCACACTCATAGGTTAGCACATTCTTAGAATCCAGAGGGAACCCGGTAGTCATGCTTCGCCATGTGATGGCAAGGAAGGACTTTTTATGTCTTGAAGTGCCTAAAGTGGCTATTCCTGAAAAGTCCTGAAGAAGACATTGTCTTTCAGCTGGTCTTACTATAAATGTAAAAGTGAACATGGTCCCCAAATCTGGTTGCACGTTTTTGCATGCATGCCTGCGTTGCAGGTGTGCCCCACTGTGCCTATACATGCAGAGGTCGGAGAAGGGCCTTGGGACCTGCTGCATGATTACCCACCTCTTTCTCTTGAGATGGGGTCTCTCACTAAACCTTGAGCTCACCGATTTTTGGCTAGGCTGGTGGCCAGCCCCAGGGTTCCTCTCATCTCTGTCCCAAATAGCTCTGGGGTCACAGGCTGCACTGCTACCTTCAGCTTGTACATGGGTATTGGGAAGCCAAACTCAGGTCCTCAGACTGATCAACAAGTGTTTGTGGACCTCCCTGTCCTCAGGGGCTGCTGGCCACAGGCCCATGAGAACAAGGGGAGCAGAGTCGAAGGACGGGGCTCAGACAGAAATGACAGACTTCCGGGATCAGCTTCACAGAGACAGCTCAACTTCATTCAGGGAGAATCAAAAGCTATGTAGTTTTGGGGAAGGAGGTGGGGGGGTTCTAGGGTGAGTATGTACTATTGGCTGGAGTTGAGAATCCCTGAGCCAGGACTGTATTGGAGTTGGGCTGACCTGCTCAAAGGACAGGAGCTGAGTCCAGCCAGCCGCTCCAGCCATTCCCACACGTGCCATGTCTATGTCATATTTTGTTGGAATTTTGTAGTTATTATGAAGCCCAAACTGGCTGACAGAAATATCAACACTTAGAAATGAAGTGGTTGAGCCTCTACTTCT
>NW_022196891.1:86442836-86452850 GCF_008632895.1 Mastomys coucha
CAGGCAGGCAGGCAGGGAGGGAGGGAGGGAGGGAGAGAGGGAGGGAGGGAGGGAGGGATAAGAACAAAAACACCCATCAAAAATAGACAAACAAGCAAAGCAGCGTGGGCTCTGCCTGCGCTGGCTGCTGCTCCCAGGCATGGGTCTGCCCTGGAATGCAGCTCACAGACCCAGGCCACTCCACTGGAGAAGACAGTTCTCCCTTCCCACCAGGCATCACTGCAAATGCATCTTAGTTAGGGGTGGGGCTTTGTGTCTGCTCTCCCTTCCTCATGCTGGGGTTCTGTCTGCTTGGACCATGCAGGACTTGTGTTGCCAGCCCTGCTGTGGTGGAGACACTACTGTCTTGGAGCCCACCACCTCTGCCTCTTCCTCTGTTTCCTCTTCCTCTGCTACAACATCCCTGAGCCTGGAAGGGAGAGTGGTAAAGACATCGCATTCAGGGTGGGGTGTTCTGGTGTTCCACAGTCTCTCTTCTCTGCAAGTCGTCCAGTTGTGGGTCTCTGTGTTAATTACCATCTCATCATAAAAGGGAGAATTTTGAAAGGCCCTGCATTACCTAGAGAGTATAGCAGGATGGGCCTTGTGCTTTGCAGGCTTGGGCCCAGGGTGCAATGGAGGAGCATAGGAAACCTCAGATGGCCTGTGTGAACCAATGAAGAACTGCTGCGTTGGATTATCCACTTCCAAAATGTGCTGGACAAATGTGACTAGAATGTTCTTTATAGATAGCAATGGGTACAGAAGGTGCCTCCTCCTTGGTGGCAGTTTTTGTCACAAAGCTACTTCACCCTCCATGATACAGGGAACAGAATGAGATTCCTCCCTTGGGCAGCAGTATGTGGTATTACAGTCACGTGATAAACCAGGGCAGAACAGGAAGGTGGAGAAAACTACAGACAGGGGATGGAAGGGAGCCCTCGCCCTCTGGCCTTGTTGAAACCCCTTGACAGATGAGCAGCAAGAACTCCAACCCAGTCAACATCCGCTCAAGGCCATTCCCCCTTCCCAGAAGAAAACCTGCGATTTCTAGGACTCTTACCAGAAACCCCTATGCACAACAAATGGCTAGTGGCTTAGTTAGTTAGTTAGTTAGTTAGTAAGTTAGTTGGTTAGTTTTACTTTTATCAGATGATAATCATACCAAAGACATCTTAGAACTGTGATAATCTCAACTCATCAAAAGAAAGAAAATGTGAAGAATGGGCTCTTACATGTAACTGGCACACTTCCTGTAAGGCATTGATGACTAATGTCAACACATTTAATCTGCAGCTCTTTCTTGAAGAGAGGCCGCACCCTCTCCTGAGCATGCCTGGTCCCTTCCCCTGGTCCCTTCCCTGAGTGTCTCTTTTGTTAACGAACATACTTAACGTCTATATCAAATATCTTTGTTAAGATTTTTTTTTTCTGAGTATGAATGTTTGGCCTATTTTTTTTTCAAGTGTGTTGAGGGTGATCCTGATGCCACAGAGGCCTGAAGAGGGTCCTAGATCTCCCAGACCTGGAATTAAGGAAGATTGTAAGTCTCCATGTGGGTGCTGCCAGCCAAGCCCAGGTCCTCTGCAGAAGGGGCAAGCGCTCTTAAGCACTAAGACACCACTCATTGAGGTAACCCTTGCCTCATATCAAAATGTCTTTAATAAACCTTATCTCTTCTTCACACTGATTCACCCCCAACTCCCCTGCAAATAGAAGCCAAGGACCTGGTTTTGCTTGGGTTGAGGACCCTAAAAAGTTAAGGGAACTCCTCAGGCTGCTACAGGCAAGCGGATATAGCTACAACTCCATCCACTGCTATTGACATCTCTACTCCAGGCCATTTCTGCCACACCACTAAGAATAACTCAGGAGCTGAGCCCATGTTCTCCTTTGACCTTTCGTGATATTCTGGCATTTCATGGGCTTCCTGATTGGGGTGACTTTTCCACCGATGTGCTCGGCCCACCGACGACCCACTGTGGGAGCAGATAGTGTCTTGACACTACACGGCACTGGCGACACGTTCTTTAATGCTGTAAGTGTGAACCGAAGGTCCCAGAAGTAAGCTACATTTGTGGTAGGGATTCCATGAACATGACTAGTTGATTAGAGTTCTTGACCGTGAACAGCTGGAATGTTCCAACTGATCCAGATCTGGAGCCAAGTTCTCTTCAGCTCTCGGACAGCCATTTATTGCTCACCTCAGTGTCATCTCAACTACTGGCCAAAAGGCCTTTAACTTATTAGGCCACCAGCTCCTGCCAATCCAAAGGATCTTCAGACAGTCCCAGAGACTTATACCTCAAATTTCCCTGTTTTGTTTCAAGCTGCCTACCTGACGTTCCCATGATTTTCCTTTGTTCTATAACTATTTGAAAATATAAAAGATACTTCTCCTTCAGAATATGTTATATGAGGAACCTGACCCTTGGTTCCCGGTGATCACTCATACGTGATTTTAAAATAAGCTCTCTCCCATTCCCTTTGAGGTGAGAGCTGAGCACTGCATTGATATCATTAACAAAAACTGGGTTAAACGATATAAAATTACCAATATCTGAACACTTGTGGCATGCAAGATGGCGGCTTAATAGTGGGCACGAAGAACATAACTAGCATTTCAATGTGCAGAGTGTAATGACAGTACATTTCTCTCTGGTGTGATGCCCACTGCTACAGAATTAGAGCTGACTCGTGTTAACTCTCCTGTCACTGGGAACGCCATCTCCTGGAAACGCTGACTCAATTCTGATTGGAAACACAAATTGTGCCCAATTTTTGCACATATCTGACAAATCTTGATACATTAGGTATTTAAAACAATTAACTATCTTAAAATTTTATGTTCACAACTTGAAATCAAATATTCTGTTCTAATTCATATACATCTAGCCTCTAATGGTGGAAGTGTATTTGTATATAAAATTTGTTTTTCAGAAGTTGTATGACCATGTAGGCCTGGCATTTGTCTGTCTATCCCACCCCAAGTCCCCAGGGAATAAAATGAAGTACATACATAGTTTTAAAAAAGAAATAGAAAAGTCAATGTTATATCCCACAATCAAATTACCTTTTCGAGGTACTGGTGAACATTACATGTTCTAAATCTTACCCACTGCCCTTTTCTTTCATAAAATAGAGTTATGATTTTATGTAAATGTGATTACTTTTGCATTTTGAATACAAAACATGGACCATTAAATCATACTAAGTTCAGGGATTAGAAAAATGTGTTTTCAAGGTTTCCCCAGAGTGGATTTTATAAGAAGGGTCACATAATCTTTTAATTTATTGAGCATTACTAGAAACAATTTGAGCTAAAATATATTTTATATTTTGCTTTTAAAATGGGCATTTAAGGAAGACATGCCAAAATTTAAGCCTTTTATTTAAAATGAAGCCCTGATTCTTCTACCTGGGGAGAGTGCCCTCCAGTTCAGGAGGAGGATCCTGCCTCAGAAGCGCCACGCCCCGCTGTCTCCTCGCATCTCCCCCTCTATTTAGAGACTGTGCATTTTCAGGTCAAACTTATTTTTATGCAGGCTAGTGAGGCACACAGCGTGTTTATCACTCCCCTTTGAAGTGTAAGCAGAACTCCTATTAGTAGAAACAAAACTTTAAAACCCAAAGCGGGACAATAGGACTGGGGGTGGGGCCATCCATCAAAAGGGCGGGAAAGAAACAGAGGCACCGTTGAGCATCTGAGCTGACTTTCCTGGTCATGTGCACTTAGGATTTTTAATCATAGAAATAATATTGAATGGACTGAATAGAATACTGAAAGGAGAATTAACTCCTAGTCCCTAAGGCAGAGTGCTTTTTACAACATACACGTATCTATTTTTTAGTGTCCGAAGCCCTAAATCCTTCCTCACCTGTAGCCAAAAGAGCATAATCATATTCTCAGGCTTTCTGAAATCTTTGGAGCTACTCCCTATTAAGCTTTTTAAATTTTATTTTATGTCTAGGCTTATTGGCCGGCATGTATGTTCGTGCACCACACATGGATTCCTGGTGCCCATGGAGGCCACAACAGGGCATCGGGTCCCCTGGAACTAGAGCTAGACAGTTGTGCATCAGCACGCAGTGCTACAAATTGACCTGAGATCCTCTGGGAGAGCAGCCGGTGCTCTTCGTCTCTGAGCCATCCCACCAGCTCCTAGCTCTTTGGTTGAGACAGGATCTTACTGTGTACCTCTCGCAGCCCTGGAGCTCACTATATAGACGAGGGTGGCCTCTAAGTCGGAGTTCTTCTACCTGCCTCTGCCCCTGGAGAGCTGGGATTCTAGGAGTGAGCCGCCCAATTTAACACTGTTGGTGTCTCCTAATTAGCTGCAGTAATATATTTACACTGGGTATATTTAGATACATTTATTCAATTTGTATCTTGAGCGCCAGGGGTGGAAGGAAAAGTTGCTTTATATAAATCAAGGGCTGAACTTGAACCAAGCTGAATACAATATAACCAGGAAAGATAGAGCTTGGTCCAGTCCTGGCAAACCAGAAGGAGCTAGAAGAGCCACACAAAGCACAGAGGCGCCCTGATGCACATTCTCCCACTCTGCCAGGATGCCAGGTCACTGTGTGGATAATAATACCCATGGAAAAACTAAATGCTATCTTCATGGCCACCTTCCAGCGCTGTCTGTGTGTGGTGGGGTTAACAAAAGAAAAGGAAAATATGGAGCAAAGAGGAAGTAGAAGAAAGAAACAGAAAGCCAAGGAACATGCAGAAAGAAAGCAGCCGGAGGCCACTCAAGCGGCAAGGAAGAAAGGGGTCTAGGAGAAAGAGGGCAAGCTGTGGCTATGCACTGATGGTCTAGGAGATGCCGGGAAAGCCACTGACTTCAACGTAGGATTTGGACAGGCAGGAAAATTAAACTGGGGGCTGCAGTTAAGAACATATTTTTACAATACTTTGTCTACAGGATGGGGCAATAACACACACACACACACATGTTTACAAACCGATATAAATTAATAAATAAGTAGGGTGTGGTGACACATGCCTGCAATCCCAGTGCTTAAGGTTGGAGACAGTAAGAGTCTCAGTTAAAGGCCAACATCAGCTACATAGTAAATTCCAGACTCGCTGGGCTACATGAAACCCTGTCTCAAAATAAAGATGAAGAGAATTAATTATTAATCTCAGATGTGACAAAGGAAGCTTTACTTTGCTGGTTAACGACATGCACTGCCTTCTCACGTTAGGAAAATTATATTTGCTTTTCCCATAAAGTCATTGATCTCCACTCTACCTTTTAAGCTGTACATCCAGACTAGACCAAAGCTTAAACAAAAGGGGGTTCGATATCCATACAAAGCAATACTCAGAGAATTTATTCAAATTTCTATAAAATAGTGATCTTCTCTAGTTTGTGAACAGGTGGCTTTGTCCATATCCTTCTTGAACACATAACTAAAAGGTCACAGTGGAGGTAGAGAACCTGGGGGCTGTGCGTATTCCCACATATGACAAACGACAGTAGACCTGTTAGCAAAATCTGTATTCGAATGAACGAAATTCCTACAAGCCAAACTAGTCATCGGTAAGAGCCACACCCCATCTAGAAGAGAAGTCTAGGGCTGATTGGAGGGTCTTGCTTCAGGCCGGAGAGCATGCCTGCGTATCACCATCCTGGTGTCACCATCCTGGAGCCGACGCACCACTGTTACCAAGCCTCTGAGCTTTCAGACCCCAGACACAGCTTCTTCACACACCAGAGAGGACTTCACACACCAGAGTCACCCAGTGACTTGCTAACCCTGTGCAGAGAACAGGGAGCCCTGGAAACTCTTTCATAGGCTTACATTTCCTGGCCCAGCGTCACAACGTTGAGACAGCGGCAAAACATAACGCACAAGCAACATCTCCTCATGCTGTAATTCAGAGTGCTGTCAGCTTCTTCGTTTCTCTCCAGACGCCCTGCCTTTCTCTAACACAGACGCAGCCATGCACCTGTTGTGAAAAATACTAAACGGGTTGAAGCAACCTCAGCGAAACTCATAGGTCTCCTAAGTGTGCGCAGGCACACATACACACGTGCATAGACACATGTGCACACACATGACAAAAAAGTACAGGGGGAGCTCACTGAGAAGATGAGGATCAGCAGAAGAAGGAGGCGATGAGGGAAGTAATGGGGTGAATACAAACTATCTCCCTTTACTGTTATGCCTTCTATACTATACACACATTCACATTCTACATACATGTATTTTGTGGATACCATAAAGCTCCTTGTTATTCATGACTAACACACGCTAATATAAAACCCCTTTTAAGATAAGAATTCTATGTTGTAGAGAGACAAGAACCTAACAACTCCTCACACATTCTCAAGGCCACTGGGACAGAGCTGCCCTTGTCACCTGTCCAGGAGTTACCACACAAATTTGCAATTAAACCCTTCCCTCAGGCAGCGCTCTGGCTGACAGGAAAGTGTCACCCCCACAGCCATCAGGCAGCAAATAAGCCTGGCACCTCTGCTCCTGCTCTGTCCTCTAGCTGATCACTTATGCCTGCCTGTCCATCCTCAGTCACATAAGGATGCCAAGTTCAAGGGCCTTTTCAGACCACAGTGAGCCAAGAGATGATGACAGGCAGGCGGGTGGATGGTCCTCTCGGCTGCTGGGGCAGAGTTATGGGAAGCCCCTTGCTAAAGCCTTTGATAGACAGATCTGATACACCAGCCTGCTCCTTTGCCTTTGCTGCCCCATCATCCCAGGACCCAATCGTCTGTTCACACTGGTGAGACAGGAGACAAGTGGGAGACATTAAAATGATGCGGGAGAACAACGAGGGCCAAAACCGGTCTCAGCATGGCTTGATCCCCAGCAGCTAATCACCTCCCGCCGGTCTGCGCATCCACAAGGCTGGAGCCCCAGCCAGATCCCTTAGCACCCAGCTTCTCCAGCCTCCTAAACTGTACATGGAAACACCACCTAAGTGGGTAAGATGCTAACAACTGGCCTTTTCTCTTTTCCTTTTGATTTCCAGAGTCTAGAATTCTGGTGATCTTTAACAATCCTGCCCAGTCTTCCATGCTCTGCCAACACCCAAAGCTTGTCATCTCCAAGAGTTTAGCAGAGGAGGCTGGGGTCCATGCTGATGTTCAATTCGTGTCAAAATATTTAAATTCCCTGATCTCCTAACCAGCCATTTTAATGACCACACACAGTGATTATCACAGATTTATTTTTCAAAGACACCTAAAATGATTTGAAATTGTCTTATGTATTTCTACTCATAAATACTTATTTGTTGTTTCTATAATATCAATAATTGTCATATGAGTTGCTCGTGCCTTTTACCACCCCAAACTGGAAGGGAGATGATGTCAGCAAGACTGTGGGACAGGGCCAGGCAGTGTTGCCACACACCTTTAATCCCAGCACTTGGGAGGCAGAGGCAGGTGGATCTCTGAGTCTGAGGCCAGCCTAGTTTACAGAGTGAGTTCCAGGACAGCCAGGGCTACACAGAGAAACCCTGTTTTGAAAAAACAAAACAAAACAAAACAGACTGTGGGACAGGAACTATCCACACCCTACCCTTCCCTGACCAAGCCTCTTCATCCTCTCCCTGATATCTGGATTCAATAAACATATCTGTTCCCTTTGTGAGAAGACAAGAGCCATGTAAGAGTCTCCTGCACCCTGGGAAACCATGCAACCTGGTGAAACAATGGAGAAAATTAGCAAGAAAGTTCACAGTGCTTGCCATGGTCCACCAAACACAACCAGTCCAGCTCTGGCCTCAGAGAAAATCTTCCATTTCCCTTCTGCTCCATGGGGTGGAGGTAGGGGAAGGACACACACACACAGAGAGAGAGAGAGAGAGAGAGAGACAGAGAGAGAGAGAGAGACAGAGAGAGAAGACAGAGAGACAGAGAGAGAGACAGAGAGACAGAGACAGAGACAGAGACAGAGACAGAGAGAGAGAGAGAGAGAGAGAGAGAGAGAGAGAGAGAGAGAGAGAGAAAACACTCATGTGTATGTTAAGATGATGTCTTTCCAGAGGCTGACCAAAGAGCTGGTTATTGTCACATCCAACACTGAGCAACAAGACTAAATAAAACCCTGGATACCCCTGAGAATTGCTGGCCCCAGAGCCTCCTGTAATCCTACAGACAGACACTAGAGGGAGGAAGAGATTAGAAGCTTTGGTTGGGGAGATGGGTCCATTTCTAGCTAATATACTGTGAAGAGCATCCACTGTGGTCTTGAGAGCTCTGGATGAGTACAGAAAGTCTGCCCGTATAGAACTGAGCCTTTAAATATGGCGGGTCGGGGGAGGAGGTGCGACACAGACTGTATTATTAAAGTGTGTAGGGACCACCACTAAAGTTACGATAGCGTACACACTGCCATGAGCTCACCTAGGTGCAACCCTGATCAAGTCTGCCGTGGGACATCAATGTACTTAAAGAAAGAAGGGAAACATGGCACAATCAAACATATAGGTACATAGATAACCAGGCATGGATGCTCAAGAGACAGGTGGATGACAAGCACCTGATAACGATATGAAACCATCAATAAAAGACTGTTTAATGAGATCTGGGAAACGAATTAAATGAAGACATCAACAAAAAAATTTAACACTATATAAGCAAAACGAGCCTATAGCTGAGTTGGAACACTCACTGGAGATGTCCAACGGCAGACTTGATCAGGGTTGCACATGGGTGAGCTCATGGCAGTGTGTACGCTATCATCCAGGGTTGCACATGAGTGAGCTCATGGCAGTGTGGACGCTATCATCATCCAGGGTTGCACATGAGTGAGCTCATGGCAGTGTGTATGCTATCATCACCCAGGGTTGCACGTGGGTGAGCTCATGGCAGTGTGGACACTATCATCTAGGGTTGCACATGAGTGAGCTCATGGCAGTGTGTACACTATCAACACCCAGGGTTGCATGTGGGTGAGCTCATGGCAGTGTGGACACTATCATCCAGGGTTGCACATGAGTGAGCTCATGGCAGTGTGTACACTATCAACACCCAGGGTTGCACATGGGTGAGCTCATGGCAGTGTGTACGCTATCAACACCCAGGGTTGCATGTGGGTGAGCTCATGGCAGTGTGGACACTATCACCCAGGGTTGCACATGGGTGAGCTCATGGCAGTGTGTATACTATCACCCAGGGTTGCACGTGGGTGAGCTCATGGCAGTGTGGACACTATCATCATCCAGGGTTGCACATGAGTGAGCTCATGGCAGTGTGTACGCTATCAACACCCAGAGTTGCACATGGGTGAGCTCATGGCAGTGTGGACACTATCATCCAGGGTTGCATGTGGGTGAGCTCATGGCAGTGTGTATACTATCATCCAGGGATGCACATGGGTGAGCTCATGGCAGTGTGTATACTATCACCCAGGGTTGCACATGGGTGAGCTCATGGCAGTGTGTATACTATCACCCAGGGTTGCACATGGGTAAGCTCATGGCAGTGTGTACGCTATCATCATCCAGGGTTGTACATGGGTGAGCTCATGGCAGTGTGTATACTATCATCACCCAGGGTTGCACATGGGTAAGCTCATGGCAGTGTGTATACTATCATCCAGGGTTGCACATGAGTGAGCTCATGGCAGTGTGGGCGCTATCATCACCCAGGGTTGCATGTGGGTGAGCTCATGGCAGTGTGTATACTATCATCCAGGGTTGCACATGGGTGAGCTCATGGCAGTGTGTATACTATCACCCAGGGTTGCACATGGGTAAGCTCATGGCAGTGTGTACACTATCATCATCCAGGGTTGCACATGAGTGGGCTCATGGCAGTGTGTATGCTATCATCCAGGGTTGTACATGGGTGAGCTCATGGCAGTGTGTATACTATCATCACCCAGGGTTGCACATGGGTAAGCTCATGGCAGTGTGTATATTATCACCCAGGGTTGCACATGGGTGAGCTCATGGCAGTGTGTACACTATCATCCAGGGTTGCACATTGGTGAGCTCATGGCAGTGTGTATACTATCATCTAGGGTTGCACATGGGTGAGCTCATGGCAGTGTGTA
>NW_022196891.1:86453380-86463705 GCF_008632895.1 Mastomys coucha
GGTGAGCTCATGGCAGTGTGTATACTATCATCCAGGGTTGCACATGGGTGAGCTCATGGCAGTGTGTACATTATCATCCAGCCACAGAAGGGAGGGAGAAGGGAGGAAAGAGAAAGCCTTGAAGCTCTATGAGGCTTTCATAAAAATCTGATAATATATTTAAAGATCAAAAAAGAACTATCCCACTAGGATAAGGAAGAAGTCAAGGAGACCCATGCTCATCTACTGTACTCAAACAGTACTGGAAATCCTAGCTACTGAAATTAGGGGAAATAAAATATCCAAATCAGAACAAAAGTAGTGACATTATCTGTTTGTTGATTACATCATCGGGCATGTAGAAAATCCTAAGCTGAGATGAGGCTGGCAAGATGGCTCGATGGGTGAAGTGCCTACCATGAAAGTATGGAGACCAGAGTTCAGAACCCCCCGGGCACCTACAGAAAAGCTGGGAGGTGGGACAGCCTCATCACAGGACATGGTTAGCCAGCCACTCTAGCCAGTGGTGAGTACTAAATTCACTCCAGGATCCTTCTCAACACAATCACAGATAAGGACGCAAATGTTAACCTTTGGCCACCCTCTCCTGCCACACACACACACACACACACACACACACACACACGCACACACACACACACACACCTCACACACACAGACACCACACATACATAGAGACAGATCACACACAGAGACACATATGCACATACTCATACACACACCACACACACATGCACACTACACCCATTCACACACACAATCACACAACACACACACATTGATATACCATATGCAGAGATCCATATGCACATACTTACAAGCCACACACACACACACACACACACACACACACCAGACACACAGGGACATACATGCACACCACACATATTCACACACAATCATATAACACACAGAGAGAGACACACACATATACACTCACACACACCACACATTCCAACATTGAAAGCAAATCCCAGTGGATTCCAGAGGTTCTGGAGCACAGAGAAGGAAGAAATTCTACAGAGCATGAAGGACTTCCAGTGTAGTGACACTGCTCTGTGTAATATTGCCACAGTGTACAAAGAATGCCATACATGTGTCCGGATCACAGTGTAGACCAGAGTCAGCCCTATAAACAATGAACCTTTTGTGGTGAAAAATGTATCCACGTAGGCTCCTCAACAGTTAACAGAAATGTCATGTAGCTAGAAGACAGTGGAGATGAAGAGAGAGGCACATCCAGGACCTGGGAGAAAGAGGAGACACTGCATCCTGCTCTGTTTTGCTGTAAACCTTAGTGCTCTGTAACACAGCTCTACAATACAGTTAAATAAGGAAAGAACGTGGGGAAAAGAAAATAAAAAAAGAGATTTCTGAAACAAAACATACCATATGGTACTGGCAGAAAGACAAACAGACAAATAAAACAGAACCTGGAGGGAGCCCCCATAGCCCTACACTTACGTTAAATGATCTTTGAGAGTCAAAGAAGAAGCCAATCTCTTCAACAAATAGTGTTTGGAAAACAAGATGTCCATGTGCTATAAATAAAGCTAGACCCATGGTTTACACTATAGCCAAACAGCATCTCCACTCAGCAAAGACTTAACCAAGGAACACATTAAATATTACAAGTCATATTTGTGTGTGTGTATGTATGTATGTATATACATATATATGTGCATATACATATATATGTGCATATATACATATATATACAGATACACGCACATATTTTTTTCCCAAAATCCAGACAAAAGACTGGAAAAGTTGGACAGTATCAAACTAAGGAGTTCTTTCTAGAAACTGGGACAGTGGCTAGGTGGGTAAAATGTTTGCTGCCCATGAATGAGGACCTGAGATCAGAACCAAGCACACAGGTCAAAAGCTGGGCCTGGCCATGCTCAAGGCTGTAATTCCAGTGCAGTGTTTCATGAAGACATGAGATCTCTGGGGCTTGCAAGGGCCAACCTTTCAAGTGTCAAATGAGGTGGGAAAACCCATAAAAGTCCACTAGCAGATACACATATTGAGGAAATGGAGCCCATACGCAAAACACTCATGACTACTGACTGACCCTTATCATAAAGAAGCCTGTCACATGCTACCCTATGGGTGAGCTTGGGGGATGTCACACAGGACAAGTGTTACATATACAGGAGCCATCTAAAATGGTCAAATGCATACAAGCAGATGGTAAATGGTACTAGCCAGGGACAGAGGACATGGAGAAAGGGGAGGACATGCTGATTGGTAGGTATAGAGTTCCAAACATGTAAGAATAGAAAAATGGGGCTAGAGAGATGATTCTGAGGTTAAGAGCACGAGCCGTCCTTCTTGAGTTCAATTCCCAGCAACCACATGGTGGCTCACAACCAGCTGTAATGGGATGTGATGCCCCCTTCTGGTGTGTCTGAAGACAGTGACAGTGTGCTCATACACATAAAGAGAAAACATTTTTTAAAAGGAATAGAAAATTCTAGAGATGTGCCATGTAATAATGCCCACATAATTAACAATGTCCATATAATCAATGATGCCCATGTAATCAATGCCCACACAATCAACAATACTACATAATCAACAAGATCATGTAATCAACAATGCCATGTAATTAACAATATTGAACCATGCACTCAACAATAAAAAGGTTAAATTTCATATTATGTTTCAGTATCACAAGTTAAAAACTATATTAAATGTCTAAGCAGGAAAATCATTTAAAAATTACAGTACCTTTATTAAGTAATATACAACAAAGTCAACTCTTTGGTTAGCCCCTGGAAAAATCACCGTCTCAATATACATGTCTGTCTGTCTGTCTGTCTGTCTGTCTCTCTCTCTCTCTCTCTCTCTCTCTCTTTCTCTCTCTCTCTCAGAAGAGAAATGGAAGATTTTCTCTGAGGTCAGAACTGGACTAGAGGCTGTGTTTGGTGGACCATGGCAAGCACTGTGAACTTTCTTGCTAATTTTCTTCTCTGTTTCACCAGGCTGTATGGTTTCCCAAGGTGCAGGAGACTCTTACATGGCTCTTGTCTTCTCACAAAGGAACAGATATGTTTATTGAATCCAGATATCAGGAAAAGGGTGAAGAAACTTGGTCAGGGGAGGGTGGTATGTGGACAGTTCCTGTCCCACAGTCTTGCTGACATCATCTCCCTTCCAGTTTAGGGTGGTAAAGGCATGAGCAACTCATATGACAATTATTGTTATTATAGAAACAACAAATAAGTATTTATAAGTAGAAATACATAAGATAATTTCAAGTCATTTTAGGTGTTTTTGAAAAACAAATCTGTACTAGTCACGTGTGTGGTCATTAAAATGGCTGGTCAGGAGATCTGGGAATTTAAGTGTTTTGACACAGAGGTGAATATGGAGCCCAGCCTTCTCTGATCAACTTTTGGAGCTGACAAGCTTTGGGTGTGAGCTTGCAGAGAACTGAAGGCTGGGCAGGACTGTTAAAGGTCATCAGAGTTCTAGACTCTGGAAATCAAAAGGAAAAGAGACAAGGCTGGTTATTAATATCTATAGTAGAGATCTGGATATGTATTTATGGTATATTGCAAGTTGCACTAATCCTGTTATGAGATAGCACATATAATAAAATATAATTTATAAAAGGAAAGTTTTATTACTCCATACAAAGTAGAGCCAAGAATATAGTAGACAGTCTATAAATACATGCAATTCTTCTTTCCTCTGCTGGGACTGAATGGAACCTGGGGCTTTGAGCACACTACACAAATGCCGCCGTAGTTTTTATAAGTACAATGCTTGTGTATTTTTTTTGCAAGGGCTCACCATGTATCTTGGGTTGCTCTGACCTCGCTATGTACCTCAGACAGTCCTCCTGCCTCAGCTTTTTGAGGGCTGGGATGACAAGGATACAGAGCTACGTTAGCAATATTTTTAACTTCATAAGAGCTTCATTCATGTATCAGACATTAAAAAGTCTGAGTCCTCTCACTTCTCATTTACTGTGATTCCTTACTAAATTGTTTGAGGCTCGGATGCTGTCTATAGCTTTATTTGGTGATGGGGGAGCGAGGATTTTAATGAAGATGCCCCTGCCCATACTCTCCTCTGGGAATTATTTTTTATTCGTTTACTCTGATGGTAGTGAGCGACCGTGCCAAACAGTCTGAGATGGTTATTTCAAGACAATGAGTGAGAAGCGGGAGAGGCCAGGGCAGGCTGTCCCTCAGGATGGAGAACACCAATACATAAATTACTTATTTCAAAGAAATACGTTTGTCAGAATGGCTAACCCTGATCCTAGAGAGCTGGAGCTATTTATAAAAGAGCAGTGAACATGGGGTTGGAGTTGAGGAAGCCCCACATCACACATAATGATGTCTGTTTTTTCCCTAGTAGTGTGCTCTTAGGAAAACGGTCAGAGTGCTCATCTTGATTCGGAAATGGGAGAGTTGAAAGGAAATGGCTACTTGAGATCCCAAGTCACAAAAACTATTCCTTCATGTCATGTCCAATTAAGCCAAGTCATATTCTAACAAAGTTGGCTGACAAACTCCATGTGTTCCTTTATCTGCTCTACCTTTTAGACTCAGCTGCTACTTTTGCTTGTAGGCCGCCTTTCTTTTCAAACTCCATGGCACACCTCTTGGTTTGGCTCGTACGTAAGATTAGCTCTAACTACATTCCCGTTGCAAAGCTTATCTGAAGGGTTTAACATTTTGTCAGGGAAGAAGGAAATGCAACGACTAAGACAGACACATGTATGCAGGGACATGTGCAGTAATTGCCTGAGACTTGGGAGTCCTGAGTAACAGGGAACACAGCCCAGTTCTTGTTCTGTCAAAAACCTACTAGTAAGCATGATAGCAGGTAACAGCTGCCCCAGAAAAAGAGGCGCCAGAAATGGTAACATCATTACAAAAATCACCTCCTTTATAACATTAATTAAACAAAAGTATTTAAAATTACCCTTATGATACGGAGTTTTAGACCCACTCAAATCAAGAGTCAAATGTCACTGCCGACAAAACACCTTCCAGAAATGAATACTGGGGTGAGACCTTGGAACAGTCAAAAGAGAAAACATCTACATCTATTAAAGATAATCCTTTTGGTGGCATGTCAACTGGAACAAGCCCTGAAGCATTCATCCTGTAGGAATATTTAAATAATAGTATTTCAAATGTGAAATCCGGATAGATCTTTTATCTCAAATAGTCATTGGCATTTAGTCCCGGAAGATAAAAATGAAAGAGGGAACTCTAACACAGAGAACTCAACAGAAGAATTTCTGGCAGTTATACACATAAAAAATTACCTTGTTTTTAAGGAGCCCTGGAAATATTAAACTCAACCTTTCCTACCAGTTTCTAAATCCTTCACCAGCCGTCCCCTCTCTCCTTGACTCTTTCCCCAGAAATATCCCCATTACCTCAGCATCTCTTCCAGAGAGTTCATTCACCTCCTGTTAACCTAAAACATGTCTATCCTCTCGCATCCCCCAGTCTTTGAAAACTGTTTACAAAACCAACTTTCATTACAATTTCCCCAACTAGTATTTCAAGTTTAATTCCATCCAATCCACATGCGCCACAACTCGCTCACCGGAACACAATTATGACATAATTATCTGTTCTTCTCTGACAATATCTCTGTATTTACCTCCATTGTCATTAACTCTAAACCAATGTGACCAACAGGGCTGCGACCTGCCTCCTCTCCCCTCCCCTCGTCTGCTAGGCTGCCCTGGGGACGATGGTGGCCTGGCCACATTAGCAGTGTCTATGTACAGGCCAGAGAACCAGATAAAGATGCGCACACTTAGCCTGGCCACCTGAGATGCTCTTCACCAACTCTCCACAGACATCATCCTCTCAGGCAAGTCTCCCCTCAAGCGCCGCCAAGGAGAGAAGTTTTCAAGGGTGACTACACAGGTGAAGCCACCTCCCCCATTCCATCGCTTCAGATGACTGTCTAGTCTTCATGACATTAGGGGGTCATGAAATCCTCTTGTCCGGGTGGTAACGTCCTGACTTGTAGCAGCTCTTCTCTGGTGTGACAGCCATGGGCACAGTTTTGATGCTGGGCCATTATACTCTGGGGCTAGACGCAGCTTTCCCAAACTCAGAACTGCTCTATGAATGAATGAATGAATGAATGAATGAATGAATATCTTCCCTCCTTGTTACTTTTTATGAGCAAACATGTTACCTTGGGTGTCTATTACAACCAATCTGCTATCTGAACATGATAACATAGATGAAAAATGTTGTTGACCAAGGGTTTACGAAGAGAATTCAGAATGTTCAATGGGTCTCCAAATAATTTAGATTCATAAAATGATGATATAAATTGCTCTCCTTCTTTCTTGTTTGAATTACATTCAGACAAGACCAAAAGTCTGTGGCCTGTCATACTGCCCATTACGTGCCCAGTCTCATATGAAGGATATTCTGAGCAAGAAACTCACTGTATCTTTGACCTACACCATTTTATTTAACAGTGGTCAGAAATACAAACCTCTAGCTTGTGCACGCAGTGGGAGAACATGAACACAGCAGTCCCTGCCTGACCTTCTGAAAAGCAGGATAAATGTGTGCCCTAAGAGACCATCACCAGCCTCTAGCAAAGGAGAACGTTGGAATTGCATCCTGAGCCTTTACACTTCCATGTGAATCGTTACAGTTCATGTGTGGGTAAGAACAACAACATGAACTAACTAGTACCCTCGGAGCTCCCAGGGTCTCAACCACCAACCAAGGTCTGCACATGGAGGGGACTGATTGTTCAGGCAGCATGTGTATGGTAGAGGATTGCAAAGTCGATCATCAATGGGAGGAGAGGACCTCGGCCCTGTGAAGGTTCTGTGCCCCAGTGCAGGGGAATGCCAGGGCCAGAAAGTGGGAGAGGGCGGGGTGGCAGGCATGGGGAAGGGGGCGGCAACAGGGGTTTGTTTTTGTTGTTTTTGTTTGTTTCTTTGTTTTTTGGAGGGGAAACTGGGAATGGAGAAATTCGCATGTAAATAAAGAAAATATCTAAAATTTAAAAAAAAAAAAAAAAGAATGAGAATCTCCAAAACCGACAGTGAAGTCAAGGTCATCTCAAGGTCATCTCAAAAGCCTGTGAGGACACCTGGTGCCTTCCCCAGGCCTCTCTGGCTAGTTTGAGGAGAAGCAGACCTTCCTCTTCCTGACATTGGGAAATAAAAATAAAGAAGTGCTAGAGCATATAATAACCTTGGTTTTTTCTTTCTTGTCTGTTTGACGTATGGGGCTAGAAAATCTATGTGGACATCCCAAACCGAGTGCCACTGTGTGAGGAATACACTACACCAAAGACTCTTGGCATGGGAACCATTAAAAGAGTTGTTACAAGTCAGGAGGAGAGAGGGAGGGTGTCTGCTCTCTGTGTCATTACCAAGATGTCCGCATCCTTACTTGTGAATTTCAGAATCTACTTCCTTGGGGCCAGTTGACCACCTGGTACCAAAAAACCACACCACCTCTAAGGCAAGACGGGTTCATTTTACTCTCGATGGCACCATGCTCTCATATCGATCCTTGTAGCACCTCAACAAATGGAGTAGGAAAAAAGCTCTCATCTGCCCCAAAGGAACATGGCCGGTTTTAGCAATTATCAGTTATTGATGAATCCTTGTGTGTCCTCTTTAAGAGGTTTAACAAAACAGAAAGGACAGATGAATCACTGGAGAAGAAGTTTAAAGTAGTGGAAACCATGTTGGGACCTTAAAAATGGACAGTTTGAGACTTGAAGATGCTTTATCCTACAGTGTGTTACAACACAATCCACGTGGTCACGGGGGCGGGGGGGGGGGGGGGGGGGGGGTAGGGTATCTACTGAAGCTTCAAATGTCTATCTACTTTCAATGGCTTCACTTCACTGCCATTTTTCCAGAGACCATCCCATGCGTTATACTTACATAAGCTTCTAGTCAATTCTAGAAATTACTAGACTCCTTAGATGCACCTACAAAATAAGAAATATCAATTTTCACACAGCATAAACACTGGCCTCGCTTTCAATCTATACAGATCGGGAGCTAGAGCTGTTCACTTTATAGCACAATAAATAACAAGGATATCCAATTTTCCTGAGAAAACTTAAAGCAAAACCCAGGGAAATGACAAGCACACGGAACACCTGGAAGTCTGACTAGTCACAGGGTGATTGACAGCTCTGCCTAGAAAAGGCTCCTCCATCAGCTGAGGAAATGACAAGAGAGGGTGAACTGGCACAAGGAGAGCAATCAGGCTGCCAAAGTATGAACGGCCATAACATCAGCCTGCTCTCTGATAAGTGGTTGCATCTAATGAGTATGTGTGAATTAGAAAAGGAAAAAAACAAACCGAACCAACAAACCAACAAAAAAGCCACAGGAAGACGTCCTAAAGAGAACTCATAAACATGCATTTGAAGGGAGAGATGTATGTCCAAACACCTGTTTGTGAAATTTTCAATTAAAATTGAGAAGGGAAACATCAGCGCCTGCAGATACCCGCTGTGATCTCTAAAACCGTGAAATGCCCAATATTTCACTAAATTTCTAAAGATGCCTCAAGCCAAGGGAAACATAAGCATAAATGACAGTAGACACTCTTCCTGCTTGGGTAAAATCTAGTAGGTTTGAGAGAAAGTAAGCCAAGCTACCCTACTGAACAATCGTTTGAGCGACTTAAAGGAAGATCTAGACTCCATGGATCTGCCTGGAGACAAGTGCCCAACAATTGGCAATTGCAACTGCCAATATGCAATGCATAAGGCAAGACTAGGGAGAGGAAAGAAAGAAAACAATTTGTTTTGGAAAAGGAAAAACAAGCTAGAGAGACAGTTCAGTAGGTAAAAGCACTGGCCACAATAGGGATGATCTGAGTTTTATCATGGAAAACACACGGTGGAAGGAGAGGACAGGCTCCCACAAGCTGTCCTCTGACCTCCACACAGGCATGTGCCATGGCACAGACAGACACACACATGCATGTTTGCACACACACGTGTGTACACATGGGGGAGTAGGTGGGGAAGAAATGGGAAAAGGAAAGAAGAAACCCCTCTTGCGCCTGCACTCACTTTGGGAATTCCACCCAATAGCTTTAATCAACACTTAGCCAAGTTTTAACCGAATAGAATACAGCCCTTAGAAGGGCAGTTAAAATAATCAAGAGACTCCACAACAGCCCGGGACAGATCAGAAGGACACATAAGATACAACTCTCACAGGGCTATTCTGGCATCCCCATGAGTTAGAGCAGAAGACCCCAGTTGGATAGAAAAAAAAAAAAGCTGTCAGTCATTCCCCAGAAGGTTCCTTTGTTCTGCTGCCACAGGTTCAGCTCCTGTCTATACCTCGTATGCAGACCAGCCAGTTGGACCCAACAGCCATGGGAAATTTAAAGTTACTTCACCTGTTCCAAATTCTACATCTCACTTTAAAAGAATCAATCAGTAACCCCACAATCCCAATTATGTTCACATGAGGAATCAATATTTTCACACAACTTTTTAAAATTCATGTGACACAATCTGTAAGGTAATACTGTCAGAAATGAACACAAGGCTAGTGTTGGTCTTAAATCCATTCAGTCATGAAACCAAAACAAAGAGTTCAACAAGGGAGAACATTCGCCATGCTTAAGAGGGAGAAAATAGAGCCAGCCATGTGAGATCTGGGGGTCAGCCATGAGACACTTCTACAGGTGGGAGGTTGGGGCTGTTGAGCTGGGACTAAGGTAGCTGAGCAACTGAAGGTGAGTACAGATTTGGGGTCCTGAGCCAGGAGTTCTGGGCACACTAGCTGAGGTAGATTGGGGGCACCCAGCAATTGTGTCAATAAGGCAAGTTGACATCTTACAACTGTGTACATCTGTGTTTTTCATCCATGGATCCAATATTCTCCAGGTAGGGGCTGGTAGTGTGGCCAGTTCCTGGAGTCTAAAGTGGGGTAGCAAAAGCTACACACAGCGCACACACATACATACACACAGGAATGTACATACACACAGGCACACACCAACACACACAAGCAGATACTTACAGATAAAAACACACAATTTTCTTGAAAAACACGTACTCACAAAACATAGAGATAACCATCAACAAATTAGCTGTTTGTAGGTTGAAGAGACGGGGGTTGGGGGGAAAGGGGGCGGGGAGGAAGAGTAGGAAGGGGAAGGAGAAAGGACATGCCCAGAACTCCTAACACGAACAAAAAGCCAGCTCTCAACCTCTTCGCTTCTTCTTTTTATTCTCACCTCTTGTTCCTTCTCTCCCCTTCTCTCTTTCCACATGGCCATGGCTGACCTCTCTCTCTCTCTCTCTCTCTCTCTCTC
>NW_022196891.1:86463762-86505415 GCF_008632895.1 Mastomys coucha
TCTCCCTCCCTCCCTCCCTTCCTCTCCTTTCTAAAATTAAATGCCTTAAGACCAAAAAGAGCAAAAAACAAAAAACAAAAACAAAAACAAAAATAGAACAAAAAGGCAGTGGCTCTCAATGTCTGAACCCTTGGTTGTATGGAATCTGTGGAGTTGCCTCCCAACCTTTCCATGCACATCTCCAGTCTGCACATTAATGTGAACAGGTCAACTGCATCATTATCCATGAGCTAAGGTAACTAATGTGCATTGCTTTGTTGATGAAACCTCAAAGATTAGGTGTTCAGACAAGGAACATGACCTGGAATGGCTCTGCTGAGCCCTGCCTACATGGCACCAGATCATAGCAAACCAAAGAGGTTTCACAGGCTACGGAGGGAGCTTCCTCTTTGATGACAGCCTGTATTCCTGCTTCGGTTTGTCCTAATGCACAAGGAGATCCTGAGAAACGTGTTGTGCCCATTTATGACCATGTCACCTCTTGAAGCACGTGAATCTGGGGGCTGAGGAGAGGGCACAGTTGGTAAATTGTTGGTCTTGGATCCATGAGGGCCTAAGTCTAGTCACCAGCACACATCAAAAAGCCAGGAGTCATGTGTGCTTAGGATTCCAGTGCTGCAGAGGCGGAGGCAGAGACGGAGGCGGACGGAGGCGGAGGCAGAGGTAGATGGACTCACCCAGCTGCCCTATGTAAAGAGCTCCAAGCCAGTGAGTGGCTGGCTGCTCCTTAGGAATTACACCCAAGGTTGTATCTGTGTCCACATTCGTGACACGTGTCAGTGAGATGGATCCCTGAGGCTCCTTAGAGCCAGAGGCAGCTGCTGAGTGACACCCAGCAGACTCTCTACCTTACCCCCAGGGAAGGGAACCTGGGAACTGGTCACCCTCAGTTTCAAGTCAGGCAGCTCAAAAATCCTCACAGTGTTCTATAGAAAACCAAGACTTGGAGACTGGGAGTGTTGCTCGGGAGTAAAACCCACATTCACTGTGTATGAATGCCAAGCCCAAAAATAGATGAATGAAAGGGCTTACAATATCCCACAATCATCCCTATTATGGTAGGAAAAAAAAAGACAAATTAAATGGGGAAATGGCGGTCATCTGTATAGAGCCATGGACGAGGTCACAGAGCATGTATGCACCCAGAGCTGTGGTGCTAATATTTTGATTTGATAACTTGATTGTCTTTTGTACAAGAACTCCTATTACTTTGCGGACATTAGAGAGCATGGGGAAAGAGAAAGTCCTTTAATCACAGTTGAAGAGTTGACCTCTGTGTCCTTGAAGCTCTTGTCGCCAAGTAAGAATCCACCCGGACCCCTGACCCCTCCTTTGCCTCTGCCCCCAAAATGCCCAGCACAAGTTTTCTGGGACCACCCCGTGCCCTTCCATAGCTTAACTCGTTACCCTATTCCAGAAGTTTACATTTGCCTTCAGACCTGGGGGCCTGATGCATTCCCCCACTACTACACTGCTCTTTGCGAGGACAGCAGGGAGTGCCTGACTGCCTTGTACAGTATGCCCTGTGCTCACAGTCCCCCAGGGACTTGACATGAAGGGTCTATGTCCTAAATGCACAGCTCACAGACCTTAGTTCTATAGGGTTAGGTAAGAGACTCAGGGCTTGGAGAACACAACGATGAGCAGTGCCTCCTGGCGGAGAAACACCTGAGTCTTGAGAAGGGAAGCCCAGTGTGTCCTATCAACATCTCCAGATGAAAAGGGCTGAGGGGCCAGCATTCAATCCTCTGTGCCTCAGGTTGCATATGTACAATGGGAGGACGACGATGGGAAGACAAGCCATGGAGGATATACTTGAAACTATGTCTGGAAAGATTCCTACTTGGGGCGAACACCTGTTGTTGAGTCAGAGACGGTTTGGGGTTGATTTCCCCCACCCTCTGCACCCAGGAGTCCTTGTATGAGAGCTTCAGTCTTAACTGTTAAGGTATCGGGGAGCAGTGGACAGCCCTTGGGGCTGAGGGCGCTGCCTGTGGGAGAGACTGAGTTCGCGAAGACCTCTTCGGCGGTACCCAGGAAAAACCTAATCCTTCCTAAGTCTCTCTGGCTTTCTTCTGCCTTTGTGTCTCCTCTCTTCCCTCCCTCATCCTTCTCTCCTCTCCTCCTCCCTCCCTTCCTCCCTCTCTTCCATGCCTATCACTGCTCTCTGCTACTACGCAAGGCAGCCAGGAACCGCTTCTCCAAAACGGAGACGATGCCCCAAACCTCCAGAGCTCTCTGAAACTCGGCCTCTGTAGGTGACTCCTAAGTGACCTGCAGTGGCAGGTAATTCTCAGACAACACAAGCAGGTACGGGGCAGCCCATGCTCCGGCATCGTTGATTGGGAGGTCAGCTCCAGAGACAGGTCACAGAGAGAACCTCATCTAAGGGACAGTTAGCCTCTTTCAGAAATAGAAGGTACACTGTCTCCATTTTGCAAGAGTTACGATGTACGAGACTATAGACAAGAGAATTACTCATGATGTTCTTAAAGCAGTGCCCAGGGCTTAACAAATGCCATGACCAAAAGCAACTCGGAGAAGAAAGGGTTTGCTTTGGCTTATAGTGGCTTATAGTGTACAGTCTATCATGAAGGAGAAGTGAGGGAGGAACTAGGGGCAGGAACTGAAGCTGAGCCATGGAGGAATGCTGCTTACTGGCTCATTCTTCATGGGTTGCTCAGTTGTCCTTCTTATACTATGCATGGTTATCTTCCCTGGGGTGGTATTACCACATGGGCTGGCCCTCCACACCAGCCACTAACTAAGAAAATGTCCCACAGACCTGCCTAAAGGACAGTATGACAGAAGCATTTTCTCAGTTGAAGTTCCACCTTCCCAGATGAGCTGAGCTTGTGTCAAGTTGACAAAACTATAATCAGGACAAGTGTAAAATGGTATGTAACTAGATGAGAGAATCCAAACCTAGGAGGCACAACTGTAAATTCTAGATCCCTTATCATCTTTACATGAAAGATCCAGACTGGGCAGTCCTCACTGAATGTGTCTATCAGAACTTCCCAAGTGTCTGTCTTTAAGGTCAATCAAAGCTATTTTAACACGTTACAATATACGTGCGTAAGAATTCCTCCCTTTCCAAAATAACTAGTCCATCAATCAAATAACTTCTCAGAATATTATTTTATGACAGTCTTCTTTTAACCACATCTGTTTCCATGATGTTTTATCTATGTCTAACACTCATACAATATGTTTCTAAACTCCTCAACATAATTACCTAAGTAACCATCATATTATATTCTGTAAGGTAAAATCATTTTCTGACAAACTACTTCTAGGTTTGATAATAAAAACTTAAATACTGTTAGGAAAAACACAGCATGGAAATATCTCAAAGGAAAAAGTATTATTTATGTTTGATTTTTCTCATCCTGGAAGTTGGGGCAGCATGAACATATAGACTCGGGGTGAATACAAGAATGATTTTTCCACTAAGAGCAGAGAACATAATAGAGTCCCCAGGAAAGAGATGGCCTTTAGGACTCTGTGCCCCCATTTAGCAGTCCTATTGCCTCTTTGAAACATGGACACTCATGTGACAACTGGTGGACCACACAAGCCTACATGAGCTCCTAGGTTCTCTGCATCCAGGAAGACTTACACAGGGCAGAGCCTGGATGTGCTTTTCCTGAAATCAACTCAATGAGCAGAATGTACTCACAGAGGAGCTGCAGATACTCGGTAGAATGTTTTATGTCACTGAAACCTACACTTTAGTCCAAAACGGTAGACAAACTGAATAAAACCATCCATAAAGGAAAGAGAACACATTCATATAGTTTTCAGAACAGTGTGTTATTTTGCCCAAAGGTAAAAAGCGATAAAAGGTTCTCTGTACTGTAAGAAAGAATTCAAGTAGTTCCTCTACCAGGTTACTCACACACACTGGCTTGATAGTCACAAAGCCACTATGAGTGTCATTCATTAGCATAATTTTCTGCTACCTTGAATTAGCTCTTCATCTGCCTTTCACATACCTAGCCATCCCCAGTCAGGAGCCAAAGCAAAATGGCTCCCCCACTCACATACCTCCCAGGGCTCCCTCACTTAGAGCAGAGGGCTGGGGACATAGGATGGTACAGATCCCCTAAAATAAAGACAGATCCTTGCAACCTCGTGTTGCAAAGTTCTTATTCTCTCACTTTGCAGATCTCATTCCTTAGCCATTTATGGATCTTGGAGCATTCTTGGCTCATGCTACACCTGTTCATCTCAGCCTCTGCTCATTCTCTGGGAGGGCTCGTCTAGCTAGCATCTCGGAGTTCAACCCTTTCTTTATTGTGACTTGCAAATGTTCGTCTTCTGACCATCCCCTTCTCCATACTTCCAAATCACGATTTCAACCTCCTGCTTTACAGTGGTCATTATGTGGTCATTCTAATTATCTCCAATTTGCCATGCTCACACTGACCTGTGGTCATCCTGGGCTCATTTGCTAAAGTACCACTGAACTACCGACCTCTGTTCAGATGACAAGCTCACCAAGAGCTGTCCTTTACAGTGGTCTAGCCTTGTCTCTGTTGCTATGATAAAACAACCAGACGGAAGAACCTGGGAAGCAGGCCTGAAGATGACTCAGCAGTTAAGAGCATTTACTGCCCTTGCAGAGGACCCAGGTTCAGTTCCCCACACCCAAATGGCAGCTCACAACCCTCTGTAACTCCAGTTTCATGGGCTCTGACACCTTCTGGCCACCATGGACATTATAAACATAGAATACACATACATACATGCAAGCAAAACATTCATATGTAAAATAAAAATAATAAATAAATGAATAATAACTTATAGGACAAATTTTTTATTCAGCTTACAGTTAATTCCAGGTTACAGTCCCTCATTATGGGAAAGTCATAGTCACAAGAGGGTTGTAATATTTAGTTACAGCCACAGTCAAGAGTTGAGAGAACAAATTCCTACATGCCTAGTCCTTCACTTAATTTATCTATTCACACAGCTCAGGACTCCCTGCCTAGAGAATGTGGCCACCCATGGTAGGCTGGGTCTTCCTACATCAGTCAAGACCACCGAGATAGTCACCCCAAACATGCCCACGAGCCAACCCAATGTAGACAATCTCTCATTGAGACCATCTTCCTAAGTGATTCTCCGTGGGGGTCCAGTTGACAATTTAAAGTCACCAGTCAAGTAACCATGCTGTGAGAACTTCCAGGATCTGCATCTCCTTCACATCTTAGTTTACAGAAATGTGTTTGGTCTCAGTGAGACTCCCAGAGGCCTCTCCAGTTAGTGTTATGAAAGAAAACGTGCATAGCAATGTATGGGAACCCTGGCTGACAAACATTCTCGTGCACATTAGTGATCAGAATCCACCACACAAGTGTCCTCTATCAGTCCTTATGGGAGGATAACCATATCTGGCATCCAGCCTCTCTACAATGTGGGGTTTTGTTTTTATTTGAGTGTTACACTGTATTACATTGTTTCCTACAAGAAACTGACTCTGTAAACATTGTAATCTGGGGCCTCAGAAAGCTTCAGTAGCTGAACCTGTCTGACACCGTCAGGATAACATCTCCCATCCGGGCACTTCCCGCTCTCTTCCCATGCGGATGAAAGGTAGCCATCATCTCTTAATCCCATGGGACAAAACCTTAGCCAGGGTTCGGTTGACTCTTCTCCACTGAATGGCTTAACTGGTCCATGTAAGATCCATCTCACTCTCCTTCCAAATCTACTCAGAATCTGACCGTATCTGCAGATACCCACTGGGATGACCTTAGGTTAAGGCCCCTCCTCTCCCACCAGGGCTATTCTGCCCCTGACTGTGCAGAAGGAGGCAGGGCGAGCCATTGAAACACAAGCCAGAGCAAACAAAGACACAGAGCAGAATCCACATTTTTAATTTACAAAACTGGACATGGCACGGTCCCTGTGAAAGTTAGTTTTAATGGTCAACTTCAGACAACAGAGAATCACCCGGAAAGAGAGTCTCAATAAGAGACTATCAAGATCGGGTTAGCCTATGGGCAAGCCTGTGAGAGACTGTCTGTGGTGACTGATGTGAGAAGATGCACCCTGAAGGTGGAAGACACAAGACCTGGACTGCGTGACACAGGGAAAGTCAGCTGAGCATGGAGCATGACTGCTTTGCTCTTGGCTGCAGATGTGCTGTGACCAGCTGCTCCAGCCTCTGCTGCTGGGGCCTCTGCCCAGTGACGGACCGCAACCCGGAATTACAGCTACAATAAGCCATTTCTCCCCTAATTGGCTTATTGTTGGGATAATTTATTACAGCAACAGAAATGAACTAGGGCAGCTTTCAGACCCTGCCCGACATCATCTTCTCCAGCTTCCTCTACCCCCTGGCAGTTTCCCCACATTCCAGGAATCCCATCTCAGCCAGGGCCTTTGCATGTGTTCAGCCTTCTGCCTCAGTGCTTCTCCACACCAGACACTGGGTTATCTCCTCATCCAAATAAATCGCCGTATCAGTGACAGTTCCCAAGTGAGTTATTTACATTTTATCATCAACATTCCCTAACGCCCACTCCCAGCTCCACTGCTTGAGTCCCCTGTAACTTACCACGATGAATGAACTACCCCACTCAATATAGGCTCACAGAGGGCAGAGCACAAGAATCTTCCCGCTCTAAGCTTCATCTACTTCAGAATTTACCTCACAGGGTGGGCATTCAAAAAATCATTTGTGAATAAATGAGTGATATAGTTAATGTAACATTAATACATCAAATATAAAATAGTGTTTGCTTACTTAAAATAAGTCAAGAATTAGTTGTATCTTTGGGTAGTTTCAGACATGACCAAGCCCCCAGCAGGGCTTGTCCACTCCAGATGGACAGGTCTAGAAAGGAACCAGCCTCCTGGGGAACAATGAGCCTGGTCAATGCTCATGACCCTGTGCCTCAAGTCTAGAGAGTTCTTCTACCAAAGCTTGTCTATCTGTTACTACTCTGACGGCCCTTTCTTTGCCCTCAAGCACCCCTTCTTTAACTCTTGTATATCTCTCCAACATCACTAAGTGATTCATTTCTTTCTTAGAAGTCCAATGTTGAGCACTCCTGACTCCAGTCCGCAAGCATTCCTAATGTAACTGTATTTAAAGGGATCCTCCCTGCTTGACTGTCTGGGGTGGGGGGAGTATCTTAAAAGGAAGCTGTGGTTTTCAGCTGTCATTTTCTTTGGCTAAATACTAGCAGAGAAGCCAACCCACTAGAGATCCCCCAATAAATCCCGAAGAAAGAACAGCACGGAGAGAAAAGAATTCTGCAAAGATAACTCAGTATCATGAAGACACCAAATACATAGACCGAGGTCCCAGACACCACTGTACAAACATGAGGGATTCGTTCCCCCTAACAGGGAATGATATCTTCCCTACTTGGCTCACAGGGATTGGGGCTTCAACTAGAAACCAAAGGACAAACGCCTTACAGGCATCTTTGTTACTGACAGGTCCTAGGTCAAAGGTCATAGACTTTGCCACGTACTTTAAATCCCCCAGTTGCTTACTCAAACACGGAAAGAGCTAGACTGAAGGTGAGTTGTGCCTAATAACCATGCTCCTACTGGTCTACGGCATTCGGACAGGACACTGACAAGAGTTCTGTTCCCTGGGAAGAATGTTGAAATGGTTAGAGACACAGAAATGTAATACACATCGCTGTGTACAGAGGTGATGATTTCCCATTTATTATTACTATACACCATAGCGGACAGATTATCAGAGCAATTCCCAGAAGAGGTTTATTGAGGGGTTTTTAAAAATTAGTAAACACAGGAAGTAGGTGTGCATGCTCAAGAGTTTACCTTCGATCAACAGCTCTACCAATTAACACTGTCACTCTCCTGCCTCGCTTCGTTTCTACAGGAGCTATTTCTAGATGACTAGGTGATGCGGGAGAATTCTATGCGCTAATGCGGGTTGGAGTCTGTCTGTCGACGGTATTGGCGAGTCTAACGTTCATGACCGCTTTCCTGTGTGTCTCCGTAGCGATACCACCTTAACTGAAGTGCCAACGTGAGGCATTCTTTACCCCTAACAGGGGTAAAGCAGACACCTAACCTGATGTCTGTCTCTAATCCCAGCCTAGAACGAGGCTTCGTCATGGTGAGAGTCTCGGGGTAAAGCAGACACCTGCGGTGTTCTCTAATCCCGGCCTAGAACGAGGCTTCGTCATGGTGAGTCTCGGTCTCATCTCTACCGATCTTGTGGAAAGGCTGGAGTGCTTGGCTGAACACATCATCGCAGAATTAATGGGAATCGCACATATATCTAACACAGGAGCATTGGAGGGCATCCCCGGCCTCGTGGTTCCTCAGTCTCCCTCATACCACCCTGATAAACGCAGCTTGGAACCAGATGACTAGTAATCATAATGATCTGGGGCCCGGGACAGTTTTAGTGTATCTGACACTATCCTACTGCCTGACTGCCTCCTTCTCACAAACAGCAGGATGGAGCCACCATCCACTCCCACTTTTTTTGCCTCTGACACTGTAAAGCTCCCTAGAGAGCAGGGGCTCCTAGTACTGATGGCAAATCAGATTCTGCAGCCTGGAACCTCACCCTGATGATGTCACCAGGGGAATCACACCTCACCCTGATGGTGTCACCAGAGAAATCACACCTCACCCTGATGATGTCACCGGGAGAAATCACACCTGACCCTGATGATATTACCAGGGGAATCACACCTCACCCTGATGATATCATTGGGGTAATCACACCTCACCCTGATGATGTCACCAGGGGAATCACACCTCCCCTGATGATGTCATCAGGGGAATCACACCTCCCCTGATGATGTCACCGGGGGGAATCACAGCTCACCCTGATGATATCACCAGGGAAATCACCTGGACTTCCCCTGTCTGATTTCCCAGGTCCTAATGCTGTGACAATATTGTCCAGTAGACCCACTTGAGGGGTTTTGAGGGTTAAATAAATGGGGAATTAAAGGTAAGGGAGGCATCAGACACTGGAGAAGGGATGGAGCACTATTCTCAAAACTGACTGTGGGTTCATTTGCCTTTTGTTGTCCTTGATCCTTGACATCCAAGCATTAGATTCTTGTACCAAAAAAATATACATATTCAAAGGAGAAAATGTACTAAAACAATTGAGTTATAAAGATAAGGGCAGGATAAATAATAGGCAACTTTTACACTGAGATTGAATGCAAAACTATCTTTAAAGAGCAGAGACACTCAGTCAGCTGTGCTTATCAATAAAGCTAAAATGTATGGCACATGCAGAGTGGGGGGGGGAGAAGTAGGTCATATTTTGAGCTCTGTCTATTCCAAAAACAATGTATTTAAAAAATAATAGTCTGAATTCAGCACTAGGTCCTGCCCCTCTCTACCGTGACCTTCAAGTTATTTTGAGAGTTCTAACGAAGAGTCCAACAGTGAGATCATTCTCAAGTTCACACTAAGGTTCCTCCAGCAACCTGTACAATTCTTTCCTTTTCCCTGCTTAAGACCAATCATGCTTCGCGCCAGCTATGGGGGTGTAGTTAGAACAATCTACAGCTACAACTCAATAAAAGGATGGTGAGGGAACCCGTTGTTCTTTCTGCCCATCACTCCCTTAGGTGGGCTAGCATTAACTCCCATCACACTTACTGGATAGGAAGTCTCCTGCCATAGAGATCATGTAGGGCTTACAGAGAAAAGCTGTTGATTCGTAAAGTCGTGATAAAGTGCTCACACATACCCTATCTGAACCTAGAGCTGAGGCTGTGGGCATCACCCCAACCCCCCCAAGCTGCCTCCACTGAGATGGCCAGAAGCTGCGCTTTGAAAATGGAAGTAAGTGGTAAGTGTCCAAGACTTGCAGTATCTCGGAGGTGGTGTTATGTGGTACAAGGGAAGAATGAAATGGAATGAATGTGCTTACAAGGGAGGGGCAGCTGAGCTGGCTGTTTGACTATTGGTATAGAACATGGCACCATTACCTTAAAGGAACAGAGAGCTCGTCGTGCGAGTGCATGCAGAGCATTTTCAAAATGTAAGACTGTGTCAGCTATAAACTGAATCAAAAATGAACAGAATTTAAGTTCGATGAGTATAGAAATGCCGAAGTGTGCCTAAATCCCCAGTGGGGGATAAGGACCAGATGACACCAGCCGTCAGTCACCTGTGACTGGGAATAAGAGGGACTGTCATCACAAGATGAAATGAGAGTAAAGGTCTTACAAAAACATGGGATTAAATTCAATAATAAATCTCTAAATCTATTATCCCGACTCATTCAAATGATAAAAACAAACCCGACACAAAGCAGGAGAAAAGCACATTCAGATGGCTTGCGGATCACTTTCCATCCAATTTGAATTAAACCAAGCAAGAAAAGGGAAGCTGTCTAGGAAAGCAAATGTCTACACGTGAAGAATTGCTTTCAACAACCAACAAATCCTCCCATAGGAGAATTTAAAGGTTTTTCTTGTCACCTAAGACTCTTGTTTTATGCCAAGGAAAACTACAACCAAAATATGGCCATGTCTAAGAAGGCTAACTCAGACCTAAGTCATTTGGGGTTAATACTTAAAACCTCTTTTTCCATAAAGACGGTGTCCTCCTATTTTAAATTAAAATGGGGGTGTGCTTTCTCTTCAAAAGCTTGGATTTTCTGTAGAGTAGCAAGCTGATCTTAGTTGGATCCAAAGAAGAAAGAACCATTCAATGAAGTTAAACTCTAAGGAGGAATCGGGTGACAACTTGTTCACAACGTAGAAGGTTCATTCCAAGAGTGTCTCTCCACAGCCCCTCTTCCTAAGCAGCAGTAGCGATGGGCATGGTCTCTGCCCTAAGAGGCCCTGCTGTTTTCTCAGACCACCGTGCTCTGCATCTCCATGGGCAACAGCCTCTCTGATCACTAGCGCCTACAGCAGCATAAGCTCTTGTCAGTTCTCAGACGGGGAAAAGAATAAGAGGGGAGAAGTCTAAAAGAGCAGAAAGGTGGAGGGTGAGAAGGAAAAAAAACGGGTTGGGGGAGGGGCAAGATGTTAGGAGAGAGGCGACGGAGGAGATGAAGACCCCTGGAAAGGAGGTCCACCCTGGTGGTGCCCTACTCTACTCTTGCCCTTAGGGACAAATGGAGCCCGCCTCACTGGGGCTATTACCTGGATGAGTTCATCCAGCTCGGTGGAGTTGACGCAGGCGTGCTGGGCTATGAAGGTCTGCTTCTGGATCACAATGGTGGTCCTCTGGGAAATCTCCTGAGGCTGCTCCAGCGCCTTGAACACCGTGGCTCCGATGATCAGGTAGAGGACGACCACCAGGAAAATCGTGGAGACCGTCTTCCATTTCATAACATTAATGGCCGAGTCACTCTCCACCCGGGAAGCGAGCACGGTGGGTTTCGCGGAGAACGAGAGCCTCGGTTTGGAGTTCTGAGCAGCAGACTTGGGATCCAGCAAGTCAGGGGCCGCCACTGACAACAACAGAGAATTTGGGTTAGGCGGGAGAAGTCTGGAGGCAAGGGGCTAGCTGCTTTAAGGGGTCAGCCAGGGCTGGCTGAACTTGGAGATTCTCCTAGTGGGAGCTGAAGAACCTCACGAAGCAGCTTTCTCTGGTCACTTACAGAACCATATATATATGCTCAAGAAACGGGGCGGGGCTTATATATGCTCAAGAAACGGGGCGGGGCTTCTGCTCTCTGCTGCCATTGGAGTCTCGGGTGGATGGAAAAAAACAGAGACCAAGAAGTCAGAAACTAAACAAATAAAAGAATGCCTGAGGGGTTCCTCATTAATTCCTAGATTTGTTTCTGCCCAGGATACGTGTCGACAAAGATGCCCGGAGCTCCCAAGGGCCGATGGTACTAAGCAAGATATTTGCTCCTGAGGAAAGCTCATGGCTTACTTCTGTACATCAGACCTGTCCACTGTAAGCAACCAGAGGAAAGAATGTTTGCTATTGGGTTTTCAAATTTCTTAACAGAGAAAGGACTGCAATCAGTGCAGCTTGAGATACCCTGCCGATTTCCTGGTGGGGACAAACCACTCACCCCATTCATATCTGCTGCCCATCTTCCAAAGTGGGCACATCATGAGACATGGTTCTGCCATCTCTAACATGCTTGAAACACAAAAGGTACTGCTAACTCTTGAGCCACAGCAGCCAAGACATAACAATGTCCCCCCTACTTCACCAGCAACAGCAAGGAGAAAGCAAGCAGGCAGATTGGCTTACATTTTTAGGAGACCTTCCATGCTCTGCAGAAGGCTAATTGCTCCATTAGAGCTCCTAAATACTGTGAGGGGACTCCAAGCCTATCTATTATTTATCCAGGCTCTTCAAAATCATCATTAATGGTTTTCTTTTTAGAAAATACAAAAGCTATTCGATGGCCACTTGCGGAGGGCAAAATAAGCCAGTCACCACAAAACATTTGATCGGAGAGGCAACAGCAAACTCTCATGGGTTAACAGAATGGTTGGAACATGGGGATAAACACCTACAGGACTCATCCATTTAAAGCCCATCACTTATAAAAATAAGCCAAATTTACCATCATATGTGTAATATAGGTTTCATAACAACATGATCTAAATTTTACTTTTCCATAAGCATAGAACATGTATCCCCATGGAACTGCACCCTGCAGCCCCAGAAGTTACTCAAGGGTCAGACACTTATAAAGGGCATCAATTAGCACACAGCTGCCTAGCCTGCCCTCTTGCCTAACACTGTGTCCTGCCAGTGTGAGTTCCTAAGGTTCTCCAGTTTCCCCCATCAGAAAGACACTTCTCCAAACAGCTCGTTGATGTGCTACATGGAGAGAGTTGTCCGATGAAGGCAGAAGAAGGGACCTCCTCCAGCAGCCAAGATCACAAGAAGTCCTGACTTAGATGAAATCAGAGTGGGCGTGAGGACACAGCCTCCATTCCCAGCAGCAGCAGCGGCTCTGCGTGGAAACTCCAGGGTCAGCCTCAGCAGCCACCGACCTAAGTGAGGCTCAGCCCACCATCTACCAGGGTGACTGCCTCCCTTTCAGCCAATTCCCCTGTTCTGATTACGGCCTCGGAGAACAAGGCACTTTCAGTGTATCTACAAGGGCAATGACACTCAACATAAGCACTCAGCCAGGTGCTAGCTGTTTGGATTTTTAAGAGCTGTTAGAAGTGCTTACAGCAGTTAAAAAAATCACCATCACCTGTAGCCTCACAAGGACTCCCCACCCCCTTTCCGGCTCTCAGATTCTGACTCAAAAACCAAAATAGTCTAAAATTGAGCCCCCTCCAGAAGACCAAAAGAAAAACCTCAACAAACCAAAAAAAAAAAAAAAAAAAAAAAAAAAAAAAAAAAAAAAAAAAAAAAAAAAAAAAAAAAAAACAAACCATCACACCAGAGAAGCCCCACACCCCCTCCTTAGCAAAGGTCCCCACTCCCCAAGGTACCCTTTTCACCCTCAGACTGCTTTTTCATACAGAGAATTAGAAACCAGTGTTACTTGGCCCAGCCTGAAATCCCACCAAAATATTGTCATGATGCATTGGGGGGAGAGAAGGCAGACATGGTAATGTATTTTATTCTCTCCTCTCTCCTCTCCTCTCTCTTCTCTTCTCTCTCTCCCTCTCTCTCCCTCCCCCCTCTCTCTCTGCATGTGAGAGACCACAGTGTGTGTGTATGTGTGTATGTATATGACTACAGTGTGTGTATGTGTACGACCACAGTGTTTGTGACCATAGTGTGTGTGTGTGTGTGTGAGAGAGAGTTGGGCTGATAAATTTCCTGAAGGAGTTTAATTCTTTTGAGCTGTGTCCTTATATTTAATTAGCAGAAATAGATAATGCACAATTGGCAGACTTAATGGATAGAATCTACTGGAATAGACATTTTAAAAAACTAAACAACAACAACAACAACAACAACAACAACAACAAAAGCCTTTCCTGAACCCTGTCTAATCTAGACACTGGATTCCCAGCCTCTACTGTTTGGTGAGAGGTGAAGCCGGTCTTTCCACACACCCTTCACCCTATCACTACAGCTCCCCTCCCCCAATGTTCTCTTTAAGCTCCTTGTCTCTCCCGCCAGCCGTCAGTACCCCCAAAACGGCAGCAGAAAAAGCTTTTAATTCTATTTGCCCCAGTACCACTGCGTGTCCCCCATGCAATGGGCAACAAGTGTGATCAGGGCCACCGTGCAACCTGCTTGCGGGCTACTCTCTAGGGTTGACCCTCCTCTCTGGAAACTGTCTAAGCTGCGCCAAACCAACACCCGAGGGAGGCAGACGCAAAAACCCCAGGCACCAGCGGAAAAGCGCAAGACGGAGCCAGGAATGTATCCGGGCTGGGGTTGAGGTCACCAAGCCCGAATCACATCCAACCCACAGAATGGAGAGGAAGATGAGGAGCTAGGGGACCTGCACTGCCCTCCCGGGAGAGCGTGCGCGAGCCAGGATGGATGCCCAGGGGTCTCACCTCCTGCAGTATAGCCGGGTCTCTCCCGCGAGGCGCTGGCAAGCATGAGGCATGCAGCATTCAAAATGTTTGTTTGTTTGTTTTAACACAGACTTGATGCTTTTTTCTTTTCTTTCTCTCTCTTTTCTTTTCTTTCCTTTTCTCTTTCTCTTTCTTTTCTTTCTTTCTCTCTCTCTCTTTTTTATTTTTTTACCAACACGCCATTGTACTCACTCCTTATTCCAAGACGGGCTGCGCGCTCCGAGCTGCACAGGCAGGCATTTTCCCCGGCTTTGTTTTACAAGGTGGGGAGAGCGGGGCTGGAGGCGGGAGGGGTATGGGGGGGGAGCGTGAGAAGAAACGAAATCGCGGGAAGGAGGGGACACCAGCGGCGGCAGGCTGGGCAGAGGGCGAGGCCGAGGCCAAGTTGGGCTCGGACGACGACGCCCCCGCGCGCGTTGGGTCACCCCGATTGCGTGGCCGCCTGGGGTCCCGCGCGGGCCCTGAGTGCGCTCGGCCCGTGGCTCCGTGCGCTCAGCTGGCCGTTCGGCTCTGCCCCGGGGCTCGGCGAGGGGGTGATCTCTGCAGCCCGCGCGGCCGAGCACCCGGGTGTCTTTGTGCCGCGGCCCCGTGCAGCCCCTCTCCGCATGTCTTTGTGCGGCGCCCCGCCTGGCTCGAGCCCCGCCGGGCGCCCGCAAGGTGGGGGTGTGGCCCGGGGTGGCCCGCCTGGCCCGTAGCTCCACTCTCCCCTCGCCTCGCCGCTCTTCCCTCCTTTCCGAACTCCCTCCTCCTGCTCCTGCGGTGTCCCCGCCCGGGCTCGCCTCCCCGCACACCCCTCCCAGCCCTACGCGCGTCCGCGTCGCCCCAGCTGCCAATGCGTCCTCCCCGCAGCGCCCTCCGCCTGCCTCCCGCTCGGGAGCAGCTCAAGCCTCACCTGCACCCATCACCCAGCGTCCCCCTGCCACCTCTTGCTCTAGCTGTCATGCATGCATCTTCCATGCTTTCCCGAGTCCGGGTGTCAAGAGAGACCCCAGATCCCTACAGGTGAGTTATCTTCCTCGCTAGCGCCCCTCCACCCGGATGGTATAGACACCATCCCGCTGCCTTGGGAGCCTCAGAGTGGGGACTGCAAGAAGATGATGCCAGCTCTTCCAGACGACACTGGGGAAGGCTTAAGGAATAGTCAGTCCTGGGGCTGCTTGATTTGGGCCTGGAGTTCCTGAATCAGAAAGGGACGGGATGGCTGAGTCAGGGAATGGAGGGAAACAGACTACATTCTCTGGAACAACCTGCCACCCCCATCCCGAGGCTGACACTAAGGATGCCGAATGCTGTGGGTGTGGGCAGATTTTGTGGGGCGGAGAGACAGCAGCCCTCAGGCCGAACTTGTTCGCCAGCCCCTCCCCAACACTCTTGGAGAACCCCAGCTTGGGCAGTTCTGGCCAGACACCTGGAAGGCAGCTTCTGCACTGTTGGTGACAAGGACTGATTTGGAACAGAACTGGCCTAGAAAGGGGCAGGAGATTGGATGCTGCCTTCGCTCAACATGGAAGAACTTTAAAACTGCCTCCCTCTCCAGCTTTGCCAGCAGCAACTCCCAGCTGACCACCTCCTTCTGCGCCTCCCCCCACCCCCAACACACATATGCACCTTGCACACAGTCAGTGTTTTCCCAGGTATATGGAGGAAGCCACAAACACAGCCTTGGCTGTAACGTGAACCTCCTAAGTCTTTTACAAGACTCTCCAACATCAATGATTTTTTTTTTTTTTTTTTTGGTGGTTGTTGTTCTATTTTTGACTGCAGAATAATCCCAGCACCTGTTCTGTCTGTAGAAATAAAGCATCCATCTTGCTCCAATTTCAGCACGTTTTGTCTTGACTTCTGGTCTCAGAAGTAATGTAAGTCATTTAAAAAACATGACTCTGATCTCACTCCCAGACTTAGACCCTCCCAGAGCTTCTAGGTCATAGGTCATAGGTCATGCTGTTGCTCCATCCCATTGGCTCATTTCACTGCAGGCCTGTCTGGACCCTGTGGCCAGATTCTCCCAACAGAGACACACAGACACAGACACACACACACACACAGACTCACACACACACACACAGACACACAGACACACACATACACAGACACACATACACACAGACACACACACAGACACACACACACACAGACACACAGACACACACATACACAGACACACATACACACATACACACACACACAGACACACACACAGACACACACAGACTCACACACACACAGACACACACATACACACACACAGACACAGACACACACATACACAGACACACATACACACATACACAGACACACACAGACACACACACAGACACACACACAGACTCACACACACACAGACACACACACACATATACACAGACACACATACACACAGACACACACACACACACACCCCTTATAGGACTAAAGGATTGCTCCAGTAGTGTTCTGTGTCCTGAAGCTTCCTGTACACAGGAGTACTTGCCCAGGGGATTGATTTTAGAGGCTTGGCTCACACAACTCCTAAATCTTGCAAATCCCTCTGGAATCCCAGAGCAGTTACAGCACACGGGAAGCTGGAGGCACAATTTCATCGACTCCAGGAAGTCTCTCCGGCTTCTGTGTGGGTGACGCCCACCTACATGTCTAGAGTACTCTTGAGCTAACTCTGCAGATAAAATGTCTTCACATCAGCCCTTTGATTACAGACTAGCGTTCACCAAGAACTGCCATGCTGGGTGAAACTTCTGGAGAGTCCCAGTCCACCATCCTATCATTTGTTTTTCCTGATGTCACCCTTGTCCCAGACTATCCTGTGGGCTCTGGGGGAAGCTGACACCATGTCCCATAATGCCCAGGACTAGGGAGGCGTGCTGAGTTCAAGGAGAGCTGACAATGAAAATATCAGCATTCTCCTCTCCTCCTTGACCCCCCCCCCCAAGCATCCTGAACAATGTTGCCCAACTTATATAAGGAATGTCGCAAATTCTCCAACTTGAAATCAAGTTTCCCTATATGCCATTTTGTTGCCAGGATGTAATGACCCCAGACTATCTGTCCTTCCTTTCGCTCAGTTTCTTCACCTCCCTTCCTTTCTTTGCTTTCCCTAATTTGTTCAAAACCTCTGTGTGACTCGCAAAAGAGCTTTGGCTTTCCCACTTTCAACACAGCCTTTCTTTATCAGTACCTCTTTTGTTTCTGTCATAAAAACGCCATGAACCAGAAGCAACTTATTGAAGGGAGGGTTTATTTGGGCTTATGGTTCCAGGAGGTTAAAGTCCATCATGGCAGAGAAACATGGCAGCAAGCAACGGAGGTGGCACCTGGAGCAGGAAGCTCGGAGTCTTCATCCTCTGTCACAGCGGGATGTAGAGACAGAGGAAACAAAAAGGAAGCATACAAGTCTAAACTCAAAGCCTGCCCCAGTGATCCACTTCCTCCAGCAAAGCCTCTCCGAACAGCGCCACCTGCTGGGGACCAGGTGTTGAGAAACTCAAGCCTATGGGGGGCTTTTCCGGTGAGAAACACAACAGCCTCATGCCTGCTCCCTGGTAGGTTTCAGTGCCTGATGGCCGTTCCACACAGGAAGGGCTTCTTGTGAAGCTCGTATCACCGAGGCCCACTGCCAGCGCAGCAGCTTGCCTTTGCTTGAGACCAACGTGTCTGCTATACTGACTATGGTTCTGGAAGGGACAACCCAGCCTGTCCTCCGAGATTTCACAAGCAAGTAAGATATAAGGTGAGGAGTGACTCCCTGAAGACAAGTTCTGCTGTGCTCAGAAAGCAAAGTTGCTGATGTCCCCGCCTACGGAAGTTCCTCTCCTTACGGCTTCTTGTGTCTGCAACTGAATGAGCAAACGTGAAACCAGACTAAGCCCATATGCTAGACTTATGGAGGATTTAACATTAACCCTCCGTGTATTACCCCAGGCCATATTTATTATAGAAGAATATCCTAAAGTACAAACAGTGCCTTCCCGTCAGATTCAAAATTCGGTAAGGTGCTCAAGGATTTCCTACATTTCCTAACCTATGAGCTGGCACTTGGACTTCCTTCATGAGTGGCCTTTCAGTCACTTCTCCCCAGGGCCTTGCACCAATGGCCTCTTCTCCACAAAGGATTGATCCCTTCCCACTCTGCAACAGCATGAAACTTTTGAAAGTAAAATATGGTGAGTTGAAACCCTAGACACTCTCTTCTTTCCTGAAGCCTTCAGCATTTAGGTCACAACGTGAAAGGTGGCTCAGGGCCAGGCATATCCTTGATTTATCAAAAAAAAAAAAAAAAAAAAAAAGAGGAGGAGAAAGATGGAGAAGAGAGGGGATGTGGAAGAAGAAGGAGGGGAGGAAAGAACAGAGGGAGGGGAGTAGGGAAGAGAAGAGGACGGCAGCATAGACAACCAGCACTAAGGGTTCACCATGAGCCGGGTGTACTGAAGACCCCGGGCAATTTAACCCACATAAGAACCACATGAGTGAAACAACAGGGTTCTCAGCCTTAGAGAATCCAAGACTCTGCCCTGAATAACGTGGGCCAGTGAGAGCACTGTGAGCTAACAGAGGGACTGTGCCACAGTTCTTTCTGCAGTTCAGCCACCAGCTGAATTCCAGGTTTTTTTTTTTTTTGAGTGTGTCCTACCCACATCTCCCTCACTAGTAGCCTTCACAGTTCTCCCAGTATTCGGACTGTGCCTGCCCCCTTTCCTACCCAATACAACTTAACACTCGCCAGGCAGTGGTGGCGCACATCTTTAATCCCAGCACTTGGGAGGCAGAGACAGGCGGATTTCTGAGTTCGAGGCCAGCCTGGTCTACAGAGTGAGTTTCAGGATAGCCAGGGCTACACAGAGAAACCCTGTCTTCCCACTTCAAATTAAGAAAAATGATCCTTCACAACTTAACACTCACCCATCTGACCTCTGCTAAAACACTCACCCTCTTCAGAAAAGCCCACTGCCTCCCAGGCAAGTTCAGCTGACCGCCCCCACCCCCACCCCCAGCACAGCATCTTAAACCGCAGCTCTTGCATCCTTCCTTGCTGCTTCACTGACATTAAATATTTATCCAGACTGTCTTTTGTTACTAACAGAGAAAAAAAAACTGTGGGTGACTAAAAACAATAGATCTCTGCAGAGCAGAGATCAGAAATCAAGGTGCCCCAGGTCTTGCTCCCTCATGCCTCCCCAGGGTAAGTTCTGTCAGATGCCAGCTCCTGCACTTGGCTGAAATCCATGGTAATTCTTGGCCCAGAGACAGCACCCCGGTACCCTGGGCACTGTATCCTGGTCTTTCTTCATGGCATATGCGCCCTCTGAGTGACCAGTCTCCAAATCCACACTTTCCCCCTTTAAAGGATACCAGTAGTAGTTGAGGCTACTCTAATGACCTTGTCTTAACTGCTTTAACAAATACCAGATTTCCCAGCGAGGTCATATTCCAAGGTGCTGTTGATATTAAGATTTTACTCATTTTCCCCAAAAATTGATTGTGTAGAAATACAATTCAGCCTATAACCATGTCTCCAAGACCCCAATAAATAAAGAGACCTCAGCATGTTTTTCCACCGCACAATAGCTTACACATAGTAAGTACAAAAATCCATGCTTATCCCATGAGACAGAGCCCATGAGAGGCATGACTGACTGAGAGCTCAGCCATCAATTAGGAGTCCGGATCTCAAAGCCCACGGCATCACAGAGGTACCAAGTGCATATGAAGTGTGCATCAGGAATGGAGCAAACATTTCAGTAAGCTTTAATTGCTTCCTGACAGAAGGAAACACTGGCCCCATGTCTGAGACCTACTGAATAGTTTAGAAGCCGGGCTTTCAAATTATTTTAGAAATTATTCTAATTTTCAAATTGAGTAAAAACAGATTAAGAAAATGAACAATTACTGGAAAAACAAAAGAAAAGAAAGAAAATAAAATAAAAGCATCTACAGGCTAAACATGGTCATGATGACCCCTGACCACAGTCTTTATATTAGCACAGCTTCAAATGTTGTAGACATGGGGAGGGCTACAATAAAATGTGATTGTTCGATGAGTTTCATCTCGTTTTGATTGCTCTCTCACAGGGCTAGTACCCTGACAGCTCTCCCTTCTCTAGTCTAAATTTCAAGAGTTGTCAGGAAAAACAGAGCCTTCAAAATAAGTGATAGTTTACTCTGATGTTTGGAAAAATCAACAATAGACTCAAAAGTTCCTAATAAACACAGACAGAGTAGGATCCAGCACTGTAGAGACAGTGTACCCTCAAATCACCTCATGCCTAGCCCCGATTGGTTCCTTCTCTGTGGTTCCTGGTTAGGTCACTGAGGTCATGAGCCTCCTCTGACTGATTATGACAAATGCCAGAGATAGGTCAACCTATAAAGAGATAAGGTTTACTTTCGGCTCCAGCACTGGAAGGTTTCCATCTCGTACAGACGGGCTCTTTTCCTTTGGGCCGCCAGCAAGAGTGCAGTGTGGTAGCAGGACACACAGACAAAAGCCATTCGCCCCACAGAAACAGAGCCCTCGCACTCCAAGCAAAGACGCGCCTCTAAAAGACAGAAGACCTCCAGGAATGTGTCACCATCTTCAAACAGCAGGGAGCCAGCATTTCTTTTGTGAGTATGGTGGGGTGGGGCTGATAATGAATGGTTATCAATCTAATTTAAAATTTCCAGATCCGAGCACTAGCAAGTCATTGTCTATGGGATCAACCTTCTTCTAGTACGTTGGGTTCCTCTTCTAGAAGCACCACCTACTGAGAGAAATTAACAGAAGCAGCAAGCCACCCAAACCACGTGCCTAAGCATTTCCTCAAGGGTCAAAGTCACCAACTTACTCCTTCTGCAGGTTCCAGAATTCATCTGCCTTCTCTGAAAGGATGAGCAGGCCCTTCTCAGGAAACTGGCAATGCTCAGCTGATGAAGTTGCCTCCTCTGTTATATTTTTCTCCCAAATTCCTGCTTAATCCCTGAGCACTTTTTTTCCACACTGATGTTTGTGATGGAGCTGTATAGCTAGCCCTACAGCCGCCTGCTTTGGGAGCCAAGGGAAGAAGGCTAGCTACCCTGGAATGTTCTCGTGTTGCTTCTACACTCTTCAGGGAAATGGTGTCCGAAGGGAAGAGGGCTTGGTGATACAGAGGGCACCCTGACCTTTCCTAAGCAGCCACTCAAGATGGAAAGCTCCTTCCCCACGGTCTGCTTCTGTGGGACAATGGACATGATTTGGTAATGAGCCAGTAAGAGTGTTGATTCCAGGTAGTCACAAGCTTTTCTCAGTCCATGTGAGAATCACAAGACGTGTCAACATCACACTCAAACTAACACAGCTAATTATGTAAATATGCCTATGGAGTGTCCCAACAGCCACCAAAAGGCTACTTGGACCAACCCAGCAATTCCTATATTACAAAATGCCAGAACTCTGACAGAAGCAAGGGCCATCTGGAGGAAGGTGGAATTGAGCCTCAGGTTCCTGTGACATACACTTCTTCAGATATTAGGAGATGAAAAACCCATTTCAAAACTCTAGGTTAGACTATTAATTATTTAGATTTCTTGAAACATCCACCTCGCTACACATTATGAATAAACTTTTTTGTGTGTGAAGTTATCCATGAGCTCATCTCTGGTGAAGTTGATCATATTTATTATATGCTGAAATACACTTATGGAAAATTTTACCTTATGTAGACTCCTCTTCATGTTTGTCTTTCTTTGCTCAAACAAACACTAATGGGACAGCTAAGGGCCAGTATCTCACCTGAGTTCTTTTTGATTTCTAAGCAACCCTAACACATATTTGAGTATTTTCTGTATTTCTATCATTATTTTATTGTATATGTATATTTACCTGCATATCTGTCTGGATACCTCATGCATGTGGTGTCCACAGAGGCCAGAAGGGTGTTGGGTCCCCTGAAACTGGAGTTATGAATGGTTGTGAGCCATTATGTTGGTGCTAGCAATTGAAGCTGGGTCCTCTGCAGGAACAGCCAGTGCTTTGAACCAGTGAACAAGCTCTCTAGCCCCTATGTTTTACTTATAGAATGAATGGTAACACCACACAAAACCCAGCTCTTCTCATGTCCAAATGATGCACTCCATCATGACTAGGTGTGATGGTTTGTATATACTTGCCCCAGGGAGCAGCACTATTTGGAGGTGTGGCCCTGTTGGAGTGGTGTGGCCCTGTTGGAGTAAGTGTGGCTTTTTGGAGGATGTGTGTTACTGTGGATGTGGGCATAAGACCCTCATCCTAACTGCCTGGAAATCAGTCTTCCACTAGCAGCCTTCAGATGAAGATGTAGAACTCTCAGCTCCTCCCCCACCATTCCTGCCTAGATACTGCCATGCTCCTGCCTCGATGATAATGGACTGAACCTCTGAACCTGTAAGCCAGCCCCAATTAAATGTTGTCCTTATAAGAGTTGCCTTGGTCATGGTGTCTGTTCACAGCAGTAAAACTCTAACTAAGACAACAGGTTTATTATCAACAAACATAAACTTATTACTTTTGAGACACAGGAGATCTGTGTATTTCTCCCACTCTTGATTCTCACAGGAGATTTGGATAAGAGATTCATGTGAGCCAGCACAGCCCGCCGGATGAAGATGCTACACCTTCTAGATTCCTGTCCAGGTCCAGTCACTTCTCACCCGGGCCTTAGTTTTCTCATCTGAGGAAGGGAAGTGAAAAGTGTACCATCATCAATGTGTCAGTGAGCCTGAGGGAGGACACACTTGAAGATGTGCTTTGAATAGTGACCGAACGATTGCAAGAACCTGGAAAACTGCAGCCATGGCTGTGACTGTCACAGACAGCCGTGCTCCAAGAAAGGGGAAGGGAAAGATCCCTTCTGAGATAAGGGAAGCAGAAAGGAGGAAGCCACTCACTTATGTTCCAGAAAGATCCAACAACTGTGTGTGCGCGCGCGCGCGCGTGTGTGTGTGTGTGTGTGTGTGTGTGTGTGTGTGTGGTGTGTGTATGTGTGTGTGTAGTGTGTGTATGTGGTGTGTGTGTGTATGTGGTGTGTGTGTGTGTAGTGTGTGTATGTGGTGTGTGTGTATGTGTGTATGTGTGTGGTGTGTGTGTATGTGTGTGTGTAGTGTGTGTATGTGGTGTGTGTGTGTATGTGGTGTGTGTGTGTGTAGTGTGTGTATGTGGTGTGTGTGTATGTGGTGTGTGTGTGTGTATGTGTGTGCGTGGTGTGTGTGTATGTGGTGTGTGTATGTGTATGTAGTGCGTGTGTGTATGTGGTGTGTGTGTGTGTGTGTGTGCATGTGCGTGGTATGTGTGTACGTGTATGTGGTGTGTGTGTGTATGTGTTTGTGCATGTGTGTGGTATGTGTGTATGTGTATGTGGTGTGTGTGTATGTGTGTGTGCGTGTGTGTGTATGTGGTGTGTGTGTGTATGTGTATGTGGTGTGTGTGTATGTGTGGTGTGTGTGTATGTGTGTATGTATGTGGTGTGTGTGTATGTATGTAGGGTGTGTGTGTGTGTGGTGTGTGTGTGTATGTGGTGTGTGTGTGTATGTGTATGTGGTGTGTGTGTATGTGTGTGTGTGTGGTGTGTGTGTATGTAGTGTGTGTATGTATGTGTGTGTACATGTGTATGTGGTGTGTGTATGTGTGGTGTGTGTATGTGTGTATGTATGTGGTGTGTGTATGTATGTGGTGTGTGTGTGTGTATGTGGTGTGTGGGTGTGTGTATGTGGTGTGTGTGTGTGTGTGTGTATGTGGTGTGTGTGTGTATGTGGTGTGTGTGTGTATGTGGTGTGTGGGTGTGTGTATGTGGTCTGTGTGTGTGTGTGTGTGTGTGTGTGTGTGTGGTATGTGTGTGTGTGTGCTTTTAGAAACCAAATGAACAGCTTGAAACAGGATGTAATCTGAGAGCCCGTGGGAGGGAGCCAAACTCACCCGTGTTCTGGAGAAAAGAGGACTGTTAAACCCAACTCGCTTCTGCCTAGTGTGAAGGCCTTAGCGGGAGGCAGCACAGGTGGGTGGGTACCAGTCAGCACTGTCAGAAAGAGTATGGGTGGGCTGCAGGGGGATCTCAGAAATAAAGAGAAGGAACTAGAATGGTCACCCCAGCATCTACCATGCACTCAATAAAGTTCCCCTTTGCTGTGTCCCCCAGGGTTTGAGCTGTACCTCTGAGATACACCTTACCCTCTCTCTATTCAGCTTCTTTTCAGTCTCCTTGAAAATCACAGTTGTTTTGACAGATGTCCTCTTTTTCTTCCTATTAAAGTTGTCCTCTGGACACAGGTAAAAATCTTTTCCACAAGCTGGGTTCTGGTTAAAATAAAATTTGTCTAACTATAGTTTGCTGGTTGCTAAGAGAACCAATGTATGTGATAACATATAAACACAGTAAGGACCCTGGAGAGGGTATGGGCCCCCAGCCAGCAGGTGTACCATGCACCTAGCACCGTGACTCATACGGTGAACAGGTTTACCAGGAATCTCGCTCCTGTCCTTAGCACCGTAGTGCCGCACTCGGCTCATTTTAATTAATACTGAGTTGTCAAATATTTACTGAACTATTTTTAACCATTGGTGGAAATCTGTTAGCCACTAAGGGTAGCTATGAATACAGTCTCATGATCTTTTTTCTTTTCTTCCTGTTCTTTCTATATTTACTCCCAGCAGTGGAATGCTAAATTTTGTGGTGGTTTTTCTTTGGATGGATATTGGGTGGAAAAAAAAAAAGAAGAAACTTGCTTGGCATTTTCCATTGATATTTTCTCAGGAAGGGGTGCCAAGGCTGCATTGCTCAGATTCCAAACTGACTCCCAGTGTTCTTGGTAATGAGCTGCCCTGTGTTTGTTTTGTTTTGTTTATTGGAGTCGTGACTGTCATTTTGGGATACGGCATTATATTCTCCACATGTACTAACTGCATGACAGACAGTTGGCCTTAACCGCAGCTATCTTTCCTGGAGCCCCTGAACTTGAGTATTGCATTTGGAGTTTTAAAAAGTGTCTCTGCTGGTGTTCTATTGCTGTGAAAAGACACCGTGATCACACCAGCTCTTACCAAGGAAAGCCTTTCACTGGAGCTGGCTTTCATTTTGGAAGGTTCGGCCCATTATGATCATGGTGGGAGCAATGGCAGAGTGCAAGCAGACATGGTGCCGGAGAAGGAGCTGAGAGTTCTACATCTGTATACACAGGCAGCAGGGCAAGAACTGGGCTTGGTTTGGGTGTTTGAAACCTCAAAACCTGTCCGCGGTGACACACTTCCTCCAACAAGGCCATACCTCCAAGTCCTCCTCAAGTCCTGCCGCTAACATATATGAGCCTATAGGGTCGTTCTTACTCAAACCACCACAGAAGCTCTTGACTACACCCCATAGAATACTGTAAGCATTTGATAAAAAATGCATTCATTGTCTCTGTTTACATAGGATGGCCCTAAATGCTTCAGGGAATGGATGGTGAACCCATAAAACCTGTTAGTTGTCATGGCAGAACTATGTACGTTTCCATGAAAAACCCATACTGAAGCCCAGGAACGGACTGGAAGGGACCATGCAAGAAACACATCCTATAGTGTGCATCGTTTGTTCAAATAAATGCACAGGACACTGACCAGCTGTGCTTTGAAGGACTGATTTTAAAAATCACTTTGTTTGTGGTTAGTTGAAATGCTAAATATGAATGTGTGTGTGTGTGTGTGTGTGTGTGTGTGTGTGTGTGTTATATGTGGAGGTCAAAGGACAACTGTGGGAGTCTATTCTGTCCTCCTAACATGTGAGTTCTGGAACCCAAACTCAGGTCATCAGGCTTAGTGGCAAGCACCCTTCCTTGCCTAAGAGACATCTTGTCAGCACCCATAAATGATGTTTTTTTAAATCAGCAACTATGACACTTCAGCCATTAATCTGGTTTACATTGGCTCAAAGTCTTCTAGAAAAACATTACCATGGCTTCAATTATTGTGTTTAGAAAACATAATATAAAACATGATTCTCACTATCTTGATGCCCCAAAGGTCTGCTAATCTCCCTTTCTCCTTCTTGAGAGTGATTTGTTCCGAGTAAGGACTTTCTACTCCATTATCCTCAGTGTCCAACATGATAAATTAATTCTCAGTGAGTTCTTGTTGAAATAAACTCAACTATTTTAAGGGTCTCAAAGACTTGAGTATCAATCAATGGGTGAAAAAAATGTGGCAACCAGACACCATAGAGTATTATTTGGACATAAAAGTAACGACATTCAGTTGTTTGAAGCAGCTTGAATGAAACTGGAAAACGGGACATAATCTTGTGGGTTGTAAGTTGTTATATGTTTCAGAAGTATAAAGGAAATGAACTGGAATGTGACCATAAATTTGGGTTTTTAGTTCCAGACATTTTCCAGATTTGCCACAAGTTTATTTACTTGTTTGTTTGTTTGTTTGTCTCCTTGCAAAAAAATATACAACCAGAATTTCAGTTGAGCCCAGTTTACCTTCTCCTTTCTTCTTTCCTATCCCTCTCATGGAGATGATATCCTCCTGTGTGTATGCAGATACAAAAATATGACGTGTTTTTACATTTATGTAAGTTACATTCTGATATACCAATTCTCTTCAACTTACTATTTCACTAAACATTTATATCATTAGGATTCATCCGTGTGGTAGAATATGGAACTTTCTTAGAATGCTACATTTTTTCCCTGTTCAAAACTGAAGCAAAACTATTTCCTATAAAATACTTGTATTAACTGTTTATATTAATGTGATACAATGTACAGAAAGCAACGTGGAGAACAGGTTCTTTTAAGTTTGACATTCCAGAAGGATAGAGCCCATTGTGGCCAGAAAGACACCATAGGAGCCAAAGAAAACATGGGAACAAGAATAGGAAACTAGTCCATCAAATTGTGTCTGGGCTCAGGAAGCAGGAGAGAACAAATGCCCTCTGCATCCCGGAAGTGACGTGCTTCCTGCTCTCCCCATCCAGGAAGTGACGTGCTTCCTGCCCTCCCCATCCAGGAAGTGACGTGTTTCCTGCCCTCCCCGTCTCGGAAGTGACACACTTCCTGCCATATCCTCCCAGACAGTGCTACAACTGGGAACCAAGCATCCAAGCCCATGAGCCTGCGGGGGACACTTCATCTTCAAACTCCACACTATAACTTGCCCTAAGGTTAGGAAAATAAAGTATATCTGTTGGAACAGAGGCAAAGAAAGGGACAACAGGACACCTCTTCATACAATCAGATCCTTTTGGTTAGCTCGCTATACTGATTTCTCTATGAAAGCTGGAGACCTGGGTTAGAGCTGGGGATGAGAGAGACTTGACCTGTCCACACGGGTCCATGGAATCTTCTTTAAGAGCCCAATGTTAACAGGAGCCACACTTTGTCTGAGCACTGGCAGGGATGGATTGCATGGATCCTTTTCAAAATTTCAAGATGCCTCCCTTCTTTCATCCCAACTGTTCCTTGCAAAAGCATTGACATTGCTCACAGCAGACTGAGTTGTGCAAAATGGCTGGAGTGACATGTTTGGATTTTGTCAACAAATATAGATGGAAGTTAGGGACCTGAGAAAGACTTGATAGTGTTGTGGCAGGAAGTATTCGTGAACCCCAAAGACCACCAAGGAGCCATTTCTGATGTAATAGCATTAGGGTCTCTTTATTACAATCTCAGGCTTGGGCTCTCCACCAAGCCTGACAAGGCAGGACAGGAAGGGAAGGCAGAGCCGCCCAGAATCCTCAGCAGGACAAGGTTTATAGGAAAATAGGAGCAAGTGAGAGGGTGAGGGAGGGGTGTCCAGTCTGGCAAGCATCTAATACAATGACTATAGGCCCAACAGGTGGGTGCTCTGAAGCAAGACCATATGCAATTAGAAATGGTCTGAAAGTACATCTGAAACAATCAGACTAATCCATTAACTGTGGCTAGGAAATAGCTAGGGAGTAACTCTGGCCAAGGACAAGCTATGAGGTCCTTTCTGGTACGGGGGTGCATCTTGAGTTCTGCAGCAGGTCAAGTTCTCAGGCTTTTGTTTTTTTTTCTTTAAGATGGAGGCTGGTCCCAAGATGGAGTAGGTTTGGCCTCTCGTTCCCCACTTTCTCTGGTAACTAGAAGGCCCAATCATGGGACTTCCTGAAGTTTATCTAATCTCTTAAAAACAGTAACAGGGCTATGTCCTTATGACTCAATTAACTCAGGCCTCTCAGGTCATTTTATTAGCAAGTTCCAAAACAAAACAAAACAAACAAACAAACAAACAAAAAACCCAACACTTGTCTAGACAAATTTCCTTTTCCTATTTGACTCCTGGATGACAATTATGATGTTTGCTATGAAACTAAAACCTTAGCAAGCATCTCGTTAGGGATTCTATTGCTGGGATGAAACACTATGGCCACAAGCAACTTGGGAAGGAAAGGGTTTACTTAAGCTCTACTTAAGCCAGACTCTATAACTGAGGCTTGGGGCAGGAACCCAAGCAGAGCAGGAACCTTGTAATAATCGAAGCAGCAGTCATGGAGGAGTTCTGTGGATGACATGCTCCCATGGAGGCTCTACCTGTTCTCCTATACAACTTAGGACCACAAGCTCAGAGGTGGCTGAGTCAAGCACTTCCATATCAATCAAGAAAATGCCCTATAGACTTACCTACAGGGAATCGGGTCGAATTGGATCGAGGGATTCTCTCTGTCAAGGTTCCTCTTTCCACATGATGCTAGTTTGTGTCCAGTTGACAAAATAAGACAATAAAAACTAAGCAGGACAACACAGCATAATCTACCGCCATTATGGGTATGGTCACTATGAGGAAAGTCATACTGGTTCTAGGATCCTAAATAATTCAGCAAATATATCTTATTATTACCTGGCTTATGTGATGTCCCTTTCTTGATTTTCTTCAGTCTTTCTGAAAATACAGCTAAAGTTAAAGCCATATCATATCAAAGGTTCTTTGGGAAAGATAATGAAGAGACAAGCTTTTCTGCACCTCTAGGTTGCAAGTACATGGACCTGAAGACTCCTACGCAACAGAATCCAAACTTAAAGAAAGAATAAAATGGAAACCACAAAAATATGAGGAAATATATCTCAGAGCTTCCACAAATTAGAACTGTTCATAAATACCCATTACATTTTTTTTAAACGATCTTTACAGAAAAAAAAAAAAAAAGTAAATACTCACTGGAAATGGTTAGCTGAGTGTGTGGGAGGAGCAAACAAAGACCTGATTATATAACTCCTAATCGCCCCATTTAAACCTACTGTGAATAAGTACTATGTTGGAACGACTCAGCATTTTAAATCCTATATCATTTTTGCTTTCCAAAGATGCCTCAGATCCAGTAATAATCTTGCTTGTCCTTATTAATGCCGTTTGTATTTCTATGAATAAATACCTTGAATGACTTGGGAAGGAAGCCTAGGTGTGGGCCATAGTTTCAAAGAGTTCTGTCTGTGGTTGCTTGGCTCCAGCTTTCTGAGCCCATTGGAGGCAGAACATCATGGTAGCTGGAAGCTACCATGGATAGCAGGAAGTTTCCTTACCCCACATGGGTCAAAAAGCAGGATGAATAGGGAACACAAGAAGGAGTGAGATGCAGCCCCAAAGACACCCCTGAATGCCTACTTTATCCAAATAGGCCCCATCTCTCCCTTTCACCACCTCCCAATAAGGCCTTCATAGTGTGACTTCACGAGAGGTCAGTCTCCCGATTAGGTCAGAGCTCTTCTATCTAAGGTTCGATGGGAACCTCATCAGACACACCCAAGGGGGCTGCACCATCAATCCTAGGAATGTTTCTCTCTTTTCTTTTAAAGAAATATTTATTTATTTGATGTATGTGAGTACACTAGAGCTGTGTTCAGACACACCAGAAGAGGACATCGGATCCCACTACAGATGGTTGTGAGCCACCATGTGGTTGCTGGGAATTGAACTCAGGACCTCTGGAAGAGCAGTTAGTGTTCCTAACAGATGAGCTATCTCTCCAGCCCTTGGGATGTTTCTTACTCTATCAAAATGAGCTGTCATGTCATTGGAGAAAAGTCAGCTACTATTCAAAAACGTCACCACAACACGTTAACATCTCACAGAATCCAGAAATAAAGAGAGTGCTGTGGGAGGCGGGGTGGGGGGGATTGGCAGGAAGAGGAAATGCTTTTGCGGCTGAAGATGCAGAGGAATTTAGGTACAGATGATATCATTACACCAGATGGGGCTTGACTCTTAACTCTGCCCTCATGAAAGGTTTAACCTTGAGGGTGAAACAGTGACCTCATGTCCAGCCCCTGGAGCTTGTCCTCTTGAGTAGTCCTGACCCCTTCTTCCCCACCAGGGTCCAGCTGGGCCACAGCAGGCCAGGCACTACTGAGCTTTCTGCTGCCCACTCTAGTACAGGCCCGTGCTTGAGTGCTCACTCCTCCCGGAATCCTGAGCAAGTCCAAGCCTGCTGCAGTCATTCAGGGAAGAGCACGGTGCTCTCAACATGGATTCTGCAGCCTCAGCACCAACATGATAGATACAGCCATGCTCCCTGCCCCAGGACTTCAACAGTTTCATGTTCCTGAATTATACAAGGTCCAATCACGGATTGTCATGACTTGAATGGCTACAACTATTTTTTTTTTTAAGTGTACAGTGTTGATTCGGTCTAGCCATTCATGTTAAGACTGACTTTGTTTCCTACACAGAACTCATCTCCTCTCTTTAAATTAAAGCCCAGACGCTTATCTGTGTCTCAGGTCTCCAGCGTGGTGTTCTTATTCTCTAAGAGTAATTTGGCCTTTTAAACAGACTAAGGCAATTACCTCTGTCAGAGACCTGTATAGGATTTAATGAAAGCTATGCACTGGCCAGGAAGTGGAGGGAGTGTGCTAATATTATCACACTGCGTGGAAGGCTATCGGCATGGACTATTAGGCTGCACGGTTCTTCAAAAATTGTTATAATCTACATGAAGTTAGTATTTAATTAAAATGTCGACATCCCCAAGATGTGTTCCTTTTAAAAATAAAACAAATGAAATTCACTAATAATTCTTTTATTTCCTACTTTGTGTGTGTTTGTGTCTGTGCATGCGTGTGTGTGTGTGTGTGTGTGTGTGTGTGTGTGTGTGTGTGTGTGTGTATGTGTGCATGTTTGTGCATGTTGGGGAGGGAGGTTATGCATGCAGGTGTGAGTGCTTACATGCACAGGCCAGACATCAAAGCCAGGTGTCCCTCAGTCATTCTTTACCTTACTGAGACTGAGTCTTTCATAAAATCTAGAACTCTCTGGCTCAGCTACACTGGCCAGCTCCAGGGATCCTCTAGTCTCCTCCTTGGTGCTAAGGTGGCACTATGACCAAAGATCCAAACGCAGGTCTTTGTGCAAGTCTTTTACCAGGCCAAGCCACATCCTTCTAACAGCTCTTTATCTCCTTTGACTAGCGCCCAAATTCTCATCTCCAGAGCCTGGGTCACAGTAATTTCATCTGACCTTTAGTCATTAAAACTTATTGCAAGGATGTACTGGCTGATCGTGTGTGTCAACTTGACACAGGCTGGAGTTATCACAGAGAAGGTAGCTTCAGTTGGGGAAGTGCCTCCTTGAGATCCAGCTGTGGGGCATTTTCTCAATTGCCCCTTGTGGGTGGTGCCATCCTTGGGCTGGAAGTCTTGGATTCTATAAGAGAGCAGGCTGAGCAAGCCAGGGGAAGCAAGCCAGTAAGGAACATCTCTCCATGGCCTCTGCATCAGCTCCTGCTTCCTGACCTGCTTGAGTTCCAGTCCTGACTTCCTCTGGTGATCAACAGCAATGTGGAACTGTAAGCTGAATAAACCCTTTCCTCCCCAACTTGCTTCTTGGTCATGATGTTTGTGCAGGAATAGAAACCCTGACGAAGACAAAGGACAGGCATTTTTATTAGAAAAAAAAAATCATACCTCTGAAATATTTTTGAAGAAACTCACTTCCTTTTAAAATCCACTCTATTAGCCACAGGATCTTTTAAAATATTCTTATAGGAAGGCTCCAAGTGTGAGTGCTTTTGCGCAGAGCTTAACTTAAAACCCAAAGACTGTTTCGGTGTTGGATAAGACTATAATAACTCTTTAAAAAAAAAAAAAGCTGCGTTAAATACTTTTCAAACCGCAAAATCCACACACCAACAAGGCAATTAAAATGCCTTTTCTTCGTTTGGAGGTTAAAAAAAAAATTAACTTTTAAATATAGAAACACTCGCTGCGCTTTATCTGTGAACAAAAGCAAACAAAAGCAAAAGAGCTGAATCTGTTTCACAGGTATGTCGGAACTCAGTCTGGAGAGAGGAGCCGTGAGCATTCTAGAAAGCCTGGCATCCATAACGAATTTCACATTTCACTTTACATGGGAGCCGAAAGCAAGTTCTTCAAAATATTTGGGGGAAAAGCAGAAGTAATCTATATCTGGGGTTGGTAATGGGTGGTAAGGGTTCAACAAGTGGGCTCAGCAAAGATGTCTTGCAGCTAAGTCTGAGGACCAGAGTTCAATCCTTGGGACCCACATGATGGAAGGAGAGAGCCAACACCTGCGGGTCATCCTTTGACTTTCAAGTGTGTGCTGTGGTATGTGTTTCTCCCACTCAATAAGCCGATGTAACGACGTTATCTTAATTAAATGGTTGTGACAAATAGTAAACTTCCATTGTCTTGCAAGCTAGACGACATATTACCCTCTTATCACTGATAGGGTAACACGTAATATATAAACAATAGGATTTCCACTGGAAAAGTTCTGAAGTTTGTATCTATTATTGGAGCTACAGAGTCATACTGCAGATGCATTTATCTGTAAATCCATCAATACTGTTCCTCAAAGTACTTACTTCCATTAACACACAGTGGCAGATTCAAATGTTTCCAACAGTCATGTCTTCTATAAGTAGACAGACAATCTACTTAGGCATTTGAAGTTCATATGTGTATGTAGCAGTGTGTGAGCATTCGCGGGCATGTGTGTGAGCATTCGTGTGTGGGAGCATTCATGTGTGTGAGTGGACATGCATGTGTCATGCACGAGTACAGAGGTTGGAGAAGAATCTTGAGTCACACCTTATTTGAGACCCATGCTCAAAGATGCCCATGCTGTGTGGCCAGAATTTACATTTGTACACCCAGCACTTCAATCACACAGCAATTTCCCCAGCCCCAAGTGCTAGGATAATTAATTTTACATTTTCTAGAGACAGCAATTACGATTCGATGAATACCCAAGGTGTTGGAAAGAATGCATTTCAGTTTAACACCATAGACTAGGGTACAATGCAAACCACATTACACAGATGTGTGGATAAATACACATTTACGACTTTTCTAAGACTACTCTGGTCTTCCTCAGGGCTCTCCTGCTGCATGGCATGAAACCTTTTTATTTTAAGGAAATGGAGTCTGATGAATTTAAAAGTCTGTCCAAGTCACCAATTCAAACCAGCCACCTGAGTGTTAACTTTACTTTGGAAACAATCCTGTCTTTCTTGGATCCCTTCAGCTAGCACCTAGGGGAAGGAGAATATTCAGAGTATCTCTTGGCACTGACAGAAGACAGCACCTGCTGGGGGCAGGCTCTTCCTCTGTTGCACATTAATAATGACACTCCACTATGAGCATCCTGTAGCACTTGGCTGGCAAGCGTTCTTGGCTTCCCTGGTCACTTCACCTGTGCTCTTCTGAGTCCAGCTCAGTCCAGGCCCTGCCTGATCACTCCTACTGGCTCTTCCTGTGGATTCCTAGTGTCTCTGCCCAGTTGGCAGGCCTGCTGGCTCTTTTTAAGAGCCTGTGCCCATGAAGCTGAGGTGAAGATTTGGGAGTAAAACAGACACTAAATGCCTGGGCATGTTGACTTCAGTCTTGTTGGAGGCCGCAGGCCCAGCTGTCATGTTGGCTTGACTCTCTCTGTATGAGGTGACTTAGCACAGGATGGGCAGGTGTCATGCCTTGGGTAACACACATATTTACCACCAGGGTTCAGACCTGAGAGAGCACAGCTCTCAGACTCCTCCCCCTGTCTCTTCTGTCTTTGTTCCCCTGGTCTCAAGATGAAAACTACGGACTTGTCTGTTATCTTATTGTTTTTCTGTCACAAATTATCTAATAGTTAAATTCTATGACGAGGTTTGTCCAAGCCTGACATCTCCAAGTCTTCAGTGAAAACTACAAAGATTCTGGAAGTCCTTTCTCTCGAGTCTTTCTGCCTCTTAGAAATTTATTTCATGATCTAGTTTTGGAGCCATAATAAAAGTAGTCTCTTATGCTTGCCTAATGATCATTTTAATTTTTTAACTTTTACTTATTTCTGTATTATGGATGAATGTTTGTATGTATGTATATGGAGCACATGATGCTGGTGAAGATTCTCCATCCAGAGGCTGAATCATCTATTTAGTGCCATTCATTGAAATATTTACCGAGTCGGTAAGATATGCTGGACATATTTCTGGCCAATGAGGAAAGATTTTATGAACAATATGAGAAAATATCTGCTCCCCCAGGAAACTATAGTTCTGGGGACACACAAACACACACACACACACACACATGCACACTCACACACACATGCACACACGACAAATACCCATATAAAGAAAGAAAGACATGGTGTGTGATCCAAGATGCTTGGTGACTTTTACATGGAGTAATGATTTGAAGCCCCCCTTGGAACATAGCTTTTAAACTAAAACCACTCATGACAAAGAGACAAGAAATCATCTGACATACAGAGAAAGAACTGGCCCTAAAGGGAGAAAAGAACAAAGCTCTGATAAGCAAGGAACTTGGAGCAAAGCAAGCATCTTCCCTGTGGCCGGAGGGCAGATTGCAAGAGAAAAGCAGAAGGAATCAGGGCAGGGCTGGTTGTGGGAAGGGGTGTGCAGGGCTTTGTGAGCAGGGGGAAAGTCTGGGCTTTGTCTGCTATATGATGATAGGGAGGCTGCTGGAGGTGTTTGCTGGGTTGAGGCAGGAGGGTGACGACTTTGTCTTAGAAGGATAAGAGGGACCAAATGGCAGCAAGATTGCTCTAGACATCCTAGGTCTAACCGGGACAGTAGTAAAAACACACAAGTAGGGTTGGTTGCACATTCTGGAGGTAAAGTGAGCAGGTAGTGATGGACGAGAGGAAGAAGAATTAAGGCAAGTGTACTTGGGTGGGGGAAGGCTTCATCCCTTCCCAGTCTCAGAGCTGACAGCTCCACCGGAATGAACCTGTGGTTCTCACAGACAGAAGACCCAAGTGCGAGGTGCCACTGCCCCTCCTGCAAGAGAAAAAGAATCCGGAAAAATGCCACCAAGACCTTGGACCAAACAGTAGGTGGATAAATGGCAAATATTTACGTGGTGGAAGGGCATGGCCACAGGTAACGGAATGGGACATCTGCAGAAAGAGGCTGAGAGCAAAGCCACAGTCAAACGGCTCTGGTGTTCAAAAGCAAACGTCTCTAGGTAACTCCTCCCCTCCTTTAAAAACATGTATGTATTTTTATGCGATTTTTGTTTTCTGTGTACGAGTGTCTTGCTTGCATGTACGTATGTGTACCAGATATGAGTGTGGCACCTACGGAGGGAATCGGGTCCCCTGGAATTGGAGCTACAGATGGTTATGAGCTGCCATGTAGGTGCTGAGAACCAGGTTCTCTGTGAGATAAACTAGTGCTCTTAGCCCCTGAGCCGCCCCTCCAGCCTTCTCTTTCCTTCCTGATGTTTCGGATTTTACTCTCCCCATCTCTAGCCCCAAGTCCTCGATCTCTTTTTCTTATTTCTTTATCCATGTTAATTTTGACTTTCACCATCGCTATCCTACTTTGGGACCTATTTGCTGTGATAAAAACTAAACAAAACCAAGTTGGGGGGTGGGGTGGGGAAAGCTTAGTTTGGCTTACAAGTTACAGTGACTCATGGAGGGAAACTAAGGCAGTCATTTAAGCAGGAACCTCAAGGCAAGAACTGAGGCAGGAGCAATGCTACATATGGGGTTGCCCTGCCTTACCCAACCTACGTTCTTATTGTTGTGGATGGGCCTGGTGCTGTTTGTATGTTGATGCTAATTCCGCTCTCTTGGGAGGGGTTGCAGACAAGGAGGGAGTCATACTCAGGTGACTTCTTGTGAACCAATCTCCTAATGAATCAAGGAGCCAATCACTGGGCGAGTAGGCGGGACTTCCAGGTTGGATAGCGGAAGAAGGAGAGGGTTAAGCCTTTTTGGATGGGAATAGTGTGAGGACAAGAGGTCAGAACTCGTGCCTCCCAGCTTTAGTGGTCCGTCAGGATTCACCACCGGAGGATTTAGATTTAATAAGGCTTACTAGATTAGGATTCTAGTTGCTGCGCCCAGCGATTGAGTTACCGTTGTTCCTGAACTAAGTTTATGTTGTGTTTTCCTTCACGTGGTGGCTCGTCTGGGTTCCAGAGAGAAAGGTGGGGCAGCAAAGCGGCTCATCTGGGTTCAAGAGAGAAAGATGCAGCAGCAAAGTGTGGGTTTGCCTGAGGTACCACAAAGGCCATGGGCAATTTGGAGCATTCAGCTGGCGTGGTAACGACCCGCCAGTGGGAACTTAGAGATCTGGGTGAAGAGATTTTTGAACTTTGAGTCAGAGTCTTTGTGAGATTAAAAACAGGTCAGCCATTGCCCGCCAGTGCATGGCCGAAGTTGCTGGCAGTAGTTCAGGAACTTGCAGGTTTGTTTTTAATATTTCCCGCAACATCTTATAAAGCCCAGTCCTATCTGCCTAGGGACGGCACCACCCACAGTGGCCTAGGCCCTTCTAATATCAATTGTCAATTAATAAAATGCCCCACAGTCATAGCTAAAGGCCAATCTGATGGAGGCAACAGGCCAATCTGATGGAGGCAATGCCTCAATCAAGACTCTGTCTTCCTAGGTGTATCTCGGTTTGTGTCAAGTTGCAGAAAACCACCTCTGAGAGTTATCTTTCTATCTTTATCTTTATTGATATCAACATCAAGACCATTGCCCTCCTGGCTAATGGCACGGATTCTTAGAAGCTGACTCCACTGAAACCACTGGCTTCTTACTTGGGCAACAAGAAAGCTGTAAGCAGGACGAATGCCCGGAGCTTCTGCCTTCACTAGCGTCTGAGTGGCAAACTCCTATCTTGACCGTGTTCGGAAATCAACCCAAGTTGATCACTGAGGTGCGTCTGCCAAAGAACACAGTGACCCCTAACCTCTCCCCTAAAGCCTGAAGACACAAAGAATCATCCTCTCAAACCTATGGTCAGCTTGGATTCTAGGAAGAGCAGGGCCTGGAAGCCAAGACAGACAACCCCAAGATGAGACCAGCTATTCCTGAGAGATGGGCAGCACCCTGGAGCGGTTTATAACGGGCCCCATTGGCAGTTATAAGGGCTTGTGACCTATTGCACACCTGGCAAGACAATAATGCATGAGACTGCATGTTGAAGAGAACTGTATGATTCTGGTTGCTACTTGTCACTTACTCAGCTCTTCCTTTGTAAGCCTAGACCCCATGTCAGTATCCATTGAGTCCTTGATGGGGCCTCCTTTCTAACATGTCTACTAAATGCCCCCCTCTGTTTTCCAGTATAATGTGTCTCTTTAACTGGCACAGAGGGAGACTGTCTAAGCCCATGCCTTTCAGCAGTACAGATCCTTCGCTCTAACACTCTGATTGCATTAACCAACTACTGAGTTCCATCTAACCTGGCATTTATAGTCTGAATAATATCTTACAACCTTCTAGGGCAAAAGCTATGATTAAGTCTCTTAGTAGGGAGCTGTGGGCTTGGGGAGATGAAGCAGCTTGCCCAGGCCAGACCAGGAAGGATCAGAGCCAAGGTGTGAGACCAGGCTTGTCTGCTTCCTGGGCTCCGGTTTTCACAGTAGTCCACCATCCTGCCATGACCCACCCCCACTTGCCCTCAGGCTCACCTCCATTCTCTCCCCGGTTCTCTTCTCAGCCTGCCACCCTCTCTTCTCTGTTCTCATTCGCCCTTCTTCTACTTCGTGAAGACTTCCTTTCTGCTTCCTCTTCCCACTCTGCCTTGGCGAATTTGAAATCTTGTGTTACTACAAACAGGGGGTAAACTCCATAGACTATGATGGTGGGGCTACTTCCATGGTAGATCAAGAGGTAAAACCAGGTCCATGGTGCAAAAATCACAAGTCTGAGTGCACAACCATAGACTGTGGGGGAAATGGTGTTTACCATTTCTCCCTCATTAGTGTCCCATGGATCCTACAAAGTCAAGACTTCCCTCCCTGCTCTAGCCACCAACCCGGTTCCTCTGTACTTGAAGCCCTTTGCCACGTGCCCAACAAGGGTTCTATGCACTTACAACATAATCTCCCATCTCCCCAACTCACCCCCAAGTATAGATGAAAGAAAGATAACAGTGAGCCAAAGTGAAAGCAAAGAGCTTTAAATATGACGGGTTAACTCACAACGCTTTCCTGCTTAAAAATGCATTCTGCCAGCCTTCCGTTCTCTTGAGAGAGCAACCTAAGAGAAGAAGGGCTTATTTTGACTCATGGTTCTTCTCATGGAAGCCAACAAGCAGAAAAGGAGGGGAAGGGGGAATCTATACCACAGAGACTTATCTCCTTCTCCCCTTTATTCCATTCTGATCCTTTGCCTTTGGGCCTGTGGCACCCACATTCCAGACAGCCTTTACCTCTTCAATGAATCCCCTCCAGAAATGCCCAGCAATACGCTTCCCTAATTTCCAGGCATTTCGCAATCCAATACAGTTGATAATGAAGATTAGCTACCACAGGCATGTCTTAACTTCATTCCCCAAAACAGTATTCCAACCTCTAGCTTGTGGTTGCCTCAAGCATGGGCTTAGTCCAATGATGTAATAAATATGGATGGGATGGGCAGGGGCAGGTGTAGAAGAGCGGCACTCGCTTGGCCAAGAACTAAAGCAGTGGGTGCTCTCTGGACCCAATCGAGGTATCATCACGTTCGGTCCTTACGAGGTTAGTCAGTCTCCTTCTTTCTCTTCTGCTGACGAACAGTTAAGTTTCCCGGGTGGTGATAAATTCCCAGCAATTGAACTGGATTCTTTTGTCTCCATAGTGTCATGGAGTGTCCCTTCCTGAATCTTCTTTAACACAGGGAACGCTCAGATTATCATTTTAATCCATTTTTTTCATTTTCTAAATGAACTTTGGGGAGATCATTGCACTAGAATCTCATCATTATTCATAATTTCTGATAACACTAATAACAAGATAGTTACTTTTATGTGTGCAAGTGCACATATGTGTGAGTGTATATGTGACCCTGTGTACACATGAAGACCAGAGGACATGAGGTATTTTCTTCAGAAATGCCACCCACCTCTTTTGAGACAGGGCCTCTGGTCTGGAGCTCACCAACTAGATTAGACTGGTGGCTTATCAAGCCCCAAGTGTCCTGTCTAGTCCCCTAGAGCTAGGATCATGACTACCCCCAAGTGTCCTGTCTGGTCCCCCAGAGCTAGGATCATGACTACCCCCAAGTGTCCTGTCTAGTCCCCCAGAGCTAGGATCATGACTACCCCCAAGTGTCCTGTCTGGTCCCCCAGAGCTAGGATCATAACTCCTTTCTACTCTCTATTTTCAGTGGATTCTGGGGCTGAACTCAGAGCCTTATGCTTACAAGGCAAGCATTTCGCTTTCACACATTAATGGAAAGCTCCTCTTTGACTAGGCGACTGAAGTGTGTGCCCTGTCCTCTGCACCTAGCTCAAGCTCCTAAGACTCACAGGACAACATAAGCAAAGCTTTGAAGGTGCTTTATTGTGTCTTGTTTAGAATAAAGGAATAGTGCAATTATCACTTGATAGTTCTCTTTAAATAAGAGAACATTGATTGCAGGCATATGTACATATGTGTGCTGTGAACATGTGTGAACATGACTGTGGATCATACCTCTGTCACAAATGGCCTTATCTCCTTCAGACAGGGTCTCTCACTTAAACTAAAGCTTGCCATTTGAGCTAGGCTGGGAAGCTCCTGGAACCGGCCTGGACTCTGTTCCCTGCCCTCCAGACACCCCACTTAGTTCTGCAATACAGGCAAGTAGTGCCATGCCCAAATTTCTTGGGGTTGATACTACTGATTAAAACTCAAGTCCTCATGTGTGCACAGCAAGCACTCCTACCCAGTGAACTATCTCCCTGGTTCACTGGTTTCCTATTCATAAGGAATCAATACATGGACTGATATCTTTGAAACCAAAACACTCTCAGGGTATAGAGGGAACTGGTCACAGACGGTAAGCAGCAGCAACCCCTGAGGGACGGTGGTACACATTCTTGCGTACGAACAAATCTTAGGTATACATGAGAGTCTTAGATACGTGGATGAATCTGAGATGTCACCAGTGATAGATACAGATGAGTCTTAGGTGTTGCTGATGTTCAAGAAGGTAAGGAATAAAGGTCTTGGGGAATAAGAGACGGCTCAGAGGTTAAGAGTGCTGGCTGCTTTTGCAAGAGCCAAGGATAAGTTAAGTTCACAGTACCTATATGGTACCTTGCAACCATCCATAGCTCTAGTTCTGTTCCAGAAATCTGATCCCTTCTCCTGGCATCCCAAGGCACCAGGTACACACATGGTATACAGATATATATACTATCAACACACACACACACACCTATGTATATATATATGTATATGTAAGTATGTGTATGCACATATATATATGTATTTATATAATAAAACAAATAATTGAAGGTATTTTAAAAGGAGGACAATTTTGCACATGGATCTGAAATTATATGAACTTATTATTCAAGGTCAAAATGTTCATAGTTCTCATGTACTTTAGATTAATGATAATTAACATAACCACATGGTAAGCTTAAACAAGCATTTGATCCAATTCATTTTATTTTTTTTAGATATTTTCTTTATTCACATGTCATATGATATCTCCTTTCCCATTTTCCCCTCCAGAAAAACAAAAACAAAAACAAACAGACAAAAAAACCTTGTTCCCTCCCCCTGCTCACCAACCCACTCTCTCCCACTTCCTGGCCCTGGCATTCCCCTATATTGGGGCAAAGAACCTTCCCAGGACCAAGGGCCTCTCCTCCCATTGATGACCAACTAGGCCATCCTCTGCTACATATGCTGCTGGAGCCATGAGTCCCACCATGTGTGCTCTTTGGTTGGTGGTTTAGTCCTTGCGAGCTCTGAGGGTACTAGTTAGTTCATATTGTTGTTCGTCCTAAGGGGCTGCAAACCCTTCAGCTCCT
>NW_022196891.1:86506244-86510082 GCF_008632895.1 Mastomys coucha
GTGCTTCTCAGCCATTTGGTATTCCTCAGTTGAGAATTCTTTGTTTAGCTCTGTACCCCATTTTTAATGTGGTTATTTGGTTCTCTGAAGTCTAACTTCCTGAGTTCTTGGTATATATTGGATATTAGCCTTCTATCCAATATAGGATTGGAAAAGATCTTTTCCCAATTTGTTGGTTGTTGTTTTGTCCTATTGACAGTGTCTTTTGTCTTACAGAAGGTTTACAATTTTATGAGGTCCCATTTGTCAATTCTTGGTCTTAGAGCATAAGCTATTGGTGTTCTGTTCAGGAAATTTTGCCCTGTGCCTATGTGCTCGAGGCTCTTCCCCACTTTCTTTTCTATTAGTTTCAGTGTATCTGGTTTTATGTAAAGGTCCTTGATCCACTTGGACTTGAGCATTGTACAAGCAGATAAGAATGGATCGATTTGCATTCTTCTACAAGCTAACCACCAGTTGAGCCAACACCATTTGTTGAAAATTCGGTCTTTTTTCCACTGGATGCTTTTAGCTCCTTTGTCAAAAATCAAGTGATCGTAGGTATGTGGGTTCATTTCTGGGTCTTCAATTCTATTCCATTGATCTACCTGCCTGTCACTGTACCAATACCATGCAGTTTTTTATCACAATTGCTCTGTAATATAGCTTAAGGTCTGGGATGATGATTCCACCAGAGGTTCTTTTATTGTTGAGAATAGTTTTCGCTATCCTGGGTTTTTTGTTATTTCAGATGAATTTGCAAAGTGCTCTAACTCTGTGAAGAATTGAGTTGGAATTTTGATGGGGATGGCATTGAATCTGTAGATTGCTTTCAGCAAGATGGCCATTTTTACTGTATTAATCCTGCCAATCCATGGGCATGGGAGATCTTTCCATCTTCTGAGATCTTCTTCAATTTCCTTCTTCAGAGACTTAAATTCTTATTAAACAGATCTTTTACTTGCTTAGTTAGAGTCACACCAATGTATTTTATATTATTTGTGACTTTTGTGAAGGGTGTTATTTCCATAATTTCTTTCTCCACCTCTTTATCCTTTATGTGGAGGAAGGCCACTGATTTGCTTGAGTTAATTGTATATCCAGCTACTTTGCTGAAGTTGTTTACCAAGTTTAGGAGCTCTCTGGTGGAATTTTGGGGGTCACTTAAGTATACTATCATATCATCAGCAAATAGTGATAATTTGACTTCTTCTTTTCCAGTTCATATCCCTTTGATCTCCTTTTGTTGTCTAATTGCTCTGGCTAGGACTTCAAGTACAATATTGAATAGGAAGGGAGAAAGTGGGCAGCTTTGTCTTGTCTCTGATTTTAGTGGGATTGCTTCAAGTTTCTCTTCATTTAGTTTGATGTTGGCTACTGGTTTTCTGTATACTGCTTTCACTATGTTTAAGTGTGGGCCTTGAATTCCTGATGTTTCCAAGACTTTTATCATGAAGGGATGTTGCATTTTGTCAAATGCTTTCTCAGCATCTAATGAGATGATCATATGGTTTTTTTTCTTTGACTTTGTTTATATAGTGAATTACGTTGATGGATTTCTGTATATTGAACCATCCCTGCATCTCTGGAATGAAGCCTACTTGGTCATGATGGATGATTATTTTGATGTGTTCTTGGATTCGGTTTGCAAGAATTTTATTGTAAATTTTTGCATCAATATTCATAAGGGAAATTGGTCTAAAGTTTTCTTTCTTTGTTAGGTCTTTCTGTGGTTTAGGTATAAGAGTAATTGTAGCTTCATAGAATGAATTGGGTAGAGTACCTTCTGTTTCTATTTTGTGGAATAGTTTAAGGAGTATTGGTATTAGGTCTTCTTTGAAGGTCTGACAAAACTCTGCACTAAATCCATCTGGTCCTGGGCTTTTTTTGGCTGAGAGACTATTAATGACTGTTTCTATTTCCTTAGCAGATATGGGACTGTTTAGATCATTTATCTGATCTTGATTTAACTTTGGTACCTGGTATCTGTCTAGAAAATTGTCCATTTCATCCAGGTTTTCCAGTTTTGTTGAGTATAGGCTTTTGTAGTAGGAGCTCATGATTTTTTGGATTTCCTCAGTGTCTGTTGTTATATCTCCCTTTTCATTTCTGATCTTGTTAATTAGGATACTGTCTCTGTGCCCTCTAATTAGTCTGGCTAAGGGTTTATCTATTTTGTTGATTTTCTCAAAGAACCAGCTCCTGGTTTGGTTGATTCTTTGTATAGTTCTTTTTGTTTTTATTTGGTTGATTTCAGCCCTGAGTTTATTTCCTGCCTTTGACTCCTCTTGGGTGAATTTGCTTCTTTTTGTTCTAGAGCTTTCAGATGTGCTGTCAAATTGCTGGTGTATGCTCTCTCGTTTCTTTTTCGAGGCACTGAAAGCTATTAGTTTCTCTCTTAGGACGGCTTTCATTGTGTCCCATAAGTTTGGGTATATTGTGGCTTCATTTTCATTAAACTCTAGAAAGTTTAATGGGTAGAGTGTTGTTAAGCTTCCATGTGTATGTGGGCTTTCTATTGTTTATGTTGTTATTAAGGAGCAGCCTTAGTCCATGGTGATCTACTAGGATACAAGGAATTATTTCAGTCTTCTTTTATCTGTTGAGGCCTGATTTGTGACCAATTATATGGTCAATTTTGGAGAAGGTACCATGATGTGCTGAGAAGGTATATCCTTTTGTTTTAGGATAAAAAGTTCTATAGATATCTGTTAAATCCATCTGTTTTATAACTTCTGTTAGTCTCACTGTGTCTTTGTTTAGTTTCTGTTTCCATGATCTGTCCATTGCAAAGAGTCGGGTGTTGAAATCTCCCACTATTATTATATGCAGTGCAATGTGTGCTTTGAGCTTAAGTAACGTTTCTTTTTTGAATGTAGATGCCCTTGTATTTGGAGCATAGAGGTTCAGAATTGAGAATTCACCTTGGCAGATCATACCTTTGATGAGTATGAAGTGTCCGTTCTTATCTTTTTTGATCACTTTAGGGTGAAAGTTGATTTTATTCAATATTAGAATGGCTACTCCAGCTTTTTCTCAGGACCATTGGCTTGGAAAATTGTTTTCCAGACTTTTAGTCTGAGGTAGTGTCTGTCTTTGTCACTGAGGTGGGTTTCCTGTATGCAACAAAATGTTGGGTCCTATTTACGGTAACCCAGTCTGATAGTCTACATCTTTTTATTGGGGAATTGAGTCCATTGATATTAATTCATATTAAGGAAAAGTAATTGTTGCTTCCTGTTACTTTTGTTGTTAGAGTTGGAATTCTGTTCATGTGGCTATCTTCTTTTACTTTCTTGCTTTTTCTAGGATGTAGTTTCCCTCCTTGTGTTGGAGTTTTCCATTTATTACTCTTTGAAGGGCTGGATTTGTGGAAATATATTGTGTAAAATTTGGTTTTGTCATGGAATACTTTGGTTTTTCCATCTATGGTAATTGAGAGTTTTGCTGGGTATAGTACCCTGGGCTGGCATTTGTGTTCTCTTAGGGTCTGTATGACATCAACCCTGGATCTTCTGGCTTTCATAGTTTCTGGCAGAATTCTGATAGGTCTGGTGTAATTCTGATAGGTCTTCCTTTATATGTTACTTGACATTTTTCCCTCACTGCTTTTAATATTTTCTTTGTTTTGTGCATTTGGTGTTTTGACTATTATGTGGCTGGAGGAATTTCTTTTCGGTCCAGTCTATTTGGAGTTCTATAGGCTTCTTGTATGTTCATGAACATCTTTTTCTTTAGGTTAGGAAAGTTTTCTTCTATAATTTGTTGAAGATATTTACTGGCCCTTTGAATTGGAGGTCTTCACTCTCTTCTATATCTATTATCCTTAGATTTGGTCTTCTCATTGTGTCCTGGATTT
>NW_022196891.1:86510169-86511922 GCF_008632895.1 Mastomys coucha
CTTTTTGCATTTTGTGTTTTCTTTGACTGTTGTGTCAATGTTTTCTATGATATCTTCTGCACCTGAGAGTCTCTCTTCTATGTCTTGTATTCTGTTGGTGATGCTTGCATCTAAGGTTCCTGACTTTTTTCCTAGGATTTCTATCTCCAGAGTTGTCTCTCTTTGTTATTTCTTAACTGTTTCTACTTCCATTTTTAGGTCCTGGATTGTCTTGTTCAATTCCTTCACCTGTTTGGTTGTGCTTTCCTGTAATTCTTTAAGGGATTTTTGTGTTTCCTCTTTAAGGGCTTGAACATGTTTACCTGTGTTCTCCTGTATTTCTTTAAGGGAGTTATTCATGTCCTTCTTAAATTCCTCTAGCACCACCGTGAGATATGATTTTAGGTCCAAATCTTGCTTTTCAGGTGTTTTGGGATATCCAGGACTTGCTGTGGTGGGAGTACTAGGTTCTGATGAAGCCAAGTAGTCTTGGTTTTTGTTGGTAAGATTCTTCTGTTTGTCTTTCACCATCTGTTGATCTCTGGTGTTAGATGTTCTTGCTGTCTCTGGCTAGAGCTTGTTCCTCCTGTGGGTCTGTAAGCCTGTGTCAGCACTTCTGGGAGATCAGCTCTCCTCTGGTAAAACCTGTGTGCAGAGGGCTGTGGATCAGTCGTCCCTCCTGAGTCGTGGGGTCAGAGCACACCCTGAAGACAGGCTCTCCACTTGGGGGAAAGGTGCAGAGAGGGCTGTGGACCTGCCGTCCCTCCTAGGTGTAGATGGAGGTAGAAAGGATCCTGTCCCAGCTGCCCCGTCACTTCTGAGGCCTGTACCTCCCAGCTCGATCCAATTCATTTGAAATCAAAGTTTAATTTTATGTTCATTATTTCCAAAATAGTGATCTGACATTTGAATTCCTTATTCAAATTTGTGATTTAAAGATAAAAGTATGGCTGGGCAGTGATGGCGCACACCTTTGATCCCAGCACTTGGGAGGCAGAGACAGGCAAATTTCTGAGTTCGAGGCCAGCCTGGTCTACAGAGTGAGGTCCAGGACAGCCAGGGCTACACAGAGAAACCCTGTCTCAAAAACCAAACAAACAAACAAACAAAATTATTTAAAGATAAAAGTACATGGTAGTTGGTACAGACAATTAGGAATGAGCTGAGACGAACATACTGGAAGCAGAAAAGTAGAGTCTAACATCCTGAGACTAATTAACTCCCAGTCAGCTTTTGGAAAGCCCCGAAGGCCTTCTTTATGGCACAGGTAGGTAATAATATTTCCCTGCTGTCTTCTCCTGTTCTTTATGGTTCCAATACTGTTGATATTTATAGGAAGTTGCATGGGCTACCTTGACCCTGGACTTGTACTTTTTCTTTTTATGGCACCTCATCATTAGTGTCTTCCTGTCCTGGGAAGAGCCTGCTTGCGCACAGCAGCCAATGGGAGAGAGTTAACCATTCCAAGTGTGCTTTTGATGTATGTGTGGGGAGCTGAGTGGCACGGGCTAGAATACTCATATTTGTATTTATGTCATGTGATCAAGCCAAAAAACATCTATGTAAGTGTGTAGACAGGGAAACGACAAAGGGGTCCATGAGAGAAAAAAGGGGTGGGAAGGTCAATGGAACTCGTGACATGACAGAAAGTGGTTGGAGGAAACCCTTCAGGGACTGAGACTGAGGGGACAAATGGAAGCTTGTACATAGGAAGGGAGGGAGCTGGGGGAGGAGGAGCCGGAGAAGAAGGGGGGAAGGGGAGAGGGGAGAGGAA
>NW_022196891.1:86512090-86518020 GCF_008632895.1 Mastomys coucha
GGAGGGGGAGAAGGAAGGGGGAGTTGGAGAAATGAGGAGCTGGGGGAGGGGGAGCTAGGAGAGGAGGGATGGGGAAAGGAGAAGCTGGAGGAGGGGGAGCTAGGGGAAGGGGCTGCAGGAGGGAGAAATGGGGGAGGGGAGTTGGGGGCGGGGAAACTCGGGGAGAGGGAGCTGGGAAAGGAGGACTGGGGGAGGGTAAATCAAAGCTAGCCCAGTAGGGAAACTAGCCACTTGAAGGTCTTTATATTTTCTAAAATTTACAAATGTCTTTTATGTAAATAGTGTATCATTACCTTAATATTAATTCATAAAGTTTATATTTCTAAATATTATAATGTAAAAACAGGACCTCATGCTTGATCTTTATAAAATTGATCCAGACTGTAGACTCAAAAATCTTGTCTAAATGGGCTATGGTCACAGTTTAACAAAACCTGCATTTGTTTATCCAGAGGGCAGTCTTCTCCTCACCGTGCTACATAGAACCATTTGTCCATGAGATTTTAAAGTGTAAACCAGAAAGATCAGATGAATCACTTATATCAGAAAATAAAGTCTCTCGATGCTCCATTAATGTAACACCTGAAAATATTAAACTAATATTGCATTAAAATTTAAATGTCTGAACATACAATATGTGTGTCTGTATTTCACTCTCTAAAGTTTCTGTACTATGACACATGCTCTTTTCAAAAAATATTTACTTACTCTTATTTTATGTGTATGACTGTTTGCCTGAGTGTGTGCGTGTATACGTGTGTGTGTGTATGTGTGTGTGTGTGTGTATGTGTGTGTGTATGTGTGTGTGTATGTGTGTGTGTATGTGTGTGTATGTGTGTGTATGTGTGTATGTGTGTGTATGTGTGTGTATGTGTGTGTGTATGTGTGTGTATGTGTGTATGTATGTGTGTATGTGTGTGTATGTGTGTGTATGTGTTTGTATGTATGTGTATGTGTGTGTATGTGTGTGTGTATGTGTGTGTGTATGTGTGTGTATGTGTGTGTATGTGCGTGTGTATGTGTGTGTGTATGTGTGTGTGTATGTGTGTGTGTGTGTATGTGTGTGTGTGTGTGTGTAGCACATATGCACCTGGTACCCATGGGGCCAGAAGAGGGCACCTGATCTCCTGGAACTGGAGTTACAGGAGACAGTACTGAGGTGTTGTGCGAGTGCTGGGGACTGACTTCAGAATTTCCTCTGTAAGAGTAGCAAGCGCTCTTCCTGCTGAGCCTTTTCTCCAGCCCTAATACACGCTTTTTCATGCCTTGGTTCATCAGACTACATTCCCTATACCGTAAGCATTCATTGATAGACATTCATTGTCACTACAGAGGAAAGCTCTAGCAGGCTCCAATTTATAGCCATAAATATAGACCTGGATTGACAAATAGGAGGTTAGCTTAATATTTATAAATTATGCTTCTATTGTAATCAATTCATGCTGAGCAAGACTTCTCCACGATTCCACGATTGCTTGATTATCAAATGTGTACTTCCATTTCACGGGGAGCTGGAGAATTCCACAGGGTACATTCTAGAGTTGCTTTTACATCATAATGAATGTCTGTGTTTTGTTAGAAGCAAGTCCTTCAACAGAGTAATTACTACCAAGTGGCTGTCCGTCAGGAGACAGATCTACAGTGTGTACACACCAGCACTCCGACAGAAGCGTGCATTCAACCACAGGGAAAAACTAGGGCAACGGAACAGAAATTCTAATTTCTAGGTAAGAGCCCCGCAGAACTATTGTGAACACACAGATCACTTTGAATACCTGTCCAAGGAAAGGTTCTGGTTTGTTTTGTTTTGTTTTGTTTTGTTTGTTTGTTTGTTTTTTGTTTAATTCACAGCCAAACTATATAAGGTCAAAAATGAGGGTATTCAGAAAGGGTCCAAGGACAGACCGTTCAGGTGCAGTTGACTAAACTGAGGAAGATTAAAAAACGTATAATGTGAGCTATTTTACTACTCATTTAGTAAACATTGTAGCCACTCATGTCCTTTGAAAGTCTGTATCTCCTGCCTTTCTCAAGGCAACGCCTGCAAGACTGCTTGCTGTCTCTGATGCTTAGGCTGCAACTGAAAATTGGAGCATTCAGGTTAGGGATCCCAACCCTTCCTCATCCCACACAGAGACCTGAGAATGATCCAAAGGCCCAGGCAGATAACGCTTCCCATTCAGCACTGGCTTTTGTATAAGACCAGTAAGGCTGTTTTACTGATGGAAAAATGTTACAACCTCCATGTTTAGCCCATCCCAAATTTGAATGTAATGTCACCTTTTAGAAAGAAATTCTTGATGGTGGGGTGATGGCTCAGTAGGTAAAGTGTGTGGTTGTAGCCATGAGGACTGGGCTTCGGATCCGAGGACCCAAAGCTGGCTGAGCATGGCAGCTCACCTGGCATCCTGCTTATGAGAAAGTCAGAGAGAAGGAACGCTAGGAACGTGTGCGCATCCATCCATACACACACACACACACACACACACACACACACACATGAACGCACACACGCACACACACTCGCATGGCAACCCACCTGGCATCCTAGTATAAGAAAGTCAGAGAGTAGGAATGCTAGGAACGTGTGCACATCTGTCCATATACACACACAAATGTAGTTTGTGCCCCACATGGGAACACATGCACACAACATACAAACAAACAGAAGTTCTCATCCATTTATAAGAAACATGCATATAAATATGTACACCACACACACACACACACACACACACACACACTCCTTACACAAATATCAACTAACGCAACAACACAATGACTAATTTGGATTCCAAATTACTGCCTGATTTTCATATCTTTCCATAAAATTGCATTTGTTTCTAGTCCTCTTCTTTCAAGGTTTAATTTTTGACTTTATGACAATCCATGGTAATTGATTAATCAATTAATTAAATCAACTTATCAGTTATCTCATCAACTAATCCTTGATGGTTGGCTTTAAACAGCAACTTACCTCAACTTAAGACTAACCTGACCAATGAACATCCATTGAGGAATTGTCTTGATTGCCTTAATTTATGTGTGAAGATCCACCCCAAATGTAGGTAGCACCTTCTAATGGAGGCTCAGAAAAAAAGTGATACTGTAGCTGAAAGACTATTTGCCTTGGGCTGGCTGGTCAATGTCTGTCTTGTCTGTCTCTCTGTCTCCTCTCTGCCTCTCTGTCTCTCTGTCTCTCTCTCTCTCTCTCTCTCCCTCTCTCTCTTTCTCTCTCTCTCTCTCTCTCTCTCTTTCCTTCTTTACCCTTTATCCTCCACCTCCTCCAAGCAACCATGAGGTAAGTGGACCTCCTATCTGCCTGCGCGTATCCCGATGCTACCATAGGTCCAAAGTGTTGGGCCAAAGCAATGATGGTCTAAAACCATGAGGCAAGATGTACTTTTTCTCCTTCCAAGTTGTTTTTTCTGGGGATTTGGTCATATCTTTGCAGCGCTGAGTAGCGCAGCGCCAAGTAGCACAGCACCTTGTAGGCAATGGCGAAGCTCTACTGTGGAACCCTCTCCCTGGACAACAGTACAGTCACCCAAGTAAAACTCACAGAACTGCCGTTCGGCCTGGAAGCTTCCATGAGGGACATCCAAAAGATGCCACTGCCTGTCTTGGCTGGAGGGGCTCCCACCTGGTCAGATACTAACTTGTTAAACATGAGTATCTTCTGGTTAAAATCAGGTGAGGAATATGATGTGGTTGGGAAAGCTTAGAGACCAATCAAGGCACAAAATGACACTCTTGTGGCATCAGTGTGTTAGCGGCTGACGCAAATGAGTCCAGATGAGATGCCGTGTCCCCATAGACAGTGCTGAAACAAAACTCCTAATGGTTGCTTTATGTCCCATTCTCCTTTAGGCAAAAACACCCAGCGCTTTTTTATTTCATCAACGTTATCTGCCCAACCCAATTTCTACCCAAACTGAAGTCTTATTCTCTTCCCTTGAAAGCATAATTGTTCCCATGGCAACAACAAAAGATGCAAGAGGCTTCTCTGTGGCTGGTGAAATGATCATAACATATTGATAAAGCATCAGCAGATATCATTTCCATAATAATCGCCGTGACGGGGAGAGAAAGAAGAGGGAGAGGAAGCAGATGTGTTTGGAATAAGACGTTTCTCAGCATTTTCTGTGTTGCTTTTAAAGAGGGTCACAATGATGGCTGCAGATGGTCCTACTTTGGGGCTAGTAACTGTTGCCAGCAACCATTGCTTTGAGCCAAGGATCTCTTGCATTAGGGAATGGGCCAATTGATTTGTTTTCTGTCTTTCCAAAAATTACTGGAGACAAATGAGATGTAATAGAGTAAATGACCCCAGAGCTTATCTGCAACATTACAAAGCATAAAGCATAAAGTTGAGCCCTGTCATAGCAGGGGTTATCTCCTTGACATTGCCACTTGTACCCATGTCCTGTTCTTACTGCGACCATTCATCCTGGAGGACTGGGGGCTTCAGTGCAGCAGGCAAGACAAGTGAGGGAGACAGAAGTGAGCGTAGGGACCTCCACTTCCTGGGGCCCATAAGCTCAGAGGACAGCACTGTCAAGCCCAGGGCAAGGAACTGAATGAGAAGGAGTCTAGGGAATTCTGGCTTCCAACATGCTTAGATACCCTGAGTGTGGTCAGTGGGTCTGTAATGTCGCTACAGGAATACATGGTCGCTCAAAAGATCCAAGGAGATGAGCAGACAGAGTGCACATAAGACGACTGTGGAGCCGGGAATCCCCTCCTCGCATTGTAGAAGAAGAAAGAAAAATCTATATCCCTGAGCACACAGTTACCTTCTAGCACCTTGACAGGTAAACAGACAGACAGACAGACAGACAGACAGACAGATAGATAGATAAACAGGCAGACAAAAGAAAAAGAAAAAACAAAGTCATTATCAGAAATAGAGATCACTTCAGATTGTACAAGTAGCAAAAATATAGCAAGGGCATGTTTTTATGTCAATAATTTAGTGGCTTAGATGAAACTGACAAATTCCCTAAATAAAGTGGATTATTAAAACTAGCATGGAAATAGTGTACCTTCATAACAACCACATCACTATGCCCACTGTGTTAGTATATTAACATTAGCTGTCCCACGGCTAATGCTGCGGGTCATAATTTCCCATATACAGAACGAGTTAAGCTCAGATAACAAGATAGTTGACGGAGTTTAGCAAACATATAAATAAGAGAAAATGATGAAAGAGGAACTGTTTTCGTCTAGGGTCAGGGTGATGTCTCAGTCAGTAAGGGGTTTGCCACAAGCATGAGGACCTGAGTTCAGCTCACCAAATACACACAAAGCCAGGTATGCTAGCCTATGCCCACATAAAGCCAGGTATGCTAGCCTACGCCCACACAAAGCCAGGTATGCTAGCATATGCCTATAATCCCAGCTCCAGGGCATCAGAGACACAAACATCCATGGGGCTTACTGGCCAGCCAGGCTAAATGACTCAATAAACTCCTGGATTAATGAAAGACTCAGTCTCTGAAAAATAACTGATAAAGACATGTGATAGGATGTGACCTCTTGCCTATATGTTCACACACACACACACACACTCTCAGACATTCATACACACTGATATACACACTCACTGAGATACACAGAAACTCACACACTCACATACACAGCGACACATACAGACTCATACACACTCATTACACCCTCACACACACACTCAGACACACATACTCAGATATACACATTGATACATACATACACAGACACTCACACACAGACACTCTCATGAACACACTCACACACACACACTGATACACACACACAGACATAGACACTCACATACACATTCACACACACACTCAGATACACACAGACACTCACACACAGAGATACTCATATACACACAGACTCACATACACTCAGATACACACACAGACACTAACACACTCAGATAA
>NW_022196891.1:86518161-86529012 GCF_008632895.1 Mastomys coucha
CACTAACACACTCAGATAAACACACACACTCAGATACACACAGACACTCACACACACAGATACTCATACACACACAGACTTGCATACACTCAGATACACACACACAGACACTAATACACTCAGATAAACACTCACACACTCAGATACACACACAGACACACAGACACTCATACACACACATTCACACACTTAGATATACACACACGTTTACACACATACACACACAAACACATACAGACACATATACACACACATAAACACTCACACACAGACACACAGACACACACACACAGGGTAGGGGTATCAATCTAATCCTAATCTCAAAAGTTGGAGATGGTGTAACAAAAAAGGAAAAAGGAAGGAAGGAAGAAGGGAAGACAGGAGGGGGAGAAGAGAGGGAGAAAAGAAGGAACAGAAGAAGAGGGGGAGGATGGAAGGAGAGAATAAGGGCGGGACAAAGAAGAAAGAAAACGTATTACAAACATGTGCTACATGACCTTTGACACACGAATCCTTTAAAGCAATAACTCAAAAGCATAAATATGTAAAAAGATCTCCAAACCATGAAATGTGCTTCACATTTGAAAATGAATCAGACTGTGGGCCATACTAAAATACTAAAAGACAAATGCAAACCATTGGATTATTTCAGGAGACAGGAGATTCATTTAATAAAACTCTACATTCATTCATAATTAAAAGGAAGATCTCCCAGTGGCCTTGTAGATATGATGAAAGCCGACTAACAAACATTAAAACAATAAACATCAAAACCCTGTGGCTAATAGCATCAGTAATGCTGAAATAGAGAGCACTGACCATATCACCTTCACCTACTGGTCCTGGGTTAAACACGAAACCCCATGCCCTCCAAGGAAGGTCTTTCCTGCTGAGCTATCTCTCAAGCCCTGCTCTGCTTATCCTAGGTCAGGATATCTGTTCTCATTAATATACTATGGAGCCCAAGTCCTGATAAAGGCAGGAAAGTAAGAATACAAGGAATTAAGTATGAGACGCTGCAAGCCAGCTCTTTATTCCAGACAGACCTTCAGAAGACTCCCGAGGTGTCTCCAAACCTTTCCAATCAATGTTTCAGGGCCCAGGTATCCACATGAACACAAACTTAGCCACCCAAAATCAACTTGTAGCTGAAAACCGACTTAAATGTTAAAAGCTAAAATGATACATTTTGTAGCAAAAAAAAAATCTGAAGAATACTATCACAAACTTGAAGTAAACTTTTTTGTTGCACAATACACAGAATATTAACTCTAAAGAGAAGATAAATTAGAATTCATGAAGATTACAGCCTTATGCTCATTAAGCAACACTGGTAAAATAACAAATAGACAATGAGTAGATGAGGGTTAAGTTCTCTGTATACAATAGCTAACCAATGTTAAGTGTCCGCAATGCATAGGAACTCCTGAAGACCAAGCAAAGCCCTCAGACCAAAAGCCAAGGAGGACACAGAGCAGGAGGAATGCTAAATATACAACCATGCAGGACAATAATAAAGCTTTATCCAGGAATCTTACTTCTAAGGACCTATACCAGTGAGCTTAAAAACTTAAGTACTTGGGCTGGTGAGATGGTTCAGTGGGTACTCAGCAAGCCTGACAATGTGAGTTCAATTCTTGGAGCCCACAAAATGCCAGCAAGCATCCACAATCCCAGCACTGGAAAGCCATGGGACAGCTAGGTGGGGTACTCTGTTCTCAAGGAAGAGAGAAGATTCTACCTCAAGTAGCAGAAAAGAATGACCCCCTAGAAGTAATTCTCTAGCCTCCATAAGGGCAACATGGCTAACCGCACCAAGACACTCACACAAACTCAGCAATGGAATTTGTTTAAAAAACAAACAAACAAAAACAATTTTTAAAAACCACCTCTTATAGAACGTGGCAAAATCAAGCTGTGCCTTACCTGGAAGTGGTGACCCTACTGGCCAGCACTAATGACGGGAAATGCTGTCATCAATCCTACCTGTGATTGCTGTGAGTCACAGGAAAGACTGCCCTGGCAAGATGTGACCAGTGGTGCACTGTGGCACTAATGTCATGGGAATGACCAGTTTCTGGTTGGATTTAAGTCTTGCTCCATAAGGTGAAACCCATTCTGGGCACCATTATTGGGTAAATAAACTATGTCTAAATAGATCATAGATGCTAGGAGAGAATCTACTACTATTATATTATTCTGCTGAATGGATACGGTAATCAAGAAACCCCTAAGGACTTATGATAACTATAGATTAAGGTTCCCTTCAGCCTTCATCAGAAAAGCTTGTCTGCAGTAGATGCTGACCAACACAGACACCTACAACTGGTCAAAGACCAGAGAATAATGGACTTCAAAAATGTTCATCCCTAGAGGGAACAATACACTGCACTCTCAGCTCCAAAGCTTCATGGATCATGGCAGAAGGCGGCATAGGAAGGGTGTAAGAGATGGAGGTGGCAGATGAGCACAAGAAACCATCATCTTCTGGACACAGAAGGGCAGCTGCATATACGAGCTTGTAGTGGTTGCCACAATACTCATAAAACCAAATGCCAGCATGGGCAGGGGAGTTAAGTTCCATGTAAAGTTCTACCCCGTTTCACGGGGTCATTGGTAAGTGCTAGCTGTTGGAGAAGGAACGGTCAGTTTCTCTAAGAGTGTAACCCCTGGTATGTCAACTGCTCTCTACTGAAGATCACACCTCAAGAATATTCAGGCATCACAAATATGCCCTGATATAGGGGGGAAAGAATACAATGTTAGAGGAAAGGGAAGGGGACATGGGTCTGGGAAGAGTCGGGAAAGAAGATGGAGAATATAATCAAAATACATCGTACAAAATTCTCAAAGAACTAATTGAAATAAAAACTCTAAGTTCTTGCAGACATGTGTGGCTCAATGTTTCCAGAAGCTTTATTTATTGCCTCTCAGAATCCCAGATAAGTCATTCAACAGACAAAGAACAAACAGTTGGTGGTACACGTTACAGTGGAGTATAGCACTCAGGTGGCCCATCCACAGCATGGCTGGATCATAAATCCATCCTGTTAGATGAGAGACACTATACCAAAACACATATAGATACGATCCCAATCATGTGACGTTATAAAAAAGGGGAACCCACAGAAAGAGAAATCACATCAGTGGCTTCCAGGAGCTGGGGGATGTTTCATAGTTCCTATTTTTATTTATGGTTAATATGTCTTCTGTTTTAATTTGGAAGCCCAATGGGATCAGTAAATCAAAGACTTGGCATCAGTTCTATGATGAAGAGATGCAACTCCTTGAGTGAGAATCCAAGGAGCTTTAAAAGAATACAACCATTACTACTTAAGAAAACTATTTGGTAGATTCTAAGTACAAATTCAGCCATTAGAGTCGGCAAGTTCTCCCTTTGCTGGTAACATACCAAAAAGGAAAGGAAGAAAATATCTCTTTTAAATAACAATGCAAACTAAAATAAGATGAAATCTGTAGGTCTTATAAAGAAAAACATCAATAGGATAAATTAATATAAAAACAATCTTTAAATCTAAATTTACACATATATTTATTTATAAACACATGTGTGTGTATAAGGCCATTCCCGGGAGAATGTTACTGCTTTATTGTATGTAATGGTAGTCTTAGCAATATATTACAACAGTTATAGAACATTATAATAATACAATATGTTCTGAATATATGTAATTCTACAAGTTGGTATGAAATGAAAACATCTTCAAATAGACTGAAACAAAATGAAGAGGATAATTAATTCCAACCAAGTGTTGGGATATTCCACAAGGCTACTGAAATACAAGGATGTATATAACTCCAAAAAAGTAGATCAGTAGGGCATAGGGGAAGTCACAAAAGAGATGATACATTGTGAGAATCTGATGTGTCACCAGAATGCAATTCAACTGGAAAGTGGGAGGAGGAAGGGAAGGAAGGAGGAAGGGAGGGAGGGAGGGAGGGAGGGGGGAGGGAGGGAGGGCAAGAAAGAGGAAGATGATCCATTTAACAGCATCAGCTCTGGGCTGGATATCTCTCCTGAGTTAGAATAGTTAACTTATCTTGGTCAGATACAAAACAACAACAAAACCAAAACCCAAGCAAAAATAGAAAAATGGATGAAAGTAATAACTGTAAGATGCTATCAGTATTGACTGGGACGTCGGGGGAAGACTCAAGCTGATGCTAATAAATAACTGTTGCATAGCAGAACCTAGTATAAATAGAGATATTAAACAAATGGTAAACTCAGAAGGCATGTTTGCAATGTGGATGACAGCTCAAGATTTAAGAGCTATAATTACAGGAAGAGAACCTTACAAATTAACAGGAAACTGACAACCTAACAGAGTGATGAGCAACAAATATAAATAGACCAGTTCATAGACAAGAAAAAAACAAATGGCCAACGCACATGCATAGCTATTTTCCGAACTTACCAACAGAAAACAGAAGCTGAAGTAACAAAAATACAGCATGACTTTCCAACCCATCAGATTGGAAAAACAAAACAAAACAAAACAGTGACAGTGACCACAGAGCCGGGGGAATATGAGAATTTATCCTGGGCCTTACCGGTAGAAATATAAATTGAGATTGGGGATGTCTTAGAGGACAATATGACAACATGTATTACGAGGAAGAAACACAAACTTTCAGAACCCACAACCCTTCTCCTGGACATACAGGAAAACACCCAAGAATAGATGTGGGTCCAAATGTGCCAGCAGAGATGTATATACAAAGGGAACTCTCAACACATCTCTGCTGACTTGGGATTTGCAGAAGCCATTGCTGGGAGCAATGATAAAAACAACCAAGTAAGAGCCAAAGACAGGATGAAGAGCTATAAAATGCCATTGAGACTCCATGTCTTTCCCCAAAGATCAACTCACAGCAAGCAACTGGTTACCTGCAGAGGTCTCCCACAAGACCAGCTTGGTCAGCAATCGGGGGATGATGGAAGGGCACCTCCCCTTACCCCTGAACCATTGGCTGTTGATAGATTCTAGGAGAGGGGGTTATCACTGCCTTCCAGTTGTATATGCACGGCTGAGCCAACGGGCTCCAGTAGATAGCTCTCAAACTGCGGCCACACACTCCCTGTCCTACTTAAACTCGGTATGTCACAAATCAAAATGAATAAAAGGAATATTTGCTGGGCAGGGAGGGAGGTGTTAGGGAATGGGAGAACAGAAATAGTATGGAGGTGGAGGGAGGTTGGTGGTGACAGTAGTTGCCATAGGTCTTAACTAGAGTTTTGTTTTTAAGATTTATTTACTTTATGTATATGAGTACACTGTAGCTGTCTTCAGACATACCAGGAAAGGGCATCAGATCCCATTACAGATGGTCGAGAGCCACCATGTGGGTGCTGGGAATTGAACTCCATACCTCTGGAAAGAGCAGTCGGTGCTCTTAACCACTGAGCCATCTCTCCAGCCCCTTAGTTGGAGTTTCTATTGTGGTGAAACACTATGGCCAAAAGCAACTTGGGGCAGAAAGAGTTTATTTGGCTTTAATCTTCCACATTACAGTTCATGATCGAAGGCAGTCAGAACAGGAACCTGGAGGCAGGAGCTGGCGCAGAAGGCCGCAGAGGAGCGCTGCTCACTGGCTTGCTCTCCGGGGCTTTCTCATGCAAGCACACAAGCATCTGCAACTCCAGCTCTAGAAATTTCATCCAATACCCTCCTCTGGCCTCTGCGGGCACTGCATATGCATGTGTATATATACATAGATGTAGGCAAAACACTCATATACATACAACAAAAATAAACAAATCCTTTTTTTTTTTTTTTCGAGACAGGGTTTCTCTGAGTAGCCCTGGCTGTCCTGGAACTCACTTTGTAGACCAGGCTGGCCTCAAACTCAGAAATCCACCTGCCTCTGCCTCCCAAGTGCTGGGATTAAAGGCGTGGGCCACCACCGCCCGGCCCCAAACAAATCCTTTTTTAATAAAAGAGGAAATAAAGGTGAGAAGAGATGAAGTGAGGAGCAAAGGAAGAAGAAGAGAGAACATGACTCACACGCAAGCGTCATAGAAATCCCGCATGTGTAGAAGCACATGTGTGTGCACCTTCTGGCCTCAGAAGCAGTGATAACGACCCTCATTGCTATGGGCGTGCCAAGAGCTTTAGGTACTCCCTCACGTACCTAAAGCTCAATCTCTCCCTCCATGTCATGAGATTCAAACTGTTCTTATCCTCATTTAGCAAATGATAAAACTAAGAGATAGGATCGCCTTATTAAAATGACACCATTACTCTGCTCCAGGTCTTAGGTAAACCCGAAATCATAGGCCACCAGACGCATTGCCTCTTAGCAAATGTAGATCCAGGACATTGCATGGATCCAAACATACAAGTTGGGTGTGGTCTATGTATGCTGATTCTGTTCCAGTAAAACAAAGAAGATCGTGTATACAAATGTCTATATTTAAGCAAAAAGAAAACTGCACATAAGTTTTTTATCTGTATGCTCTAATTTGGAGGGGGAGGATACATGCAGAGACAATCATGGTTATCGTGGGTACCATTCATTTGTTCGGTTGGTTTTAAGATAGGGCTTATGCAGCCCAGTCAGGTCTTGAAATCTCTTTGTAAATAAGAATGGCCTCGAACATCAGGTCTTCCTGTCTGAACCTTCTAAGCATTGTGCTTGCAGGTGCAACCCAAGATGCCTGTTTAAGAGCTGTGGCATCTTGAACTCTGTGCATGCTAGGTGAGCACTCTACCAACCGAGACACATCCCAGCCTCTGACTTGTTTTTAATGTGTCCCTGACATATATATTTAAAAAAAAAATAAAGCTAGTCTCAAAAATCGTGAGAAAAAAATTAACAAAGCACTGAGACTTTCCCTCCTTCTCTGAGGGACTCTGGCATTTAACAGAAATGCAGGCACACAGTCTCTCACGAGGAAGGGGCCATTCAGTTCAGGATGGATTTTGACTATTCATTGGAAGAACATGGCGCAGCTAAGAAATGGAGAACGGCATTGAAAACTTCCAGCACAGTGCCTTGGGAATACGAACTAGTGCAAGCCTTTCTGCATGAGAGCAGGCCTGTAATCTAGGGGATTGTGTGGGCCTGTGCAGACTTGAAATGCTGGGAAGAGGAGCCTATTATCCACTGTGTGAGTAGATGGTGCTCCTGTAACGCTGGGCTTCGTGTCGCCAACACTTCAAGACTAGCCTGGACTCTCAGAATGCCTTCCCTCTATGCCAAGTCTCACGGTCCTCACTGAACCACACAAGCCTGTCCAGAAAATGCCAGAGTCTTGGTGTGATGCCCAGGGCTTCCAGTGAGCTCCCAGGTGTCATAGCAGGTCTATCCCTGGCAGAGTTCTTGTCCCACGCGAGTCTCAATACCTGCCTGGGGGTATTCATGCCACTTCTCTTCTAGAAACAAAATAAATGTCCTATCCAAGAGGAGACCTAGAAGGAAAATCCCCCAACCCCGGAAGGTCCTAGTGACAAGAATATCCCAAGCAGCCAAGGGCAGGAGTGGGAAGACACAAAATCCACAACAAGCACGGTGTTCAGTAGGGAGGCAGTAACCAAGATGGCACCCAGCATCATGTCAAAATCAACATGTCACTGAGCCATCTCATTCCCACTTTCATTTTGTTTTGTTTTGTTTTACTTATAAACCTAAATATTTTGCTGTCAAATAAATCATTTTTTTTTTAGATTTACAATAGTCTAGTATCATATATGACTTTGGTGAAAACAGACACCAAATATAATTTAAGAATTTGTTGCTTATTAAAAAATACCCTCTGGTTGATAGATGTGAGCTGCTACAGTCTTAAAATACCAGTTCTGTGCATGGCATGGCCAGGCTTGCTAACTAGGGCATGCAGTCATTGACCATGATTGTCTTGTACTCAACTTAAATGCTCTCATGTCCTCTTATTGTCTAACTGCTTCAACAGAACTCCACTCAAACTATAAAAATACTGAGGTTGACATATTTATAGCCAGGGGACAGATTTTAAAGATGACTCATTGAAGGTTCACTGGACTGGCATTCTCAGCTTCCCAGATTCGGGGAATATAGGAGGGTCTGCTTTGTCAAAAGAGGTGGGCAGGGAGGCATCTGCAGGAGCGAGCCAGCCAGTGCCCAGAGAGCTGGTGACGTTCCAAGAAGAAATTCTTTCCTATCTGATCATGAAGTGGGAGATTAAAAAGAAAGAAAGAAAGAAAGAAAGAAAGAAAGAAAGAAAGAAAGAAAGAAAGAAAAAAGAAAAGCTACTAAGCCTCAGAGAAAGTTGCTAAAATTAGGGATAGATTTGGGGGAAGGGATTTACAGTGATACTTCACACAAGCAATAGCTTTGAAACCCAAACTCCCATTTTGGGGCCTTCACCTTCAGTCTCCAAATCCATAGACTGCAGAAAGCTATGTATTAATAGCCCCCCTCTTTTTTTTTTAACTCTGGCATTGCATAGCTCTGTTGGTCTCCTTTCATTTCTAGTAATTCTTCTCCTTTCACATGAGCCTCCCCTACTAATAAAGTCATTCATGAACCCACAGCCCCCAGAGAGGAAAGGAGAAGACAGAAGTCAGCCATTGGCTGTCACAAGTCTCGGAATCTCAAGTTCTTCCACGCTCAGCTTGAGGGGCAGTGTGTGGACTTTGGAACCTTGTCTTTTCTGTTCCAGAAGAGACAAAGTGACATAGGGTAAGAAGAGAGAAAAATCAAGGAGAAAAGAGTTATCGAATGTTCCTATGTCCTTGGGAAGGGCTGCTGAACCATTCAGTCCTCAGTCGTGTCCGGCATGGCTAGCCCCACAGCCTCCAGGCAGGTTAGAAGGCTAGGGGGCGCTTCTGACTACAGCATCCTCCAGTGCACTCAGCAAGGTAACAGGATTCTTACAGATATCCTGTGTCCTGCTGCACAAGACAGTACTTAAATATCAATATCCACCAAAGATATCCAGCTTTCTCCATGGTCTGGGACCCTGCCAGAAAACACCCTATAAACCCCGAAGGCTAAGAAGATGATGCTCTTGTCCCATGAGATGCCCAGAAATTGCCAAACAGCCTTGAAGAGAGCTGACAAGGAAGGCAAAGCAGACACAACAATACGGTGACTTGGTGACCAAAAATGTCACAGCAGATTACAAATTAAAAAAAAAAAAACCTAGAAAATTTTTCTTAATATAAAATATCCAGCCATCATTCCCCAATGTGAGCCCATAGTATGCTTCTTTCAAGATGTTGGACCACTGGGGAAAAAAATTGTTTCACTGGAGATACTCAAAAAGTGCTGCTCATGACAGAACTGAGTTAGTCAGGGCAGGGCATTTACAGAAGGAGGCCCTGAGGTGCTCTCTCTCCAATGCCACATTTGGATTCTCCATTCTTAGTGAGACAGAGTGTGTGGGAGCTGAGCACAAAGAAGAAAGGAACCTTTCTAGACTTCACACATCCCAGAGACTCCATGGAGAAAGCTGTTCTCCAAATGCCACCCCGAGGAGCCCCTGGGTGTCAAAAGCATTTGTCATAGAACTACCCTGGGTACCCTCCTTTGGAAGCTAGTTTCTGAGGTCATTCACAGACCCACAGGGAAATGAGCGTGATCCCCAGGGTTCAGCCAATTTACAAACCGCTCGGGAAAAGACTCTAAATGTTTTTGGAGTCAGAGTTTACCCTTCATTCTTAATCATGTATCTAAGCTTGAAAAATTAATCACTGGGTTTTGCCCCAAATGTTATTAGCAGAGTTCACAACACAAAGTGTCTTTAAAGAGATATCCCATAGCAGGACAGAGTAGAGGAGGGAATATTGGGAGAGATATTTTAAAACTAAAGACATTTCAAAAGTTTATATATAAAAATATATTGCTCTAGAAGTGTCCTAAAAGATATGCATCTATATAAAGAGTTTAAATGGAGTTATCCTATAAGGGCAACGATCCCCTTACTGAACACTACACACTAATAAAAAGCTCAGGGCCATGCACGGGTTGCCTCTTCTGCAGGTGTTGGCCAGTGATATCCTATAGACTTCCCCACACATCACAAACTACTGCCAGTGTTCTTGGAGACCCTTCAGAATCTGACAGTAAAACCCCATTGCTGAAGACACCCTCTATTTAAGTCATAAAACATGAAGAAATCAAGCTGGAACTCACCTGGAAGCCCCATGCCTACTAACTAGCTTCCATGATGCTGAAAGGTACTGTGAGTGCTACAGAAGAAAAATAATCACAGATTTTACCAGCTGTGCCGCCCGTGAGCTACCGTAACGACCACTCTGGCCAGACGGGTCTCCTGGCACAATAGTGGCAGGAATACCATTGGGGAAACCGACCACTCTCCACTCGCACTTAAGGCCTGCTCCACAAGTTGAAAATCATACCGGGAACAGGTACAAGGTCCAGGAAACTGTGGCAAGAAAGCCCACCGTCTGAGAACTTACTCCTATCACACATCTACCAAATGGACAGTGTTACCCTGACCCCCAGTGACTTCTGATTTACCGGGACATTACTGCATCTATCACCTATCGTCAGAGAACCTTTGGTTTGCAGGAGACAGTGATTAGCACGGAGATAAACTGGTCGCAGCATAGGAAACGAGGGACTTTCGGGGTGCTCAGTCCTGAATGGGAAATCTATATGATACCGCTCCGGAACCTTGAGGGAGAAAGGAGAGAGAGATCACAAGAGTCAGAGGTAATGGCTGACTACAGGGAAGCACTCTGTTCTGCCTTCCTTTATCTGACCCTCTGACATCCTGCAGGCAGGGTGACTTATATCTGTGTCCTCAACTGTATAGAGCCTGGGTTTCCATCCAGCTTAGAAGAGTCCTCTCTCTCTCTCTCTCTCTCTCTCTCTCTCTCT
>NW_022196891.1:86529211-86596802 GCF_008632895.1 Mastomys coucha
TCTCTCTCTCTCTCTCTCTCCCTCTCTCTCTCTCTCAATTCCATATGGCCCTGTATAGGGTGGAGAGGGATATGCCAAATGGACATGGCCTTATCAATGTATAGAAATATTTATAGGTAGGTTTCTTTTTCTATAAACAAGGAGGTAAGAGTGGGCAATGTTGCTGAACAGATGCATTTTCTCAAGTCCCCTCATGTTTGAACAGGTATACTAGCCAATCTGCTTATTTGAGGCAAGTGAATTTTATCAGTCACATGTTCCATTTGTATTAATTATACATTTTCAAGATTACTACCCTTTTGATGGAACAGCATTTCCCCTTGCTAATGATTGGCTTCTCTCTATTAATTTAAACTGACCCTGCAGTTGCCATTAGTGTGGTCTGAGACTCCTGTAAGAAGATTTGTGAGATATTTTTAGAAGTCATTAATTGCCTGACTCCATTCAACAAAAAGGCAGTGGAAGCAAAGGAAATGTCACACCAATCTCTCTCGTGCCCACATATGAAAACAAAACAAAACAAACAAAAAAAACCCCAGCTAACTTTAACCCATCAACGTACAAAACATAAACATGCTTCAAAGACATCTGAAGCCATGTGAACACACAGGACTTGTTAAAGATTCAAAATTCAGTTAATATACCTGACTATACTAATAAACCATAGGAAACAAAATAAATCATATAATCATAAGAGTGATATTGTGAAAAAATAAGATCAATCATAATAAATCTCTTAGCAAATTCGGGGTAGACCAGGATTTTTTCCAGTCCAATAAAACATGTCTACATAAACCTCTAACTAACTCCATGTCTAAGGATAAAAGTTATTGATCTATACTACTAAAATGAGAAACGTTGATTCCCCATGCTCCTGTTCACAGGGTAGTGAAGCCCCTCGCAGGTGCACTAAGGTAAGTAAAGACATGGCAGCCGGACTCTGGGAAGGAAGACAGAAAAGACACAGTGAAGTTCTATATTAAAAATAACCTAAGTCACACCTTAAAAGAAGCCACTAGGAGTTAAGAAATAGAGCCACCCATCGGGAGCATGTCAGCCGGTGTATCAAAATCAACCCAACATAGTTATGTGTTGTCGATGAGTACTGGAGATGGAAGCTTTAGAGAACTGAATTAGGCAGAGTTCTCTAGAGTCCCAGGACTTATAGAATGTCTCTATACTAAGGGAATTTATTGTAATGACTTACAGCCTGTAGTCCAACTAACCCAACAATGGGCAGCTGTGAATGGAGAGTCCAGGAATCTAGTAGTCGCCCAGTCCCACGAGTCCAGTTGTTTCATCTGGCCTTCTGTATAAACTGGAATCCTGAAGAAGTAGGTTCCAACAGACTGGCAAGTGAGTGCAAGTAGGCAAAGAAGAATGAATCTTTCTTCTTCCAATGTCCCCATGGAGGCCTCCAGCAGATATGTGTGGCCCAGATTAAAGGTGTGTACCACCACACCAGGATTTGGAACTTACTTTGTCCCAGGCTGGTCTTGAACTCAGAGATCTGCTTGCCCCAGTCTCCTGAGATTAAAGGCATGGGCTTCAGTTTTTCATGGCTACTAAGCCTCAAGATCTCCATGTCAAGATCTGGGTAAGAAGCCTGTGTCTTTCAGCCTCAAGATCTGAATCACAGATGTGCCCCCATTTCTGGGTTTAGTTCGTTCCCCGATGTAGTCAAGCTGACAACCAGGAATAGCCACCACAAGAGCCATTTACAACAGTCCTAAAAAGTTGCATGTTCAGGTGCAAATCTAACAAATTCAGTATGCAGAAGGAGGAAGCCATAAAACACCGATGATGGAAGAGCTAACCGTGTGTAAGAGGAAGCTTAACATTTCTGGGATGCCACTTCTCCCAAAACTGATGTGACCCTAACATTTACGCCAGCCAATAGCCCCACAGGGTGTGTGTAAATAAGATAAGTCAATTCAAAAACTTCATGGAAATTGGCTGTGGGGATGGCTCAGTGATGAAAGCATTTACAGCAGACACACGAGGGAGGGTAGAGGGAGGACCCCAGATGCCACTCAGTGCCATGTGGGTCTAGCAGCCTGTCTGCCATCCCAGCCTCCTATGGTGGAGTTGGTATCCTCACGGAAAGCTGTCTTAGCAAGGCTAGCCATACGAGCACACTCTGGGTTTGACTGAGAGACCCTGCCTCGGTGCACAAGGTATAAGGGTGATAGAGAATGATTCCCATTCATGTATACACATGCTACAATGCTACACACACACACACACACACACACACACACACACACACACACATACACATACACACACACACATACACACACACATACACACACACACACACACACATACACACACACATACACACACATACACACACACACATACACACACACATACACACACATACACACACACACATACACACACACACATACACACAAATACAAACATGCATACACTCCTACTCATATATACACAAAGAGGAAAGACATAGAATGGCAAATAATTTGAAAACTAATTTTGAGAAAAAGAATAAGATGACTCACATTGCATGATTTCAGAACTAATTCTAAAGCTGCATTAAGCAAGAAAATACAGTATTATAGAAATCATACACAGCAGGACATGGCCTGGAAAAGCTCTCAGAAGAATGGCAACTTGATTGGTAGCACAGAGGAAATTCTGTGTGTGGGGGGGGGGGGGGGGGGGGGGGGGGTGCGCGCGCGCGCACGCATGTGCATGTATATGGGGGTGTATTGTGGGTGTATGCATGTATATGAGGGTGTATGTATGTTTGTGTGAGTGTGGGTATATGCAGATGTGTGAATGTGTGTGTGTGCTTACATGTGTGTTTGTGTGTGTGTGTGTGTGTGTGTGTGTGTGTGTGTGTAAAACTTTTATCCATACTTCACTTCTACCACAAAAAACTAACTCAAAGTAGTTCATGGACCTATGTGTAGGTGTATAAACTAAGTGTAAATATAAAATTATAATTACAGATATTCTAAGAGCACCAAATAAAAATTTCCTAACTTTGGACCAGGAAAATAATTTGCATAATGCACTAAAGACATGCCCCGCAATGAGAAAACGCATATCAACTGTACTTCACCGAAACTACACATTTTTTCTCAAGGATAGTCAGTTAAAGCATAAGGCAGCCAAGAAAACAACCTGTGCATCTGGCGGCTTACTTGTATTTTCAACTTTGTGAGAACTCTCCAATAAAAACCCCACAGAAATGCAGGCTATTTTTTAATAGGCAAAGATTTGAATTGGAATTTCCAGGATAATAAAAGATATTCGGGCTTCATGTGAGCTTACAAGATGATAACACAGTGTCACAACCTTGTAAAGTGTTCTTAGAAGTGTAGCTACTTTGTCTTTTAGCTCTTCTGATGTGAGTGGCCTTTTAAGCACCTCTCTCTGTGTCTGTGTCTGTCTCTCTCTCTCTCTCTCTCTCTCTCTCTCTCTCTCACACACACACACACACACACACACACACACACACATACACACACACACACACACACACACGGAGTGAGAGAGAGACACAGAGAGAGACAGAGAGAGATAGACAGAGAGAGACATCTGATGTGAGTGGCCTTTTAAGCACCTCTCTCTGTCTCTGTCTCTGTCTCTGTGTCTGTGTCTGTCTCTGTCTCTCTCCCTCTCTCACACACACACACACACACACGGAGTGAGAGAGAGACACAGAAAGAGACAGAGAGAGATAGACAGAGAGATACTGAGAGAGACAGAGTGAGTTAGGTGCTTAAAGTTATCAGGAAGTCTATGACATGAGCCTCAGAATCTAACCCTGTGAGAGGCAGTTGATCAGCGTCTGAGGAGCTGTGGGGCAGGGAGCTAGCTGCGGCTGTCACTGCTCACTTAAGACACGATCACAGAAACGTGCTTACTATATGTCCAAATCCATGCCATGACACCCTTGAGGAAAGACAGCCAAGGCTCCATTGCAAGGATCCCGTCCTTAGTGAGTACCACAGAATGTCTCCTCTCTCCTCATGAGGTACCAATCACAAATCAAAATACAATGCTACCCAAGTCAGACCTCAGGGACCAAGCTCATTGGGCTTACTTCTAGAGCACAGAAGAGGGGTTGCCTAGAGAAGCACAGATGGTCCCAAGGCGAGACTTCAGCTCAAATGCATGGTAGCATCTCCACACTGCACAGGCAGAGGCTCAACCTCCCCAGCCGACATCCTCCAGAATTTCCTGAGATTTCACAGGCAATTGGCAGCCTTGCACACAAACGGCTGGGAGGAGCACGGGAGTCTTTCTACTTCCTCCGTAGTCAGTCAACGAGTCTGATGGCTATGTACGCTTGCACACAAGCTTGCACACGAGCAGGCCATAGTGATAAAGATGGCAGCTGCTTTGCTTGGAGGCTATGGACCAGAGGAATTGTAAAACAAGAAACAAATGAATAGACACAGAAACTTTGCAACGCCCTTGTGTAAAGGAGACACTCAGCCATGGCTGAACCCGGTTACACTCCATCGGCTTTCTTGCCTGATGGGGTGGGCCGGTGAATGGTGTACCATACCACAAAGTTAGTTCATTAGTATTCAAGTTCAAGATTCCTAGTAATGTGTGAGAGCAGGAGATGAAGGAGGTACTCCTGAGTACAAGCCAGAGATGATCACGAATCCATTAAATAAATCCCACAGCGTGCCGAGTTTCACTGCTTCCTACCCAGACTTCTGCTTCATGTCTGCATTTATATACCCCGTGCAGGAGAGGAGGTATAGTCCCCATTCCCACAATAGGGATGAGAAAGAAAAAAAAAAAACGAGCTCAGAAATGCTGAGGTTTGTGGGAAATAAAATGATACTACACGGATTCGAGGCCACATTTTAAGGGCCGTGCCCAAATGCCAGGGATGTTCCTCATTGAACATTCTAACTGCTGGGTTATTTCCTATCTGGGATGTGGAATCTTAGGCGGCAACACAAGAATTCTGGTCCTGCCCAAATGCTTTGCACGTGTGCTTGAAACAAGTAGACACAATAAATCAAATCATCAAAATACGTTACCCACAGAAATCTTTGGTTTTTGCAGGCACTGTGGAAAGATGAAATAGAAGACACTTTTAGCCCTTGGGTTTGCAGAAGGTCACTTCTGCTGAGAATATCTGCTACACTGGCTTTCCTAAGAGGAGTAGGCAGGCTACGTGCACACATCGAAAGGAGAAACGATTTGCAAGGTCTTACCAGCATCAAGGGCCATAAACAAACGGATTTGGACCCTCACCTTGAAAATGGCAGGAAAAAGCCCTCATTGCTTATAATTCACCTCCTTACTCACTTTATTGGGTTCACTAGGTTTTTGAAGAAAGGTCCTGCCTTGTGGTCTGAGCTGTTTTAGAGCCAGAGATGGTTACCTCTGCCCCTCAAGAGTTAAAAGGAGGGGCTTGAACCACCACACCTGACTGTACTTATTGTACTTTAAGCTTCCATTCGATATGATGTGCATGTCGGCTGACCAGTACTCAGAAAACAGAGATTTCTATCAGCTTGCATCATAAGCTAATGTTCAGTACCATCAAAGCATCGGAGCTAATAGCTTGGATGATCAGACCTCAAATGTTAAAGTTTCCTGAAATCCGTGTAACTTAAACATCCTATCACACACTTGCTATATGTCAGACAACCAACGCAGTGATCTAAGTTTAACCATGACAGGTATAAGAAGTCAGATTTATTAACTCATTTTATATATAAGATGCTAGAAATAGCATTTAGGAAAATTTTCCAAAACCTTAGCATTTACAAGTGGTGGGTCTGGAATTCTAACTCCTGGTTAGTTGCCTTGACTCAAAATATCTGACTCTCCTTCTTTTACACCCACAACCCCCAGGGGTAGACACTCACCCCTCCTAGTACTATAGACATTGTGTGGTTCTGCCTATGTATCGTCTTCTGACACCATATCGCTGCCTGGAAAAATCAAAACGAGCTGCAGAAAACATCAAGTTGTCACCTGCTGCACATAAGCATCCCTCGACGTTAGACTACTAAAAGCATCCCTTGATACTAGATTGCTCCCACAGACATCTCTTGATGGTATGCTGTTCCCACAAGCATCCCTAGATGCTGGACTGCTCCCATTGGCATACTGTGATGCTAGAGTGCTTCCAGAGGCATCTCCTGATGCTAGAGTGCTGCATTACGTCCACTTTCTCCAGTGAAAGACAACCCCCAGTTCTACTGTCATTTTGTTTAGTGTGAATGAGATTAGCTTTCACTAGAGAGCCAAGACTGGCTTTGAACTCCTGTTCCTGTCTCCCAGGTAGAATCTTCAGAGCCATGGTCACTGTGCCGCCCCCTCCCTTGCTCTTCTCTCCTGTGACAGCCCTAGTGCTCTCTCCCCTTTTCCTCACAGAGGGGAAGCAGTGTTAGAACCTGTTGAACGTTGCATCATTTCTTGATTGAGGTCCCAGAAGTCTGTATAACAATTCCAGATGACTGCAGCCTGAAAAAGTACTAATTCCTAAAAGAACTGCCAGATTATTGCTATGGACCATCTTACTCTTGTTAGCATGTCTACCTGGTAACAGGACCTGTGAAATCCACACCTAAGTTGACTGAACTGTTGAAGGGATAACTTAAGCCTAGCCATTTTTTATATATGATGTTATTTACCCATGTTATAATTTAAGCTTACCACAAAGCTACATGTAATTCTCCCAAAGCATTTTATCTTACTGATGACTGTGGCTAAGTCGTCAGTGTGTTATGGCTGTTGTCAGATCCTACCCCAAGGACCCCACCACCACTTCTAACACAGACACAACACTTTTCTTGCCTATTTGTGGTAGGGAAGGCCAAGTATGCTAGAGAGAAAACCAGAGTGCTAGAAGACATTGTGAAGGTGGTAAGTGCAGAGCTGAGGTCACAGCTCTCCTCTACGTTCTCTCGTCACTCCATGGTCCTTTAATCCATTCATCTCTCCATTTCTTTTCATGCACCTTACACCCGAAAGATGATCAGTCTAGTGGAGACCATGGCCAGCATCTCAATGTCAGCAAAGGGAGGTTCCAACACACAGACCTAACCCGTGGTCCAGCACACAGGCAGGCGTCGGGACCTTACATACTGAACTGGAATCTATGCTACGCGATCATACTAGGTTGCTCCCAGGAGACGCCCTTCCAAAGAGATAATAAATCAAGAGAGAGCCGAAGTGGCAATGAACTCAAAATTTGACTTTTAAAGGAACCCCTTACTGAAAAAAAAAAAGGCAATACAATGTGATTCCATGATTATATAATCCTTTGGAACATACAATGCAATCACACTCATGAATGAATTTACGGAGTGGATCGAGATAGCTCTTCCTGTTCACTCAGCATTTGAAGCGTTCTACCGTATCTATACCTATCTACTCTGTTATAGACTCTAAGAGTAGGACTTGATGTAATATCTGTGCAGAGCTCATGTTGATAGGCTTGGCTCACATTTCTAAGGGCACATCAATCCACTGAGACACAAGAAGTCTTAATCTCAGGATGGCTTGTTGAACACTGTGGACATAAACTTGGGAATCATAAAAGAAATCCAGGTATCAGTTCTAAAGAAGTCTACTTTACCCAGGGACACTCTCTCCTTGCCCAGCCCCAGATTCTAAATGTCTCTTTCCCCATAGGAAGACAGGATAAGCAAACTTAACAGTTACTCAGAAAATAGTTCAGGTTCTCTCTAAATCTTGATAGCATTGCTCGAATCTCTCTACACGTTCATGTTTTGATTACAGGATTAGCCCACATGAAATCAAAGTAATAAACTATCAGCATGAAGATTCCGTGTGATTTATAGACATACGTTGATGGATTACGCATTGCCAGAGTAACACACTGCACAGTAAAGCTCCTATGACATGCCTGCTATACAGGGCTCTCCTAAACCAACCTGCAGTTTCTTCCAGTGAAAGGTGTTCCAGCATCGAATGCTCTGCTGGAACCACCAAAGGAGTTTAATTATATACTAGCCTGTAAACAAAGAACCTGCATCGAACACTCACTCAGAGATCTATTCAGCATGCCCCAAATGTTTTTAAAAAAACAAACAAGATACTTGAATCTAACAAAGATACTCACAGTAGACGCTCCTTTTCGCCCGTGGGTTCATCATCTGGGGGTGTTTTCATCAGGACTTGTCATGCTTTTGATCTTTAACACTGTTCTTCCTCCAAGGTTTCTTGTCCGTAATGTCCAAAACAGAGTCACTTGTCCTAACAAGCCACCGTCCCATACTGTTTCTTACTCGTGTGTGAATGTTACCCTGTAGATCAATTTCCTGTCCAAAAACACTCAAAATGAACAAATGCTGCTCTGTGCAAGCGGAATGTGCTACTCAAGTACTCTGGTTTTGCAGTTTAGTCCAGGAAGAAAACCCTGATTAAAATGAGGAATCATATCCCAGTTGTTCCAAGGAACTTAAAAGACAGACGCGCCTTCTTCATGAATGGGCTTATCAAAGTTGCTAGCTCTGTTTGTTCTTACTAGCTTGCGGCGGCCGCACTGTTTACACACAAATCATCCGTGTGCCTTGTGCAACTTAAAGACCCACTCGATAGCCCAGCAGCACGAGCACAAGCTATATTTTCAAATCAGGCTTCGTGGGCTTTGAAGTTCATAATGCTTTCCGTTCCTGAAAGGACAAAGAGATCTCTCCATGGTCAAAGTTTGTTTTTAAGCTCATGTGCTTGCTAAGCGCAGTGGCAAGCAAGCAAGCAGCCGTTCTGTGCCTGGCGTACTATGGCTGGAACCTATTAACACAAACAGATGAACCGCTGGCCTCAGTCCATACGGGCTTTTACTTGATTTTTTTTTTCACCTTATCTAAATTGCATTGATTGTCTTTTCTTTCTTTCTTTCTTTCTTTCTTTCTTTCTTTCTTTCTTTGTCCTTCTCTCTCTTTATTACATTAAGGATGCTATCAGTTTTATGACCTGGTTTGTTTTCAGTGGGTTGGGATAGAGAGAAAAGGGGAGAGGGGGAAATTGGAGCAAAGTTTCAAGGGCTGTTTGCTGAGATAAGAAAGCGATTAAATCAGGGTAGAGAGACATTCAGAAAAGGGACAGCAAACTTCAAGAAGTATCCGAGAGTGTGGAGAGTGCGGAGCAAAGGGGACAGTTGGAAGAGGGTGCGGGAGAGGGGAGAGAGAGGCCCCCCGACTATCAGCAGTAACTCTTAACATGTTTTCTTCCTGTTGGGAAGGAAAACCACTCTGGTTTGCATAACCCCCTACCAGTCTGCTCAAACCACCCAAATCAGCCTGCATGTCATCCATACCAGACCCAGACTGTGGAAACACATGGCTCTTCGGCTAAAGCCGTAAGAAAACACAGCTGAGCAGGGAGTACAAGGTGGTGGGGTGACCCTGAGGTAGCCCAAGCTGTGTTGTGGAGTTTCCAGCCCAGATCTTAAGTATCTGGGCTCACAACGGCACTGTGTGATCCTATGCCTTAAATGTTGGTGAGAACTAACCTCAACCTTCCAATAGGGAGAGACGATTCATGCCATCAAAATTGTGGAAGAAAAAAAATTAAAAAACAAACAAACTAAGCAAACGAACAAACAAAAAAAATTGTGCAAGAGACACGTTTTTTGCTCCCCTGTGAACAAAGTCCCTCCTGTGTACCCACTCTGTGTGCACACCATGCATAACATGCTACCTCGGCTGGATTTTCAGCAAGCGTCGCCTGAACTCTGCTCCCTGGACACTATTTGCTAGATGACACTGACTCATGGTAGAGTTGCCTGTGCAGAGGGGACGGGAAAGGAAATGTCACATGAGCTTCTTGGAAAAGGCTTCCTGCACGCCTGTGTCGAGGAACACGTCAGAGAAGCATCAGACAGTTTGGTGCTGACATGCAGAGGTAGCGTTGCTTTAAATGAGCACCTACGCATGGGCCAGTCGGTGGGAAAGCAGCACCCCATGGCGGTGTGTTCGTGTTTTATATTCACACGTGAAACGGCTAGCAGAGGGATAAGGATGTTGGTGAGGACGGGCGAAAGCTCCTAGAACACAAGTCACTCTAGGAATAACAAATGGTTTGTAAACTAAGGGATAAGGCTTGTATTAGCCAGGGTTCTCTAGAGGAACAGAACTGACAGAATGAAGATGGATGGATGGATGGATGGATGGATGGATGGATGGATGGATGGATGGATGATGGATGGATGGATGGATGGATGGATGGATGGATGGATGGATGGATGGATTGATGGATCTATAGATACATAGATAACATAGGTACCTGGATACATAGGCAGGCAGGCAGGTAGACAGACAGATTGCTAGAGTGGCTTACAGACTTGATCCAGCTAGTCCAACAATAGCTGTCCACCAATGGAAAGTTCAAGAATCCAGTAATAGTTGTTCAGTCCACGAGGCTGGTCTTTGGCGTATACTGGAAGTCCACAGAACTAGACTCTACTGCCAGTGAAGGAATGGACTTGCCAGCAGGGGTGAATCAATGAACAAGTGCTTTCCTCTTTCTGGTCCTTTGTATAGGTAGCCACCGGAAGGTGCTGCCCAGATTTAAGGTGGATCTTCTCAGCTCAAAAAGATCTGGATTAAAGGGGGATCTTCCTAAATTTTTAAATTAAGAAAATTCCCTCACAGGTGCGCCCAGCTGCTTGGGTTTTAGTTAATTCCAGATGTGGTCAAGTAGACGACCAAGAGTAGACTCATAAAGATGAATCTAGAATTGGTGGAAGGTTCCTGCAGTATAGAAAGGGAATTGTATTTATAGTTGGGTAATATGGGGCCATTTCCACTTGCCAAGCTCCTGCAGTGCCCAAGGCAACATGAGAAGAACACAATTTTGTATTTAAGATAAAATTGCAGGTATGCACAGGGGCTGAGAGAGCAGTTTTCGATGGTTGGCCAACTGAAACAGGCTGATGTCGGAGTCCAGTTTGCATGAAAAGGTAGAGTCTGCCATACAAGAGATGGAAGTACTTCCAGGGCAGTGGAGAAGGGTCAAAGGGTAGGTTATTCCAAAGAAAATAGTACGTTGATTGCAGTAGGTAATTTGATCCCCATTCGTTTCCTTTCTTTAACCCTCTAGAGAGACAGAATGAGTCCTACCCACATCAGCATCTCAAGCATCACTAGCAAATCTCTACCTAACGGATTCATCAAACAACACTGACCCTGTGATCCTCAGCAAGGGGTGTGTGGGAACAACAGACTGCTCCAGCATATCCTGTTCTCTCTCCCAGCAAGGAGTCTTGTTCAAAGTAAGTCTGAACGTCAAGAATATTCCAAGTGTACTCCCTCCCTCCGCTTCTGCTTCTGCTGATGTTCAGCATCTCCTGAGTCAGGTGAATGGCATTTGAAAATCCTGGCACTGGAATACAAACCTCAAGTGCTCTTTGCTAGTTGGAGCCAAACCCAGACCTTCTCAGAGGCGTGAAAACACGCAGCCACGTCGGTTTGGCGTCCTTTCCTAGGGACGTTCTCCTCACTGGTGCTAGCCAGCACCACACAGGAGTCTTGCGACATGAGCCATCTCCACGGAATTTTAACTTCTGCCAAACACAAGAGGGATTGGAAATTTCGTGAGACTGGCTATTCTTAGGTTTCCATCCCCGGATTCCTGATGCACACGGGTGCAGTTAAGTATCTGTCAGGAATTGCCAACTCTCTGAGGTCCACGGATGCGCTCTCTTTCCACTTTCAGCTCAGTGCCGAGACCTCAAAGTGGCAGTAAATGCGAGGGTTGTTGGAAATATTTGCTGCACGCCAGTCGCAGATCCGCTGGCCTTTGTGTAAATGGCCTTAGAATGTCATTTGTAACACAAACATTGGGTTTGAATACCCACACTCAATTTTTAGAGGAGACTTTTTTTTTCTAGAAAGCAAATCAACCTATCCTAGAACAGCCCTTCAATTATTTTCTTGGTTTTTGCTTTCTTCCTTTTCTCTTTTTCTCCTTGGCAACTTCAAAATATATTTTTAAAAATCTATTTGGGGAGGAACCTGAGGAGATGGCTCGGTGGGTTAGCGTAAGCAAGAGGACCTGAGTTCAGCTCCCCAGCACCCATGTGAAAAAGCCAGACATAGCCCCAGGTCTCTGAAAGCCCAGTGCTGGTTGGGAGGACAGGGGTGGGGAGCAGAGGAAAGGAGGGGTGCTCGGACCCACCAGTCAGCTAATCTAGCCTAAAATTGGAAGGCTTGGGGTTCAGTGACAGGCCGTGTCTCAAGGGAGTAAGGCAGAGAGTGACAGTATGACGCAGCAAAACATCCCCCTCTGACCTCACAGGCATGGGCAAGCACATGCACAAACAAGTGTGCACAGCCAATGCACATACCACCCATATACACAAATGGAGCACACACACACACACATACATCCTGAGGTATAGTCATTTGTAGCTCCTTCTAGTTGCCTATTCTTCACAAGAAAAACATACATATTTTCTTAAAATTGCACTTCTGTGTATGAGTGTTTTGCCTGTACTTGCACCATGTGAAACCCCCTGAAATTAGAGGTGGCTGTGAGCCACCATATTGGTCCTCTGCAAGAGTAGGACATGCTCTTAACTGCTGAGCCACATCTCTGAAAGTATACCTTAAAAACAGGTACAGCTCCATGACCGGGGCCACTGAATCTGTTAACGAAGACTGCGGGGGCTGCGTCTGCTTCCCACTTCCGTGGCCTAAAGAACTGGCATTTTTCCACCAACAATATTTTTATTAAAAGCTTTTGAGAATTTTGTGGATGCTGCATCGACACCATTTCAACTTCTTTCCTCCCCTTCTAACTCCTCCTGTCATGTCATTCTGCCCTACCTCCCTCTCATGTTCATAATCTCTCCTGGTTACCGCTTTATACACACACACACACACACACCTCACTGAGTCCATTTAATGTTGCTCATACACACATGTGCTTAGGGCTGACCACTTGCGATTGACTGATCTATGCAGTTTGTCCTTAGCAAATTCTTCCCCATCTCTGGCAACCACTGATCGTAGCTCTTCCCCTAGGCATGGGCCCTGAGAAATTGTACCCATCCACACTGTCATGCCAACCGTGTGGTCACTATGTAAGTCCTGTTTAGGTAACCATAACTGTTGAGGCGTCATGGCTGTGGGTGCCGTCAGGTCGAAACAACACAATACGGCCGCAGGCATCGTGATCTTTTGTCTCTGACCGCCTTTCTGTCCCCTCTTCCTTCATTTTGCTTGAGTTGCAGGAGCAGGGCATTTCTTGTTGTTCATTATTCTGTGGGTCAGCATGACAAATGCAGTATCACCAGGACTTGTTCAAGCATGTTGGATAGGGGCCTGACAACCTGAACTGGATGCTTTAATATGGCATTGGTTGGCTGTATGCTGCTCTAAGACAGGCTCAGCTGGGACAATTAAGTCCTTCCCCCCTGTGTCTCTTACATTTGCATGTCTTTCACAGGCAAGCCCAGGCATGTTCCCTGCTTTGTTTGAGGATAGTTTGAAGGCAATCATAAGTGACTGAGGAATTGGGACCATAGGAAGATATTATAAAGCCTCTGTTTAAGCCAACTTGGAAAGGTCACATTGACTCACAAAAAGCATGAGACCAAGCTCAGTCAACGCAGGAAAGCACTCGCTACCAAGGAATGTCATCGACGTTTGGAACTCTGGCACTCATATTAAGTCAGGCCATGGCCACATGCACCTGTCATCCCAGCCCCAAGTGGTCCAGGTCACAAGAACAACTTAGGTGTGCAGACCACCCAGCCTAGGCCCAAAATAGAAAGCTCTGAGTTTAGTCAGGTATGGTGAGAGAGAGAGACCCTGTCTGACTCCAGGAAATAATGCAATAAGGGCACCTGACATCATCCTCTGGCCTCTATCTCTGCACACACATGTACATAGACCCATATAGAACACACACACAGAACACACACACACACACACAGTGAAGTCTGTTACATTCAAATTCCTTGGACAGGATCTCACACAATAGGAGATCTATGAGAGAATTGGCTTTCAGTCCCCACACAGAAAGAAGAGAAAGCTCTGAAATGGATGGAAATGTCCCATGACGGTTCAGGCAAAACACCAAATATGGGTGCTAGAGGTTAAATATGGGTGGCCCATGTTAGAGGCTGAATTGCAGGCTGGCCCAACGACACAATTGAGGAACACATAACGAAAGCCAAATGAGTTCAACAGGCAGGGTAGAGATGAAAGTTAGCAACTGCCAACAGGACAGTACCTAACAAAGGGTCAGGCGGTGGGTCTCTGGAGCAGTCGTACTATGGATGGCTAGGGGGCTAGCAATCACTGACTCAAAGCTTCAGAAGCATGGCAAAACGATGTGATGCAGCAGGGTTAGACAAGAAGCTGAAGAACAGTGTGGACAGATCCCGGCCAATCGCCCGCAGCAGGGCTCCCTTCAATGACTTCCAACCATGGCTCTCATCAAGGAATAACCACCCAGTATGCCCGGTCCGGCATAACAAGCAGCCTGAAATTTTATGTAGCATTTTCTTATCTTTAAAATGCTTTAAAAAGACCTTGCCAGAGAAGAGGGAAGTGCCTGGGGTCAGGGGATAGCCCATCTATGATGTACTGACCTTGCAGTGTGAAGAACTGTGTTTGATCCTCAGAATTCTCCTCTCTAAAAAACCCAAGCAGCAGGTGGTGGCGCACGCCTTTAATCCCAGCACTTGGGAGGCAGAGGCAGGTGGATTTCTGAGTTTGAGGCCAGCCTGGTCTACAGAGTGAGTTCCAGGACAGCCAGGGCTACACAGAGAAACCCTGTCTTGAAAAAACAAAAAACAAAAAAACAAACAAAACAAAACAAAAAAAAACCCCAAGCATGATGCCATGCACTTGTAATCCCCATGGTTGGGACGGGTAAACACAGGCCAGTTCCCGGAACTTGACACCCAGGTACTGTGGCCAATACCGTGGGTGATCTCCAAGCTCAACGAGAGAAACTGTTTCAAAAAGCAATGCATGCACACAGGTTTTTCCCTATTCGTGTACACACACACACACACACACACACACACACACACACACACACAAGCACACGCACACACACTGAAAAGCATCTGCAAGAATGCTCTCCCCCAAGGGTGACCACCCTGTCAGTCAGTGTAGAGCTCTCATTTCCACAGGGTGACCCTCACCCACCTTAACCAGACTCCACATTCATGTATTTGGGTCGTATATCAATGGATCAAATGATCTGAATTAAGATATAAGTCATTATCAATGGATTATTCAGAAACAAACACAATTAAGAGGCTCTTGTAAGCATTCTATTAACCAAAGCTGTTTGTTCGTGACAGGAACTATGTTCCCCAGGCTGGCCTCAAATTCCTCATACTCTCTTGACCTCCCAAGGGCTGTAGTTGCAGGCTCACATACAGTTATGCCAGACGTCCAAGTTTCTCCTTTCCAGTAGTATTCCCACCTCCATATAGAGTTCTTGTGGGCCCTTCAAGAGCTGTAACTCAGAACTAATTGTCCTCATCCCTCCACATCTGATTTTGGCCATTTTATTACATAACTGATTATCTGGAAGTATGTTGACCTAATATGTGTCTACTTGGTTTTTTTTTTGTTTGTTTGTTTGTTTGTTTGTTTTTTGATTAGTTAGCTAGTTGGTTAGTCAGTCAGTTATTGAAGTAGGGTCTTACTATGTAGCCAAGGCTAGCTATGATGCTTCATGAACCAAGCTAACTCATGGTCCTTCTGCCTCACCCCCACATGTCAGGAGTATAGACACAAACCACCATGCCTGGCTTAGTCTGATCACTTAAAATCAATCCCTTTCATAGCCAACTTCTAGAAAGCACACATATGACTTAGTACTTCGATCTTGCTCCTCCAAGACTCCTGCCTACCCTGAATCTATTAGGAAAATAGGGTTTTAAACTCTCAAAGTAAATGACATAAGGACCTTGCAGGGACAAGCTTTGACTTTAGTACTTTTCCTTTTCGAATTTTGTGGGGGGTCTGAAAACCGAGTTCTGCTTGGAGGGAGGGTGAGCAGAGGCATACTAGATAAGATGTGCTTGCAAGTCGAGGTTTCTATGTTTTAATCAATGTTCATGAGCTGGGATCTTTCCTGTTACTGGGCAGAGGACAAACTGATCTTCTATACCTTCTAGCAAAACAGTGTCAACACTTTTAATGATTTGGTTTTCCTTCTTATCTCTCAGTTCGTAAAAAGGAAAGTGCATTGTACACACACACACATACATACACACATACACATACATACACACATACACACACACACACACACTTAAACACACACATACATGTGTGCATCAAAAAGGGAAGCAATACTAATTTGTAGGCTAAATCAATATTATTTACTTAAACTTCACCATTTTAAAACTAGACCATTTGCACATGGCCATATCGTGCCTGTCCTCTAGGTCTGCCTGATAGGCGCCCAAGAATGGAATGGAATCTGAGAGTGGAGGGCAGAGGCAGCGTGTTCCTGTGGCTGTCCAAGGCTGGAACACAGTGGACACTGCACAGGGCTGGAGATGACAGGGACACTTCCCTTCTGGGCTGGCGTAGCATGAGCGACATCATGCAGAGGTCAGTGTCCTGTGCGTGGCTCACTTCACTGTGAGCACCACTGCCTTTGTCTCCACAATGACCCTTGTTCTCAGAGGAGCCTCAAGGAGGAAAGGCGGGAATGGCCAACGGCATGCGTTCCATAGTAGTCACCAAGTCGAGATGAGAAGACCGGAAGCTGCGTGTACGCTGTGTCTGGTCAAAACACATGGATGTTTACCACTTTCCATCTTTTGGTGGGCTCTGAGGTACAGGGGCTTGGATATGGGTAGTCAGTGAGAGGGATGACTCCAAGAGCAGGAGAGAGAAAATGAGAAGGATGGAGAACAAGGGAGAAGCCGCTTTCAAAGCAATTGCTATAAGCAGCAAGGGCTTGGTCTTGATGGGGATTTTTTTTTGGAGTGGAGGGTTAGGGGGAGTTAAGCCAATAGAAAGCATTTATTAGCCAGCTAGCGACTACACCAGATGTTCAGGAACCCGGTGTAGCACTAAGCTTTTCTCTGGATGAGATTTTAAGGACAAAAACCACATTCTGAGTTGACATACTTCAATCAACAAGAACAGTTAGCCAGAAGCAGAATTACAGAGGTCAAAATGCAACATTGGTACATTTAGAGACTGTCCCAGAACTGTGTGTTTTGACGGATTAGGTCTTTGTTTTCATTTCTGGCAGGTGACAGGTGCTTTTGTAGAAAATATCTTGAGGTTTCTTTGAAATGTCTATCTGGACATTGACTGTGGCACATCATCTAACCCTATATCCCATGTTCCATGTAGGAGGTCCGGTGTGTCAAACTCCTTATTTACAAGCACAAACACAAACCTGGTATGAGCAGACTTCTGTCAGCTGTGGGACATGCAGTAAAAAAAAGACGCTGTTGCCCTGAGGTACACAGATACTACATGGAGGGAGAGCAACAGGCCTGGAGATTAGAGTCCTGGATTTGGCATCCAGAAAAGCAGGGCTAGTATTTCCCTTGGAGTTATTCTGCTTGATAAAGCATCTTGCTTTTGTCCCACAGAAATTATTGAACTGGACCTCGAACCTAGTATTGGAAGAGTCCAAAGACCACCCACTCCTGACTTGATGCAGATACAGCTAATATCTTAACAACTTAAAGGCTCATGGGAAAGGCACATCTCATACTGACTGGCACCTCCCCCACTGCCCCACTTATTCTCTTGTAGAATTTTGGCTTCTTTAGAAAAAAAAAAAAACTACAGAAATATTATAAGCATATGTTTTCATCCCAGTGCGGGATATGGGGCTGCATCGGACTGTCCGTAGCAGCTGACTATGATTTGCTTACTGCTCTCACAGGGGCATGATTTTGCCACCTGCAGTTTCTACAATTGTGTGATGTTTGGAATTCTGAGGACCTTTCAGAGGATATATAAATGCTAGGGCCCCAAGAGGTAGGGGGAGGGGTGGTTGGTGGATGGTTGGTTGGGTTTTTGGTTGTTGCTAGTTGTTGGTGGTCATGGTTTGTTATGTAGTCATGCACAAAGAAGAAACAAGAAGAAATCGGATATCCTGATGGTGAAAATCAAATTTGTCTCAAAAGAACTCGATGCAGGGAATAGTCTAATGATAGCATAGCCCCTTTACCACCCTTGACCTTATTCAGGGATCTCTTTCATCTCTATCTTTTTTTCTCTCTTACCTAGTGTTAGAGGTTGAAAGGCTGGAAGAAGAGCCTACAACGTCACCAATGACCAACTACATTCTATAAATGTTTCAGCATCCCTGCACAAATGAGCCATCTCCCCAGAAGAGTTTGATCCATTCCTAGACATAGAGAGCTTGACTTTTCCCAACAGCACTCAGTCTCTACCTGTGAGAAACTCTCTTATAAACTGTTACAACATCATTTCTCTTCCTGCCCAGCAATAAGAGCATGGAGGGATTGGCTTAGGTTTTTTTTTCCCCCTAGGAGACCTTTTAAAACTATTTTTGAGTGGAAGGAATGTGATTATAAACCATTTTTCTATACTATTTTTTCCATGAAATACAATACCGCATTGAAATACTCAATCCCCTGTTTGAATATCTGTAAGGCTCAAAGCATTTCTCCTTCCGAAGTTATTATATTTATAAAATTTATTTTATTTTAATCATTTGGGATTGATATGTCTTTCCCTACTAGACTGCACTGTGGTTGGAGTTATCTGTCTAATAAGACCCTCTCCTAATGTAAGTGAGCAGTTCCTAATTATTTTTCAGTGACTGAATGAATATCTGAAATCTAATTAACTCCTTCTTATATATATATATATGGACAAAAACAATTAAAATCAGATGGAAAAGGCAGATACATAAAGGCCCAGAAAAGAGTCAGGCCCTACCCAATCGTAGCTGGTTCCTGATAAAGTTCTTCACTGGTTCTTTTCTGCATAGGCTTCAGCCCTCCTTGAGCCTGTGCGTTAGACTGTCATTCACTATGATGATGTCTCGAAGTCCAGAAGAATGCATTAATTCAGAGTTTTCACCCACAGACATGTGCTTAACTGGACAAGTATCAAAGATACTTGCTCCCAGGACTTCTTGACATTTACCCTCCTACTGAGAGACGCTGAATTAGCTCACCTTCTATTGAAAGCCAGCACCTTTGGCCTAAGCTGCTCTATTGAAATGTCTGCTTTAAAATGGCTCATTTATTTCCACTGCGGAATTGGGTAACTCAACAACAGGGTCATTTTAAATACGCTCATCTAAAAATCAATAAGAATCAAGTTTCGAGTCCTCAAGAACACACAGAGTGAAACCATAGTCATGGGTAGGCACTCCCAGGCCCAGTGCCTAGAATGAACTGGAGGGTCTGTCTACTTAGGAACTTACAAGGGCCCCCCAAAAAAATCATACACAGATAAAAGAGGAGCACTCTGGTCTGAATGTGCCCTGCCCTCCAGGTTCCTGTTCTGAACCTTTGGTCCGTAGCTGGAGGCTTTGTTCTGGAGTGTTCTGGTAACATTAAAGGGAAGACCCTTTCTGGAAGAAATATACCACACTGTAGAAGTCTTCACCCAGCATGAATGATGGCTCCCCTACAGGCGCAAAGATGGCGTCCCTATTCATAAGCTGCCCTCCCCCAACCTAGATACCTTAGCACTCCTGAGATCAGAGCATATGCAATTGGAGCAGAATTGTGCAAAATTTGCTAGCAGGGGCAGCTGTAATTTTAGGTGAAGATCCAACAATACAGCAAGCCTGACAAGCTACCCTGTACCTCAGTCTCTGAAGGAACATCAACAGTCAACAGACCTTATGGGTGGGTCTCCACAGACAGTCACAGATGTTCTGATCACAATGGTGGCTCTTGTGCCCCTAGGAACCACTCTACAACCTGAGGCAATGTAAAGTTGCATATGCCTGGCCACTGGGACTAATGGACCCTTGACTAGCACTGGGCTGCAGTCACCCTGCACAGCCCTCACCTGCAGACACCCCTGGCTGCCGTATTAGGGAATTAGCTGTTGGGGTTTCCACCCCATAAAAGCTCCTTCCTCCACATCAGCTGGCATCATGGGGTTCATCAAAGCCCCTAAAACTCTATCCCCATTCTTAGGTCACCGATGAATAAACTGTTTCTTGACCCTCTAGTTAGCACCGTCTCATTTGCCTAGTGAGTAGGTGTCATACACTGCTTCTGTCATACATCCCTGGTCCCCTTGGGAGTGCCTGCCACTCGGACAGCAGGTCTTCATTGGCCTCACTACTCACTTCTATTAGGATCAGTGCAATTGCTACCACAAAACTCATCTCTGGCTTTATCACGTCCTATCACCTAAGACAAATGTTGCAGAGAATTCATCCCCTTCCTCAAAAGGTCCCAAGGACAAACCGAAGTGTGATTCCATCAAAACTCAGTCGGAGGAAACAATGGGTCCATCACACTTACAGCGTATATTTGAGGGGTCACCAACTGGAGCTCTGATGACACGGAAGATGACACTGAAGAATGAGCTCAGGAAAGCCTGACCCAGCAGGCATCCCAGCTGCTCCACCTCCTCCTGAGTAACCTCCACGGCCTACATAGTCTAGCCCCTCCTAGGCTCCAACGTGGCCTCCTGCAACTGAGATGGAACTGCAGAGTGAGGGAAGCAAGTGGAACACAGGTGAGGGTTCAATGACCCTCCTCTGACAACACGTCAACAGTCCACAGCCCTGTCAAGATGCGCCCTTGCAAGCAAGCACATTCCATCTGACCAAGATGGCGGCTGATTGCTCAAAGGTCTTCCCCTTACGTGGTTCCTTTGCAGAGGGTCTGGAATTTAAGCCATGTCGCCACCCAAGCAATCTGTTTTAAAATATAGACTCCAGTGAGGAAAGTCTCCTCACGATGAACTTTCAAAGGATGCCGCCCAACATTTGTAAAACACAGTAGAACTCCATCGCTCCACGGGAAGTGCGGGAGAGCTTGACCCTGTACAGAGCACAGGGGTCACGCTGGTTTACCATGTGAACACTGAGAACGTCTTTATACACTGATGCATTCTGAATAGTAAGTCTACAGTGGAAGCTCAACATAGAGTCTGTCCCACAAATTCCAACTGAATGTAGCTAAGGTCAGCGCCCTTTGCGATGAATACACTTTCAAATGTTCTCCACCTGCGTTCTCTAGCGAGCCAACCACCACTCAATGCCAAGCTGCGTGGGCTGCTCATGTCCCAGGGGCATGCCGTGCACGTGTTCTTGCTAGAAAAGAGGGTCTATGGCTTATGATGATTCTTTGAAAATCAGTGCAAACTCTCTGCTGCAGAGAACATAGGGCGATTCTTGGCCTTAATTTTCATTTCTTTTATACCATACTCTGGGTCATGAATCCAGTGGTGGCATTAAAACAACAACAAAAAACCCAACAGTAATACCCCAGGCTTGTAACTTGTTCCACATGTTCAGCATGTTTCCTAAAGTAATTCCACATTAACTTCTCTAGCCTAGTGTTCAGATCGTGACATCTGTGGGCTGTTTTTCCTGTGTTCTCATGATTTATTTTGGTGTCCACGTGAACTTGCTCTGTAAAAGAGAAAAGGAATTTGCTCGGATCCCTTTCTCCGGAGCCATCTCCTGGTGCCTCTCGGAGGCCGTCAAGCCTCCTATCCACAGAAGAGCCCACGAAGCTGTGTGCAAGCCCAGCCCTGCCACTTGCTGATCGTTCAACTTGTCCGCTCCTCCAGACTTCGGTTTCTACACGCGGACAGCGGAACTGCTGACTGTTCTCAGGGTAGAGAGGGCCTCCCTCAGCTCAAGCATCTTCATCAATGGCAGACATACAGCAAGCCTTGGTTCACCCTTCCAACCTCCTTTACTGGACTCCATTCATCTTTCTAGTCAGGCAGCCCTTCAACAAATGGTTTGCATGTGTCAGGGAAGATGGAGTCCAGACCAAGGAAGCATGCAGTGGGCCTAAGGTGGAGAGGTGCCTAGGGGTAGTTAAAGAAGGGAACGAGTACTTGGGAGGTAACGGACCAGGCAAGACTGTGAAATTCAAGATGGAGGCTTTCACACTAGCTTACAGAGGGGCTCACAGAAGATCTGGGTGGGAGCCAGGAGCCCCAGTCAGTGCTGAGGATCATCGATCATGAGACTAGAGAAGCAAGGAGACCAGTGAGTGGGATGCCACGTGCCTCAGGCCACACAGCACAATGAGTTGGCCCAAGGTAGCGGAGAAGATGCTTAAGTTCAGAGAAACAACAGGCTTTGCTGTTGGATTGGCTCCAGAGAGAAAAGCCAGGCAAAGCCTGGCCATGCTAGTGATGTTTGAGGCCCACACAATGAAAGAATGAGGCTACACTGATTGGGGCTATGATGCGGGGAGTCTGAGAGGGATGTGTAGGACCTTAGAGCTGGCCATAGCTTCCAAGAAGTCCATTAGGGACCAAATGCTTATAGTGAAGTAGAGTCCATGTTCGGACTCTAGAATTCACTGTAACAGTTGGGTTAAGGGATAGAATTTATCAGAGGCAGATAGAGCCATACAGGGGTGGGCAGGGAAACTTTGGGACATATTTAGGATTTTAAAACACAGGAAGATACAACCAAAGGAGGCTAAGGAGGGATCAAGAGGAGTTAAAAGATTTTTGACAGAGTGAAATAAACGCTCAGCTGCCGCTGCTGGATCAGGGACAGTCAGGAGTGAATGTCTCCTTTGAGGTCACTGAGAGCGGACCTTGGGAAGAGCCACTTAGCAGAGTGTTAGTGGGAAAGCCTGATGCTGCGTATTCAAAAGAAAGACAGAGAGGAGTTTTGCAGAACTATTTTGAGCTGTGCTATAAAAAGAAGGGGAAAATGGGACATACAGTGACTTCAAGATGTTCAAAACCATTGTTTTCTGTTTAAAGATGGGGAAAATGGTGCTTTAAAAAAAAAACGAAAACAGGTCAGTAGAGGGAAGCAGACATGATGTAGGGGGTAGATCTGAGACAGTTCAATGATGGTGATGGTGATGTTGATGGTGATGATGGTGATGGTGACGATGATGCTAGTGATGATGGTGATGGTGATGATAACGCTGGTGATGATGGTGATGATAGTGATGGTGATGATGGTGATGGTGATGATGATGGTGATGGTAATGATGGGTGTGGGGGTGCTGTGAAGTAGGGGAAATGCTAAAAAGAATCAACAGGAAACATTCTATACCACCCCCCCACAAACCAGTTCTCCTAGGAACACAAATGAGAACCCACACTTTCTCCTCCAAAAACAGGGAGGGCACCTGAGAATCTACATTTCTAATACATTTCCACACAGTATGGGAGGTCTTTGTCAGAGACCAAATCTTGCAGAGTAAACATCTCTTCAGGATGGAGCGTCTCCTTCAGAGAGTCTAGTTTTATGGCTTTCAAACCCTACAGCCAACTAACTACATCTGTTCTGTTAGTTTATGTGCGGGGTGCCCTGCTACACTCATGTCTGTGTTCCATGCACGTGCCTGGCGCCCATCGAGGGCAGAAGAGGGTCTTACAGTCCTTGGAATTGGAGGTACAGCTGCTGGTATAACAGAATTCTTCCCACCTTCTTATCAACTTTAACAATGGTTGACAACTCCTCACTAGATGTCTCAGTGGTTAAGAGGACCTAGGCTCAAGCCCCAGCACCCATGTGATAGCTCACAACTGTCTGTACGTCCAACTCTAAGACAGTCTTCTGCCTTCTGTGGGCATAAGGCATGTGTGTGCACATTGGACACAGACATAAATGTAGCAGGACACCCACACACAGAAACTCATACAACACATTTTTAAAAATTCGTCACTGAACCCAACTCACTTCATTTTTTGTTTCTTTGTGCTTTGTGGGAAGGGTATTCATTTCAAATACTGGAAATAGAAGTATGTGCTATTTCATAGTGAGAGAGGAAACATACGCTTTCTTAATTCTATTACTAGCATTTTTCAGCTCCTTGTTTTTCTTGATCTTTTTAAATCGATTCCATTCTTCTTATTTGGACCCTATTTACTGATTAATTCCATTTTTTAGCATTTGGGGTGTGTGGATGTATGTATCTAGTTCTGTATGGTGTGTGATCCTATGCGTGCTCTTGCATATGACTGTGTATAAGCATGTGTGAAGGCCAAAGATGATGCTGGGGCACCCTGCTCTATCTCTCCCCGCCTCATGCAACTGAGACAGAGTCTTCATGGACCTAGAGCTAAGGTGCAAACCAGCCAACCCTAGGCACCCTCCTATCCTTGCCACTCAAGGCACTAGAGGTGCGGAGAGGCTCACAGCCATGCATGGTGCTTCACCTGAGAGCTGGGATCTAAGCGCAGGTCCTGTGCTTGTACAGTGAGCGCTCTTCCACACTGAGCCCTGAGCCATCTCTCCGGCCCTAACTCATTCTTTTGAACAGGTATGGAACAGGCATCTATTAAATGCTAAGCATCTTTCCAGAACCTGAAATGTCTCTGCACACGAAATCTTCTTTATCTTAGAAAGCTATATTTGGGATTGAAAACATAAAAGCTAGCAAGCAAATGAGTGAATCTATGCAATAAGTCAGACACGATCATCTTCTGAAGGTAAAAATTAAAGCAATTAAAGGAGAGAGGGGAGATGAGAAATCGGATGGGAAGTCAGGGATGGTTTCCTTCAGAACATAAAGAAGAGCAGCAGGTTCCACCTAAAGAAGATGATTCTAGACAGGAAATAAAAAGGCTTAGGGCATGCGGCATACAGGAAACAAGCCAACTGTCCTCTGGTTGGCACTAGACACTGGGGGGTTGTGGAAGAGATAACGAAGATGGCAGGAGCAAAGACTGCATGAGCAAGTGCTAACGTAGACGCATTGACCCTTTGAGTGCCGACGTAGGCATGTTGACCTTTGAGGTGGTGTTGACTCTTGGCTGTGAATCAGGGGCCTGCCTTCCTTGAGAATTTTGCACAAAAGATTAGCACAACTGGTTTTCACTTTCACGGACTCCCTTTCGCCTCTGCAAATAGACTATAGGAAGAATGAGCCAGAAAAGGGCTACCACACAGAGGAGGTTGCTAGCCTGTCAGGCAGGATGCAGAGTGGTCTCACCCTGCAGATACAAGGCATCTGGATGACACACTTAGGAGAAGACAGGTTTGTTCCAGTTCAGAGGGCTCGGTCCATCATCAAGCCGAGGGCACCGTGAGATTCTCAGTGACAAGAAAGAGCTCCCAATTCAGGAATCAGGGAACAGTACTGAGAGCGGGGCTGAACTGTAGCTTGCAACACCCACTCATAGTGAACTCCTTCCAAAGCGGTGTTTCCCGTGACAAAGGTCTCACGGCTTCTGAAATGATGTATGGAGCTGGTGATCCATGTGGGGGACGTTTCACATTCAACAGGAGCAAAGGGTCCTGGGTAGCGGTTGCTAATACCGTTACTGTTTGCTGAAGATGTGGAGTAGGAAAGTTAGGGTCTAGGGTGACTGGGGATCTCAAAGCCTTGAAATTTCAAATTTCAAAAACTCCAAGGCTTGGGCTTTGAACCTGAGACGAGAAGATGAACATGGAACCCAGGAGCATTCTGGAATGGAGACATTATGCCTACAGGGAGGGAGACAATCAGGGCAGGATAGTATCTCTGTCTCTGTCTCTCCCCCCCACTCTCTCATTCTCTCTTGCTCTCTCTCTCCTGTGTGTGGGGGGGGATGGTCAAATACTGGACCTTAGTAATATATAAATATAGTATATGGGAAAGATCCATATTAATTGCTATTTGCTATACTTTAAAAAGCTGTGATTGATATTTATTCAGTTAAATAACCTCAGACCTAAGAAGTCCCGAAAGACCGAAAGACACTTACTTCCTCACTGCTCTCTTCCCACATTAAGAGAAGAAATGTGTCCTGCTACCATTAAGGGCCAGGAGTCCTGCCCTTGCTCCAAGCTTGTGCGATTGGAGTTAGACCCACTGAGTGAGTCTGACTGGAGTTAGACCCACTGAGTGTGTTCCACTGCTGCTTCTTTCTGTTTTGTTGGATGCACAGGGAGCACCATGTACAATTTTGTTGGTTTGCTTTTTCTGGAGGACATTCTTTTTAAAATGCACACTCCAGCATCCTTAGCGTGTGTCTGAAGGACAGGTGACTTCCAGTTCATTACAATTGATCTTTCTTTCAAACGGAATTCAAGTCTAAATTTCAGGGGATTCTCCAGATCCTAGAGTCTAAAGTTCCTGGTAAGGTGATGGATGGTTTGGATTTAATTGGGCTTACATTTTCTTTTCCTCTCAGGGCCTCATCTGTGCTGACCCATGCAGCGGCCCCGTCATTCTGCCTGACCTCTTGGATGACATTCTTAAGCACTCCCTGAGCAGCCAAGTCCTGTCACCTCTTTGAGGCTTGTCTTTCTTTACTTCTCTGCATTCTGTTTTCCTCAGAAATTTCCTCAGGAACCTGAAATGTTCCATACTTATCCTTCCCTTTACTGTGTTCCTCCCATCCTCCTCTCACACCCCCTTCCCCACCACACACACCTCCTCTCTTAGCCTTCTACTTTCTGAGTGAATCACAATTTTTTAATGCAAATGGTACTGATGTAGCAATTCTGGGTGGGTTGCCCTTATTTAAAAATGTCTGCCTTTGAAGAATTCATGATTTTGTCTAATAATTGTTGTCTGACACATCCATTTTAACGTGAAGGTACTATGGTTGTCCTTGGCAGACTTCTTGGGAGAGAACTCGAGCAAGTCTAAACATGTTTAATATGGTTTCCAGACGTCACCATGAATTCCACAGTTCATCATATCGACAGGATCATCTTCAGAAAATTTTACATAATGCTAAAAGATGGCAAGCAAGCAATTGACTCTCACCCTGAAAGCGATGGGAAAACACATAAAATGTGTACTAAATAGGTAGCTGCCAAGAATACACTTTAACAAATTCTAATTATACCCTATATCTTGGCACCCATTTCTCCTTGACATAGCTTAGGAAAATTCCATCTCTACGTCTAAGGCTCTCAGAAATGCATGTGTCTGCAAAGAGAGTCTGACATGCCCATACATCGTTCAAAACCTTTTCCCCAAGCGCTTATGAGGAAACCAAAGGCACAGAAGAGAAACACCAAATATATGTGTCTGAGCGCAGACAAATACCCACATGCACGCACACATTCAGGCTTGTAAATGCACAGGCAAGTGCCTACATCCATGTACACGCTCACACTTGTGTCTGCACAGGCAAATGCCCACATGCATACACTTGTATTACTGGTTGCATATGCACAGGCATGCGGACTGCTGCATGGTGTTGCTAAATCTACATCTCTGTAAAGTTTCCAGTGTGTGTGTGTGTGTGTGTGTGTGTGTGTGTGTGGTGTATACATGAGCATTCCCAGTGTCCATGTGATCATGTCTCAGTCCTTAAACCCTTTCACCTTTTGCTTGATATAGGTTATCCATTGGCCTGGAACTTTAAGGAAGAGGATAAGCTAGATGGCCTCTTAGCCCAGGGACTTCCTACCTCCACTTCCCACCTCAATACCAGGATTCCAGATGTTGCTTTACCCAGACTCAGACATAGGCTCTTTGGATATGAACTCTGTCCTCATGATTTTGAGGTAATCACTTCACTGGTTAAACTATCTTCCCCAGCCCTCTTATGTAAATATTTGTAACTCTCTTGTAACATCAACAGAATTTTTGTATTCGTTGACATTTAACATTCAAATATAGAAGCAGTTCATTCACCTGGGGACACGGCCTGTCTTCTGTGGTTGTCTTTAGGGTCCTTATTTAGGAATCCAAAGATCTGAGGAAGGGTCACCTCTATCTTCAGGATGTACCTCCCAGCCCTGCAGCAGCATCCCAGCATCCTACCACCACTGCAGCAGCATCCCAGCATCCTACCACCACTGCCAATACCATGCCCCCGGTGCCTCACTTGGCCACAACTCATTTGTTTTCCATCAGTTACAGCTCTAATTGGCCAGAGCAAGAATTCCATCCTCTCATCTCTATAAATGTGTGGAAGAAAATTGAAGGCAGGGCCCCCTGGGCCTGTCCATTTTGATTATTTATAGTGAGGTCACGGGATCAGCAGCTACAAGAGGAGAAGAGCATCAACCGTTCTCTAAGCTCATCTCAGGGAGGCCGGTGTGAGCTGCTCCTGCCCAGCACTCCAAGCTACAGTGCAGAAACAAACTGAGTTGGTCTAGGCTTTCTGGCACTGGTGTCTATAAGGGAGACTGGGGCTCAGCGTATCTCTCTGGAGAGCTGATAGCCTGTGCCATGTCGGTTACCTGAAATTATCTCTGCTATAGCAATGAGGAGGGCAGTGTTTCAGGTAGAAGGTGATTTACCTATGAAAGACTTTAACATCATTATTTGTCTAAAAGTAATATTAAAAAAAGGCTCCTCCTCTTCTTGTCGCTCTCTGTATTGACTTGGGATGTACAGTCCAGCGCTAACACAAAGGACACAACGTGAGACCTTGGAACAAGATGTTCCAAAAACGACTAGGGAAAAATCATTTCTAGTGAAGAGGTAGCCTTCCATCTCAGCCAGAGACATGATAAAGAGCTGGCTCTGCTGCGTGGAAGAGAAGAGCAGAAGAACTGTAAGGCGTAGGGGTGGTGGATTACTTCAAGTCAGAACAGGGGAACTGCACACATGAGCGAGAGACTGTGTCAACATGTACAGCATGCACAGACCCACACACATGAGCACACAGAGACTGTGTCCACACACACAGCATGCACAGACCCACACACGTGAGCACACAGAAACTGTGTTAGCATGAACAGCATGCACAGACCTGCACACATGGGCACACAGAGACTGTGTCCACACACACAGCATGCACAGACCCACACACACATGAGCACACAGAGACTGTGTCCACACACACAGCATGCACAGACCCACACACATGAGCACACAGAGACTGTGTTAGCATGAACAGCATGCACAGACCTGCACAAACTCAAGCCAAACCGCACCATGGAGGGGGCTGAGTAGACAGGAAGTCCCATACCCAGTTGAGGAGCTACTGGCATTTGGAGAAGGAAGGCCAGTTTTCTTCAGTGGAGTAACACCTGGTATAGGGATCGCATTCCCAGGCTGGCCCCAGTCCCAGCAGTAGTTGGCCAACACGAGCTGGACTCCATGGTTTTTGGTGTTGTTTGTTTTTTGTTTTGTTTTGTTTTTAAGAGTGAGAAAGAAGGAGAGGGAGAGGGAGATGTTGGGTGGGTAAGAAGGAAAAACTGGGAGGAGATGGAGAGAAATGAATAAGCTTAAAATATATTGCACAAAATTCTCTAAGAATTTATAAATAAAAATTTTAAAAAAGAATTGACTTTACTCATTACCACGCGTATAAATATGCTGAATATACTGCCTAGTCCCCCGTGGCAGTAAATCAGCTAAAGTGTTATGGATGGAGAGAGAACAGGAAGAGCAATGGGCAGGAACAGCCTTCCTAAAGGGTCACATGCCGCAGATCTAAGAAGAGAGATGGGAACCAGGAGGGATGTCGGGGCATGTGGAGTCACATTAACCTAGACTCAAACGTCGCTTTGATCATACATTGGCCTTAATTCAATCTTGCTTTGATTCCCATGATCAACACATATGGATGTATGACCTCAGGCTAATTTATAACATTTTATAAGACTTGGTTTCCTTATCTGTAAACAGTGAGACTGACATGGACTTCATCAGCCCTTGCAAGGACAATAAGGGTACAGAGTCTACAAACAGAGAGAGATGAAGCATAGAGAGTCACCTGTCACTTCACAGTGAAACTGACTGATAGGAATCTCTGGTTTGATCGGAGAAGACGATGAAGGAGTACTCACGCTGATATTTCTTTTTAAAGTTTACCTGTTGCTGTTGAGTGGGTAACCTTGGTTAAGAGAGAGGTGGGGGAAAATAAGTCCAGTTGAAAAGACAAATGATGGCTGAACTATTCAATTCTTGTGCCCTGGCCCCATCAAATGTCTCCAACATGAATTACTTAAGTCCATTCTGTGTGTGCACATGACAAGTTCTGAGCACAACATGTTCTGTTCTCACTGGGACAGAAAAGACTTTCCCTTTCTGCTTTCCTTGGCTAGCAAAGGCAGAGCTAGAGAGAGAGCACATCTTGTGCATATTGAGGTGATTGGACCAGACCACTGTTAAATCATGGTGTTACATTGTTACTGAGTTCCCAAAGCTGTTAGTAAGTTCATGTCTCTCTCCCAGAAATCACCAGCTCTTCAAAGCTCAGCTCTGTGCGCTCCAATATCGCCTTGCCATTTCTTTGTGGCCAAATAAACCCCCACAGGCTGATTCAACCTGCTCAGTGCTACTGTTGGCTTCTCTCCCATTTATTTTCAATCAATTTAGACTCAAACTCAATTGTGGAGGTTATGAAGAGCCGCTCCAGAACAAAGCTGCTATTCTACCTTGGAAGGAGAAAAAGATAAACACTTGCAGTTCTCTCCTTTTGACAAGACTTTGCTTGGGCCTTTGTGGAAATCTCACCTGAGCTGTTGCTGGAGCCCCCGTACAGCAGAATTAACAGGCTCAAAAATAAAACGTCTGATTCCTTTGCACTCTCAGCAACTCTTGGCTCAAAGGATGCAGCTCATTACAGAGAAAAGTCAGAGAGGCAGAGACTTGTCCACCAGGGTGAGATGTGGAATAACTGAGCTAAGCACCGTGAGGGTAGCGCCTACTGTGAAGAGAGAGACAGGGAGAAAGGAGTGACCTGGGGCAAGGGAAGGGCCTGAGGTGGAACAACCCCAAGACTGTGGAAAGAAGAATGCAGGAATATGGCTGGGCAATTCTAAGAGTCGCGGTGGGCAGACATGGAAGCCGTGATGCGGCGGCAGATTGGGTATAGGAGGACAAACCAAGTGGATTCTCCCAGGGACTGTCTGGCATCTCGAGTCACAGGCACATATAGGATCCACTATGTGAAGGTGCCACTGATGTTTTAATCCCAGGTCCTTTCTGTTCCTAATGCTACCTCCTCTTCTCCTTCAGCTGCTCATTCTTGTGGTGTGGTTGATTAAATACGTCACGATAGAGGATCGATGAGTAGATAGATGGTTCCGTCAATAAATACAGTGATTGCCCTTTAAGTATAAAGACCTGAGTTCTGGTCTCTAAGACCCATGTTTAAAAAATAAAAATAAAAGCCTGCATTTCCGAGTTTACCTCTAATCTCACACTGGGAAAGCAGAGCCAGGGGACTCCTGAGCTCACTGGCTGGCCAGTCTAACAGAATGGGCAAACTTTATGTTTAGTAGGAGACTCTCAAAAATAAGGTGCAGAACAATTGAGGGAGACAGCTGATCAACAAATGCCTCTGGTCTCCACATGCACATGCATGTTATGTGTGCCTACATACATACTTAAGCATGAAGGAGATCTTAAAGGGTTTGGAGTCAGTGGGTATCCAGGCTAGCCCAAGAAAGGATACCAAGTATGTATCCTTCAAATACTGAGACATGATAGGCTAAATGGGCACCCTTTCTCCTTAGCCAGTCCTCTTCTTGGGTGTTCTTCTCACAGCCTGTTTATTCACGTTGCTTCCTCTGAAGTAAGGACACATTTCTGCCATGTAAGAAATATTCAGGAAATAGAAATAACGTCAGGCAGGATTGTGACTCCCACAGGGATTTCCCTGGCTAGTGCTAAGTATTTTTGTGTGCATGATGAGAAGGCCAAAAAACGCAGGCTGGCACCATGGCGAAGGAAGATGATTGACAGACGAACAAGCTGTGCTTTGGCTGGTAGATGAAGAGGCTGGGCGTGTTTGTCACACTCCCTCCGCTTTAAGGTTTTTCCTGACAGTTGTCTGTCAGGCTGTAGCTAAGGGGAGGCCACACTTGCATCTGGCTACACAGTCTTGTCCTCTAGACATGGAAACTGAGACGCTCTTCTCATGATCTCAGGCTGCTGGAAGAGTATTCCACCGAATTTTGAGACTGAATAAGGAGCCTAGAGGTTATGGGATGGAAGCTAAACAGAGCTGTGATCCTAAGTGGGAGAACCTAAGTGGGAACCTTGTCCCACGTTCCCTCTGGGGGTATTTGGCAATGTCTTCAGGCATGTCCGGTTGTCAAAGATTCAGTCAGGCAGGACAAGAGTTAGACAGGTACCCAGCACCCTCCAGGGCTCCTCCATGGTGGCCGAGTGTTGTCAACAAGAAGAATCCAGAACTACCTTGGAGACGCCTCTGGGCATGCCTGTAGGGAGTTATCATGATCCTTTAACTAAGATGGGAAGCCACTATGGGTGGTTCCACTCCCTGGCTCGGATCTTGGACAGTGAAAGCAAATCAAGAGAACTGAGCACCATGTGCACTGCTCGCTGCTTCCTGGTTATGGATGCGATGAGTTCAGCAAGCTGCAGAGGCCTTACCTTCCCCACTGTGGTGACCACAAATGCTTTCTCCTTCATGTTGCTTTTGCCAGAGTATTTTGTCACACAGCAGGAAGATCGACTGAGGCAGTAGCTGACCCCTGACCCAGGAGGGATTATCTAGCTCTAAATGTCAATCATAGGAGGCCAAGAAGCCCTACTAGAGAGTGTTCACACACATGCCTGGTGCGGATGTCTACACGGTGACTTTCCAGAAAGCTGGCTGGCTATTTTGTGAAATGTAGAAATTTTACCAGCTGACTGGCACTCCCGCTTTGGAAGTGTGGTCTAAAATGTATTAAAGTTGGCTTAAACTAACATGTTTTTTTTTTTTAAAGATTTATTTATTTATTTGATGTATGTGAGTACACCGTTGCTCTCTTCAGACACACTAGAAGAAGGCCTCAGATCCCATTACAGACGGTTGTGAGCCACCATGTGGTGGCTGAGAATTGAACTCAGGACGTCTGGAAGAGCTCTTAACCATTGAGCTATGTCGCCAGCCCTTGAACTAACATTTAATTTTTACCTGTTCAGCAACTGGACTTTGGCAATTAAGAGAACCCGTTTCCCTCAGATCTGTACCTGCACTCCTTCCTGCAACCTCACAAGGCCCTAGGACACCTTCCTCCTGCTGCTCCTCACCCTCAAACACCCTCTGTGGAGTAGCGGGTGGCCCTCTGTCTTAGTCAGGGTTTCTAGTCCTGCACAAACATCATGACCAAGAAGCAAGTTGGGGAGAAAAGGGTTTATTCAGCTTATACTTCCACATGGCTGCTGATCACCAGAGGAAGTCAGGACTGGAACTCAAGCAGGTCAGGAAGCAGGAGCTGATGCAGAGGCCATGGAGGGATGTTCTTTCCTGGCTTGCTTCCCTGGCTTGCTCAGCCTGCTCTCTTATAGAATCCAAGATTCCAGCCCAGGGATGGTACCATCCACAAGGGGCCCTACCCCCATGATAACTAATTGAGAAAATGCCCTACAGCTGGATCTCATGGAGGGACTTCCCTAACTGAAGCTCCCTTCTCTGTGATAACTCCAGCCTGGGTCACCCTCTGTTCCCATGGATCTGTTCTCTGGTTCCAGATTCATTGTGTTTGTAGAGCTCACCCACCATTCTCAGCCCAGTAGCTATTATAGGGCAAATTGTACCCTTCCTCCCCCAACACATATACTGGAGTCCTAACAACAGGACCTCCGGGTTGGAGAGAGGATCTTTTTTATTTCTTTTTATGAGGCAGGACTTTGTTATGTAACCCAGTGTGCTGGGTAATTTTTAGCAACTTTACACAAACTAGCTTCCTCTGGAAGAGGGAACCTCAGTTGAGAACTGAGTTAGACTGTCTTGTTGAAAAGTCTTTGAGGTGTTTTCTTAGTTAATGATTAATGTGTGAGGATCCAGGCCACTGTAGGCTGGGTCGTTTAAGAAAGCAGGCTGAGAAAGCCTTAGGGAGCAAGACAGGAGCAAGACTGTCAAATGTGTTCTTTGGTGGTCTTTGCTTCAATTAAGTTAGTGCCTTGAGTTCCTGCCCTGAGTTCTTTTATAACTAACCATGACTGGGAAATGTAAGGTAATTACCCTGCCCTCTGCCAGTTGCTTTTGGGCATGGTAGTCATAGAGAGCAAACTAGGACACCTAGGCAGACCTTGAACTTATGATCCTCCTGTCTCAGCCTGGGATTATTGGCATGTACTACGGATGCGGGGGAGGGGGGTAAGGTGGAGTCTTTAAAGAGGTACTTGGGTTGAAATGAAGTTGTATGGGTGGACTCTAATCTCATGGTTGAAGCCCTATAAGAGATTAAAGTGCAGACACACCTGCAGGGAAGACCACACCAAAACCAAAGAGGCAATGACATGGAACCCAAAATGTAACTCGGGCATGCTTACCAAAATGTAAGTCCGCCATGCTGCCATCCTAGCTCAGCCAACTGGTCCCTGCTGTGCCCTGTCCTGTCTGTCGTCCTTGTTCGGGTGGCCCCAGCAGCTGGCCGCCTACCTTCACGTTAAATGCCTTGTTCTCGGTGCAATAGACATGTCTTCTAGTTTAACCTAGCTGTAGGCGGATGACAGGGGATGGGCACATGAGTGTTTGTGAGCTCTTGGGAGACTGGTCCCCACTCCCTCTGTAGGATCTGGAAACTTGACTCTGAGCCATCTTTCCCTCCCTCCCTCCCTCCCTGATGGAAAGATTTTGACCATTCTTTGAGCAAATGTTTTAATACCAATTCTTACCTGTAGATCCCAGGCATCAATATCAGCGCCACAAAGGAACTTGGTAGAAATGCAAGCTCTCAGGCCTGTCCTAATCAGGAACTTTGGCCCTAGGGCTCTATTTGTCACAAGACCTCCTTGGAAGGGTTTCGTTGGTTGGTTGGTTGGTTGGTTGGTTGGTTGAGAGACAGTTTCTCTATGTAGCCCTGGCTATCCCAGAACTTCATATCTACACCAGGCTGGCCTTGAACTCACAGATACTCACCTGCTTCTGCCTCCCGCCCAGATTAAAGGTATATACCATCATTCTTGGCTTGTAACAAGACCTCTTGAGAACTCTGTTGCAGTCCAGACCCGGCGCTCTGGCAATACACAGCCTTCTCCATCGCTTCCTAGATGTGATGGTGAATCTTTGCAGCTGGCATTAGAAGCCAGCACAAACTGTTTATCCACTGGATATTCAGACATTTGAAGTTGGTAAATTTTCTGCTCAGCTACATGATGACCGAAACAGACTATTTTATTACTCATTGTGTCCCCAGGGTCTAGGACATGTAATATCTTAGGACTTGATATATTTTTACTGAATTAACAGACATATAGAGGATGAGATAAAAGAAGACCTATAAGAAAAGAGCAATTTATTGTAAAAATAAAGGCCGAATCCCAGAGCTGGGGGTATAGAACAGGTGGTGGAATACTTGCAGATCGAGCACAATGCCCTAGATTCTATCCCTGGTTCCATGTAAACTGGCCATACAGTGCAGGCCGATAAGTCCAGGACTCAGGAGGCAAAGGCAAAGAGAACAGAAGTTCAAAGTCATCATTGGTTAAGAAGTAAGTTTCAGGCCAGTCTGTGCCCTGTTTCAAATAGTAAAGAAAGATAAAATATAAAAGCAAAGAAATATTCATGCCAGCCTCACGGGTCAGTGAGGAGGGTTAAGTACCCTCTGCAGCACGCTGTTCCCATTATGCCCTGGCACATCGATAACATGCCTACCCTGTAATTCTAGCAGAGTTTAGCTCAAATTCCAGGAGCTCGATGTTTATAAAGCAAATAAATAAGCGTTCCACTTCATTAAGATCTCCATAAGACACGGAGGGTGCAATATAATGCTTTGCTTTGCAGCCAGCCATAAACCAGAGCAGCGGCAGCCACGGAAAACATTTTGGAGCAAGGCATCCATCCAGGAAGCAGGAATCAACCAACAGACATGAGAAGGGAGAAAAAAATATCACAGAAGCCTGAGTGTGAACCTCAACTGACCCACACAAGCAAAGGAAAGAGAGCCGAGATGCAGATCAACAATAGGGAGAAACAGTCTGTGAAGATCTGGCAGGGAGAGGGAGGTAGGACTCTCCAGGTGGTCATGGGTCATGCTGCACTCTGGTGTGGTTAGACCCCAGACTCCTCCCAATAAGCAAAAAGGTTGGTTAGCACAAGTGAGGTCCTGCCCTGGAGCTGTCTGAGCTAATGGTCAGATACTTGAGGTGGGAGCAGAAATTTCAGGCAAGCAAATGTACATATTCTTCATTTGAGTGTTCATTTACTAGTGTGGCCTGGGGACACTGATTATCCCAACACATATTCTGCCTTCTGTATAGTCGTTAATCTTGTAAAACGTATATTCGTGTTGATGATCCCAAATCTTGGCAAGCCGGTCTCTTACTAAATAAATACACAAAGATGAGAACGATGGTACTGGCCATAGAGATCGCGGAGAGGCAGTTTTAGTTCACAGTGTTATTAATATTGAATTTTTCACTATTTTTCTCCTGCTTGAAGTATTCCAGTGACAGTGTATTCATTCTGACAAATCATAATGCTTTAACTACTTCCCCCAAAAGACTTCTGTGTTTTTCAAAGGAGTCTTCAGTACAAATTCTGTTGCCTCAGGGAATGGCACTGAGGAATTCAGGGTCAAGTCAGCCTGCCAAAACCCACATCAACAGAGTCCCCCAGACGCCACAAAACAAAGCAGAGAGAAAACAGAAGAAGCAGAGGAAACACTCTGACCTCTGCGGGAGGCCGCTTGTCTTCTCTTACGCGGTGAGGCGGGCGCACTGCACCTAAAGCAACAAGCGGTTTTTGGAGCCCGGGTTGCCAGGAAACGGACGCCTCTCCGCCTCTCCGCACTCTCGGCCACGGACAAAGCTGACCCCTAGGCCTAGAGCAGCAGCGGGGCAACTCGTTTCTTGTATTTGTTTTTATTGACAGAAATGTATTTATCATGTTTAGTGAAATGTTCTGAAGTACACACACATGCACACACATCGTGGGATATACTGAACTACATGGATATTATCACATGTAGACAGTAAAGATGTATGAAAGGCAGCCTTTTGCTCCTGGAGATGGGAAACTAAATTGGGATAACCATTATGGGGAACAGTATGGAGGTTCTTTAAATAACTTTTAAAAAGCAGAATTATCCTATTATTCAGATAACCCATTACTGGACACACACACACACACACACACACACACACACATATGGGTTTTGTTTAATGAAATGAGCGAGGCAAAAAGATACCTACAGTCCGTTATTCACTCATTATGGTTTATTCACAATATCCGGATTATAGAATCAACTGACATGGATCAGAGTATAGATGCCAAAGTAAAGTAACCATGTTCCTTACTTGTCTCACTGAGAAAAGATACCTAACTTAAGCCGGGAAGAGTTGATTCTGGAACACAGTTGGAGGATGCTGTCCATCAGGGCAGAGAAGTCACAGGCAACAGAAACTGGAAATAGCCTGTTACATTGTATCCACTCTGGAAGCAGCAGGAAGGTTTGCCTTCAGCGCACTTTCTCTCCCTCACTTCTCCCCTCCCTCCCTCCCTCTCTCTCTCCCTTCCTTCCTTCCTTCCTTCCTTCCTTCCTTCCTTCCTTCCTTCCTTCCTTCCTTCCTTCTTTCTTTCTTTCTTTCTTTCTTTCTTTCTTTCTCTCTCTCTCTCTTGTTTTATTTCTTCCTTCCTTCATTTTTCTTTCCTTGTTTTCTTCCATTCACTTCCAGGATCCCCACCCAATGGAACTACTCCCCCACCCCCCATTTAACCTGGCTCTTTCTATTCTTCCCCAGTTAGCCTAATCAAGATAATCCCTCATAGACAGGATGAGAGAGCCGTTTCCATGGTGATTTTAAAGCCCATCAAGCTGATAATCAAGACTGGCCATCAAAAACGTCTTCCCTCGTCAATGTGATAACTAAACACATTGCTTTTAAGCCATAATTCCCCCCACCCCCCACCCCCGGACTCCTGGCTACCTCACATTGCAAACAGCATTCAGTCCTACATGAGAAGTCTCCACTGTCCTTTAACATTCCAACGCCATCCAAAAGTGCAGGATCTCTTCTGAGAGCCAGGCAAATGTCTTAGCTGTGAGCCCTGTGCAGTAAACAAGTTCTATCCGTCCAGCATATTAAGGGCACAGGTAATCATCTTCATACAGAAGGAGAAGGATGGGGCAGAGCAAGGAATGATCATACAAAAGCAGAATGAGAAGCAAGCAAAGAAAGCTCCAGAGCCTGCGACTTCGTGTCTAGTACCTCAGGCTGAAGAGGGAGCCAACCTTCTGGGGCTCAAAGGGCTTGGGTGGCCCCACATGGTTCAGCTGCCCAGACCACAGATAGACCCTTTCTTGGGCATCTCTGCTTCATGCCTGCAGCTTTCTAGGCAAATGTTTCATGGCTCTGGCATCTGCATTCTCCTTGTCTGAAACTTTAAACTTTCTCACACACTGTCCCTTGTTGAATTTCACATGTCCCTTGTCATTTTGCTCCATCTTCTTCCCTCACTGTAACCCAGGATGATAGTGAATGCTCATCATGACACAACTTGAATGCTGCTCTATCTTGAGATTTCCTCCACCTACCCCACCCCCAAAATTCATTATTCCTGTATTTAGCCTCACTCAAAGTCTCAAGACATGAGCAGAATGTAGCCAGACTCTTCCCCATAAGGTATAAGCAATGACCTTTAGTTCGGTTCCTAACAAAGGCCTTGTCCCCCTCTGAATCCCCACGAGCCTTGCTTACACTGTTCACATTTCTCTCAGCATTCCTGTCATCCAAACACCCACTAGAATGGTCTGTAAAGTTCTGCTAATATAATATCATGCCTGGGCTATTCTAACCCCAAGTCTCTTCTAGATTCCTCCTGAAACAATTGTAAAGGCCTGAGAAGCACATGGTCAGGCCCAGCACATCTCCGTACCAGTTTTCTGTATTTGTTACTTTCCTCGTTGCTCAAAATACCTGATCAAAGTGACTTTAAAAAGGAAGGTTTGTTTTGGATGGATCACAGTTTGAGAGTATCATGGGTTGAAAGAGAAATGCCCACAAAGTTGCAAGCATTTGAGCGCCTCATCCTCGGTTGTGGTATTGTTAGGGTAGTGTGATAGTTTGTATATGCTCGGCCCAGGGAGTGGCACTAATAGATGGTGTGGTTCCGTTGGAGTGGGTGTCACAGTGGGTGTGGGCTTTAAGACCCTCGTCCTAGCTGCCTGGAAGTCAGTCTCCCACTAGCAGCCTTCAGATGAAGATGTAAAAACTCTCAGCTCCTCCTGTACCATGTCTGCCTGGATGCTGCCATGTTCCCACCTCGATGATAATGGACTGAACCTCTGACACTGTAAGCTAGCCTCAATTAAATGTTGAGTTGCCTTGGTCATAGTGTCTGCTCACGGCAGTAAAACCCAAGTCAGGTAGGTCAAGGAGATGTGTCCTTGTTGAACTAAGTATGTCACTGGGAATGGGTTTTGAGAGGAGATAGCCTCACCCACATATCCAGTTTGCCCTCTCTGCTTTGTGCTTCATGTTTGCCGTTGAAGCTATGATCTATCTTGCTCCTGTCACTATGCCTGGCCCATGCCACCATGTCTGCTACTGCGGGCTCTCATCCTGCCTGTGAGCCAAAATCAACCCCTTTCTACGAATCATTTTTGGTTGCTGTGTTTTATCACAGCAACAAAATGTAACTAATACAGAGAGAATCATTTGTCACAGCTGGGAAGTCATTGTTGTAGGAATATTAAGTAGTTGGTCACGTAGTGTTCACAGTCAAAGAAACAGAGAGGAACACTGGGCTCAGCTTGCTGCCTCCTTCATGTTTGTCTGGGGAATCCAGCTTTGAAAAGGTTCCACCCACCATTAGGGAGGGTCTCCCCGTGTCAATCTTATCTAGATCATTCCTCTAAGATGCACCCAGAGATCTGTTTCCACAGTGATTATAACACTCAAGAGTACCCATTGGGTAACACAATGCCTCTCACCATACTGTGGATCTGAAACATTAAACTCACCAGATCAGTTTCTGAGGCAAATGACAGAAACACAACTTTATATCGTACTGCCAAGAACCACATTAATTGGCCAACAATTGAGCTGTGGGTAGTGCCAGGTTACCAGGCATAGAGAAAACTAAGGTTGGAAATAAAATTGCCATGGTGTTCTCTAATCTCTCATGCCTGTTTTCCTTGGAGTTCCAGCTCTCTCCCACAGACCTCTCTTGTTTAGAGAATAGGAAGGGGGACCAGTTGGATTCCTCATCCCACATCTGCCCACTTGATTCTTCGCCATTACTGTAGAACCAGCTTGGCCCTCCTCGTGCCCAGGTGGGCAGGCTACTGTGATGTAAGACTTCAGCCAGGAACACCTGGTACAAGCTGCGAATTCCAACAAGGAAAGGGAGCTATTCCGGAAGAGAAGGCTGCTAGACAGACACTGGCATGCCATGTACCACCTGCCTGCCGTGGATGGGTGTTGTTCTGAGTGCATGAGGCTAGAATCTCAGCTGTGGTAAGCTGTACAGGAGACACAGCAGAGGTTAGACCCTAGATAGCATGGGAAAGAGTATTATATAAAATGCTTAGCACACTTGCCTACATTCATCTTGTAAAGTTTCTCTTTTGTGCTTTTAAGGTACCCAGGTGGCTTCCCTTACTGAGTCTTCTCCATGCTAACATTTGTCTTGGCCTGTTGCTTCTTTCCACAATCAGACAGGAAGCTCACCTGCCCCATGAGTCTGCTTCCCAGACCCCTCATGGCCTCACTCAGGCCCTGTCCTTAGTCAGAGTCTCCTTGTGATTTTCAGGGTCACTATCAGACGGCTTTTCCTTCCCGAAGATAATCTCACTTCTTGAAGCTCCCACTATGAGTCTCCCGTGTGTCCTACATGAATAAGTAAGTTAGACATCCTTTTCACTGACTGTTGTTAAAATAAAGAACAAAAGGATGGAGTGAGTTCAGAGGTTTGCCAGGAAAATTATCAGTGTGCCACCATCAGGGACGAGCATCGCTGTGACAAGGAATGGCCCTCAGCAACAGTCTAGTTTCCAACCTCAGCAAACTCATGGATTGAAGCATAATGCCCTGATTTAGCCATGGCTGGGCACTGAGTTTGGGAATGCTTGGGATAAAGAACCTGCTACCAGGAAGCTGTAAGCTGGGGGGTAGGGTTTCACAAGCTGTCCCCTCTAACTGAAGAGCTATGGACAGCTATGGAAGGCTCCTAAGGACAAGAAGTTTTATGGAAGGCTGATGGCTTGACCGCACTTCAGTCGATGGCCTCACACCTAGGTCATCAGCACGAATTGAACTTGGACTATTTTGTTGTTGTTGTTTTAATGAAGAAATAAAAGGACATGACTTTGGGTAGGGTGGGGAGACAGGAATGGATCTAGGAAGGGCTGGGGGAGTGGTGGGGTTAAATATGATAAAAATGTATAGCGTTCTTTTGGCCAGAGTCTTGCTATGGAGCTCAGGCTGGCCTCAAATCCACAAGCCTCCTGCTTCAGTCTCTTAAGTGTTTGGATGGTGTGTACACCCCTGTTCCCACATGGTTTCTTATACAGTAGGTGGTAGAGAGTATCATAGTGTCTCTGAGGGGGTAATGGACAGTGTCATGCTTCATAAGGAACACCTAGGGTGAGCAATGGTGGGACTGGGTGAGGCAGCTGTGTTAACACTCTAACACTCTCAGCCACAGCTCACCGTGATGGGAACTAAATTCAGCGATGCGGATACAGGAGTCAGGGAAGAGGTTTGGAGATGGCAGAAGAGGCCAAAAGGGAACCATTTAACATGGACTGAAAACCTGAATGGTCTCCCAGGGTTTCTAACAGAGACTTATCACACGGGGATGATTGACAGGCTTGCTGCACAGGCCCACCTCGGCAGCGCCCCTCGTCATTGTCAAATCTGACTTTGAATTGTTAGCATCATCGCTGAGATCAATCTGGCACAGGTATTTCACAAACTGCCTCGGTACCTGTTAATTTTATATCTTACATAATTATTCCCTTTTGTGCCTTCGCTGTCAGAGTTCTTGAAGTACATCAGAGCAGCGATTTAAGTGGCATCTGTTAACCTTGGCAAACGTTATGAATCCTTAGACTCTCCCCCATAAGGAGGCCTCCAATGGAGTGTGTTTATTTCTTAACGTCCTACAAATAGTAGGTAAGATGTTCTCAATATCACCATTGGGGCCACCACGCCATGTGTGGAGGTGGGCCTGAAGCTATCTTCTAAGGTGAGATTCATGGGGGCCCTGGAAAGGGCAAGACGAAGCTTTTAAGCTCAACGATGAGAGGGAGGGTTAGGAAGTAGATGTCAGCCTGAATCTTTCCTCCACTCCCTACATGCCTAGAGAAAAAGTGTGAGCTAGGGAGGATGAAGCAAATCTGCACTATGAGAAGTAGCCATTAAGGGGGTGGGGGGGGGCGGCGAGGAGGCTGTGCTCAAGCTTGCAGTTCCTCAGTGCCTGCCCCGCCCCCATGAGGCACCAAAAGCTCCTTCATCCTCTCAAGAACTCAGACCTCAGCATGCATTTCAGGTGAAGCCTTTGGAATAACAGCTCCTGTTACCATGGGGAGTAGCCATCTGGTAGAAGAAAATGAGGGGACTGGGGAGAACCCAGGAAGCTTCTTCAGCCAGAGCAGTAGAGCTCACCATAAGGAAGCTGGGATTCCCTGGTGTGGGCACAGCAGGAGTGATGGAGCCGCCCACAAAGTGCCTGGCCAGGAAGGGGTTCTGCTGAACATGCTCTTCAAACGCCAGTTGCTGTTAGGGTGGAGAGCCTGGGGGTCAAATGAATGGACCTCAGTAGGCCACCAAGACAAACCCACATTACACCTTAAATGTCTCCCCACCATGCTCGGGGTCTCCCAAGCAGAGCTTTGAGGGCAGGGAAAGCGCACAATAGAATGAACTGACAACAAGCCAGCACATGACTGAACTTCCCTGATGATGTCTAAACTCAAATGTTTGCAGTAAACACAATGGAACTGAGACAGAAATCTTTTTTTTTTTCCTAGAAAAGTGAAGAAATTTACATATTGGCTTACGTGAGTAAGTAACTACAAATGTATATAGAACTTTATCAGAAGGGTTAAGGACAGGAGATGGTATGTGACAGATATGGAATAGAGACCAGATCTAGAATTGTTTTAAAATAATAAAATAAAATTAATGAGAAGATCTGTATTTACAGAGTCAAGTTTTGAATTCACTCCTAATCTTTCATAAGCCAGAGCCACGGCATCTCTCCCTTTAGCTTTGGCTGGACAGCTTAGCCAAGCCCTACCCCTAAAATTCAGTCTGTTAGGATAATTGCTGGGACACCCTCCTGGACAGGGTCGACTTAATTTAGTTAATGGTGTTCTGATTTTGAGTATAGGATCCAGGAAGGCTCTGGTAGACGATAATGAAATAAAGCAGGGATGGATTAGATGGAGCTTGCAAAACATTTGGTGTTAAGAACTTGAGATGTCAAACCTGCGAATAGAACCCTGTGTGCACAGCGAGTTCCCAGAAGATAAAAGAACAAGGGCAGAAGACACACATTCCAGCTGGGAACACGAACAGGATCATAACAGGATCAGGAGGTACAAGCCAAGGAAGCATGGGGACCCGAGCCTCCAGTGACACATGCAGGAGCCAACTGTGCAGTTCTCACCCCCCTGACAGGCCCAGCTCGACAGTAATGTCCCCAGCATCATGAAGATTGCTCCTGTTTGAGCCCACACTTTACCAATTGCTCTAGATCCATTCAAAACACTGCTGAAGTTGCTAAAGTCCTTAGGGTTTTCTTTCCCAGTTACCCTCCCCTTCCCCCAAAAAGGGATCAGTGTCCCTCCCTCCTTTGCTATCTTTCACTGATGTGCATTTCTATATTTTTCAAAAAGCTCAAGGTCCAAAAACAATACGCAACTTTGCTTTATAAACATCACAACTATGTATAGTCCATTTGTTTGTTTATATCCTGATGTCATGCCAAAAGAATTTGGGATAATGAGGCCAGGAATATAGAGGTGAATTAAAAACCTTTGGGACAGATAGAGGGCATGAATAAAGCTGGAAACTTAAGGCTCAGAGAAAGGAGAAACAAGAGTAGCTGTGACCAGAGCAAAATGCTAAAGACATCTTGTGATTCCGATTTGAGTCCGAACCACAGGAGGTTACTGGAGCACATCTATGGGGATGGCCCTGCTGTCCTGTGGACTGGCCCCTTCTCTCTTGGATCTTCCTCTACAGGCCCTTCCGTGGCTCTCACCTATGGAAGGACACGTGTAGCTGCATGCCAGAAGACAGTCCCAATCACGTGTGGGCCAGTAGCAGCAGCAGTCCTTACTGAGTGCTGAGACCTGGGTATAGCACTGATGGTATGCTGTGCTCTCTAACTTCACACAAAAAGAAACTATGTGCTCACTAGACACTGTACCACCTTCTCTGGAATCCAGAATTCTTTTCTACCCCATAGCAGGCTCATGGCAGGTCTGGTCTTGTGATCAGATCTTTTGAATAATCAAGTGAAGAGTGTGTATGTGTGTGTATGTGTGTGTGTGTGTATACACATGTGTGTACATGTATGTACACGTGTGTGTGAGTGTGTATGTGTGCTCACGCTCATACTCGCACGCACTGCTAGGACTCAAACCCAGACCTGTAGCTGCCGGTAAGTGCTTCAACATCTCTAGCCCTCATTAATATTTTTAACTCCAGAATCCCCCAACTTCTAAATGAAACCAGAGGTCTCCCAAATGGTAAAGTGTGTTTAGCTGCCCTAAGAGAGTGTTCTGAGAGAGTGTCAAGGTGAAGTCCTTGTGATCTACCTATGTCCCTCAGCCATCTGGGACAAATGGGTCAGATGAGGTCAGAACACCTTCAGTGACTTGATGTGTGTCACAACAGTCCAGGAATGAGGCCATGTAAGGAGACTTCGGAGTGCTTGTTCTTGGAATGCGTTTTGTGTCCCTCCCCAAGAGTAGCAGATAGGAGTGAGTTTATTTCAGCTGTCATATGCCTCTGTGGAAAACCATGTGTCTTGTCCATGTGACTGCACACCTTACTCATCTGAGTCTTCCTAATCCTCGGCGTATACACTGTCTGATGCTCTGAATAAAGCTGGCTATTGCATGAGACTTTAGTCTGCCTCATTCTTAGGGACTGCTCTCCCAGGCTCACTCTACCAGGCTCAATCAACTAGTGTGGTAAACAGATATGGGCCCCAAGGTACGAGTATTAGGCCCTGTACTTTGCCTGTGTAACAAGGCTGTGTGTGTGTGTGTGTGTGTGTGTGTGTGTGTGTGTGTGTGTGTACATGTGCTTGTACCTTTGTTTATGTGTGTGCATGGGTGTGGATGTGTTCAGGTGTGTATGCATGTATAAGTATGTGTGTGTGCACATGTACATGTGCACATGTGTGTGTATATATGTGTCTGTACCCGTGTATACGAGTATGCACATGTCTATGTGTGCACATCGGTGTGGATGTGTTCAGGTGTGTGTGCATGTGTAAGTATGTATGCGTGTGTGTGCATGTGTGTGTGTGTGTTTGCACACTTTGAACTTGGGCCCTCTATACACTGTACACTTCCTCTCCAACTAAGCTGCACCTCTAACCCCAAAATGTACCCATGAAAACCTTTGAAGCTTTTACTTCTCTCGGTTGCTTTTAAGTTAAAAATTGTTAAGAATTTACCCATCATGCTGGAAAATATTTAACATTGAAAGAACCTCAAGAGGCACATCTGGAAAACCCAGAAATAGACATTTTACATTTCATACCCTGCCTATTTTCCTATACTTAATTGATTCCATTATTCATGCCTCTACACACCAAACTGATTTTTTTCCTCACTGCTCATGCATAGTTATTAATCAAGGGTCTCTGTTCTCTATGAGGCAAGCTGCTCCCTGTAAAAAGGTTGCCTCTCCCCTCTGAAGTCAAGGTCTCCAGCTCCTCACTGTGCTCATCCCTCACATCTAAGCTCTTCCTGAATTACCTGAGATGTGTAGAACTAACTCTCCATTGTTCGCAGAGTGTGGCAATGCCTGCCCGTTAGCCCTGCCCTTGGGAGGTAGAGGCAGGAGGATGAGGAGTTTAAGGCAGGCCTCAGCTACATTGTGAATCAAGAACTATCCTGGGTTTCATGAGACCATCTTTAAAAACAACAACAGAAAGGACTTGTTAATATTTCCAAAGAAAAGGTACCTCATTTCCAAAACAGTCCCCAATACTGCTCCCTAATTAAGTCACTTGGATCCTGTTTGGTTTTCTGTTGCTCAAATCAAGTTCAGCTTTCTGCCTTTTGAGATAGCAGCTCTTCTGTTTGGTATCTGTATAATGAATCTCCTGGTTATTCACCACTTACTTCAATTTCATTGAGGTGAAATTATAATGAGAATAAAATTAACTTGCTGCTTAAGAGCTCAAAAAAAAAAAAAAAAGGAAAGAAAAAACCAAAACAATTGATTAAGTTTGCTCAGGGAGCACCACCCAAGTACAGAGCACGGTGACTCTAGAACCTTCTCCACCCTTGGCACAAAGAGACATAAACAAGTCATGGATGCCTTCCAGGCTGTATCAATTCAGGCATCCTTACTCAGACACATCTTTTGTCTCCAGTCACTCCCAAGATGGTAGCAAACAGATTTGGCATCATCTGAGGGTTGGTAGTGAACATATTTTTATGAGAAAGGCTAGAAGAATATCCTTAGCAAAATTTGGCTCACTGTGCCAAAATGTCCAGGGATAAGCTGCTTCACAGCAGGGTTATGCTCCGAGAAATGAGCCATAAAGCAATTTTGTCACTGGGCAAACAGAGCAGGGATTTATATAAGCCTACTGGTATAGATCAGTCGCTTGGCTCAGCTTGCTGCTGCTTCTACAGGTTGATGTGAGGGTAAAATTGCATTCTGCTAGTATTAAACCTGTTTCTTATATTTTTTCTCAACAGAATTCATACTAAAATAAACAAGGGTCTGGTGAGACGACTCAGTCAGGAAGCACTTGAGGATGACCTGAGTTTATATCAACAGCACCCATGCAAGAGGCGGCAAGTGACTCATTCCTGTAATCCCAGCTCCGGGGAGATGGAGGCTGGGGCTCTCCGAAGCTTGTTGGCCTCTTAGCCAAGCTGAATCAGTGAGCTCCAGGTTCAGTGAGAGACCCTGTCTCAAATATAAGGTGGAGCACCATACAAGAAGACACCCGACATGGATCTCATACTCACACAGTTATGTACCGACACGCACAGGTGCATACACACACAATCAAACTGTAGTGTGGCTAACATGTAGTCCTCCTGACACAGGCATGCATTATTCCAGCAGACATTCCATACTGATGCTAAAGCACATGGCTGCACACACTGGCAAAAGTTTCATGAAACTTTTGCTGTAGCTCTGAGGGTCCCAGCATTGAAGCCCTGAAGTCCTGTGTGAGAGCTGTAACATAACAAAGTGTGGCCATCTCCTACTCCTACTCCTCCCCTTCCTCCTCTTCCTCCTCCTCCCCTTCCTCCTCTTCCCCTTCTTCCTCTTCCTTCTCCTCCTCTCCCCCTTCCTCCTCTTCCTCCTACTCCTTCTCCTTTTCTTCCCCTCTTCCCCTTCTTCCTTTTCCTCCTCTTCCTCCTCCCGTCTTCCCCCTCCTCCCTCTCCTCCTCCCTCTCCTCCTCCCCCTCCCCTTCTCCTCTTCCTTTTTCTCCTCTTCTTCCTCCATCTTCCTCCTTCTCCCCCTCCTCCTCCTCCTCCCTTTCCTCCTATTCCTCCTCCTGTTCTTCTTCCTCTTCCTCCTCCTCCTCCCCTTCTTCCTACTCCTCCTCCTGTTCTTTCTCCTCTTCCTCCTCCTCCCCTTCCTCCTCTTCCTCCTAATCCTCCTCTTCTTCCTCCTCTTCTCCTTCTTCCTCTTCCTTCTCCTCCTCTTCCTCCTACTCCTCCTCTTCTTCCCCTTTTTCCCTTCTTCTTCCTCTTCCTCCTCCATCTTCCCCCTCCTCCCTCTCCTCCTCCCCCTCCGACTCTTGCTGCTGCCACCAGAACAACTGCTGGAAGTTGAATTGTGATAGCTGCCAAGCACAGGGCTGCTCTTGTTTAAAGTCTGGAGCAAAACATCCCCACCTCAAATGGCTAGTCCATAAGTCTGTGACCTGGAAAATCTGGGGCTACAGATCCCTAGCTCACAAGGCTCAACGCTGTGCACCTCTGGGTCCACCAGTCTAGCCCTTGGACCTTGAATATTCAAGGACTCCCAACTGCCAGCACTGATCATCTATCTATGATTCCTACCCAGGTAGAGCAAAACATACCAGCCCATTGGTGATATGATTGCTACTAAATACGATAAATCTTAGAAAAACCAATCTCATCAATGTACTTGCCAGCCATCATAAGCACACTTCTAATCCTGACGTACCAGCTAAGACGTGAGATCATAATTCATTAATAAACTGACTACGTACTGGGTCAGAAATGACGATGTGCCAGGGTGCCAGGGGTCATGCAGACATAATGTGTTGTTAGCAACTATCTCTCTTCCTCATCTTTGATTTGGAATCTTCTGACATCTGGACTATTCATATAGGGGATGTAATGATTGGGGTAAGTTTTTAGTATTTATGATCCAGATGTGTGCAGAATCAACAGTAGAGTGCTGCCTGGGGGTGCAACCCAGTGAAGTAACATACATGCGTGTGCTGCGAATTCCCTCCTCATTTCTCTGATATCGCAGGCACTTCCTAATCTCTTTGCTCATCTTCTTCTGCAAAAGCATAGGAGGAAAAAAAAAAGCCTAATTAGCAGATCTCATTAGCTTCTTAACGGACAACCCTGCTAAATTTTTCAGTAATATGGTTGAGCACCATTTCCTTAGGCAGGGTGCATTCAGAAAATAGATGGCAAAATTTGTTCCTAAGCATGACAGTGTGGAACTGTTTCGCCATGTGACTGGAAGGAAACCCATGTTCCCTGGGCACCAGTGGCATGCTCAGGGATCCTGAATCACTAGTCCCTATAAGCTTCAGATTAATCCTTGAAGAGTAGAAGGTATCTCTGGCTTTGAGATGACACATCTGAGGTAACTGCAGGCTTACAGAGCTTATGAGCAGTGGGCAAAGAATCAAATCTAGGGCTGCATATTTCCAAAGCCTGCAGGCTGATTTTATGCTAACCTATCTCTGGGCTCGTGTGTCTGAATGCTTGGTCTCTACCTGGTAACAGTCCTTCAGAGGCTATGGAACTTTCACGAACTGGGGCCTAGAGCTGGAGGAACTGGGTCCCTAGAGGGGCAGACCGTGAGATGTCTGTAGCTCACCTCACTTCCTGTCTCCTTTCTGCTTCCTGTTTTTCCAATTGAGGAATCTCAGCCGTCTGCTCCAGCCATCACAGAGACGCCCACTACAAGGCTTTCCCTGTCAGGATGACCCGTAACCTCTTAAACTTCGAGTCAAAAAAAAAAAAAAAATCAATCCTTTCTCCCTTAAGTTGCTTCTTGTTGGGTGTTTGGTTGCAGCAATAAGAAAGGTGACTAACACAGTTATATCAAGGCAACTCGAGGAAGAGACAAGTAAGGACTTACCCGCAGCTCTGCAAGAGCCTCTTACTGCATTGAAGTTTCCGATGCACACTTAGACGTCTCACCCTGCAGGGAAGCAGGTCTGCTGATCAAGAGAGTCTGACGCCAAGGAAGAAATGAGAGCAGTCCAGGAGAGGAACAACTACCTGGCAGGGAGTTGGAAAAGATCCCTAAGGATCCCTTTCTCCAGAAGGATCCTCGTCCTAATAGCTAGGTGCTAACAGTTGCCTGAAACGGACTCTGCCTATGTATCTGTGGTGGCTTGAAGGAGAAATGTGCCCTGGGTCAGTCCAGATGGGCAGGTCAAAGGGCTGGCTCAGGGGCCACCCCTAGGAAGGAAGGTCAACTTAAGGCATGTATGTTTCCTTCCCAGAATTCCTTGCCCTCAGTGCAGTCCCTACAAACTGCCAGGAAGTTTGGCTGGCCTTCCTTTCAGGACTCAGAAAAGGCTTAACCCTTCCCTTCTTCTCTCCTGTCTTTTTCCTTCCGATGCTGGACGGAGTCTACACGTGCCTCTAAACCCCCTCACTCATGCATGACTTCCTTACTCTCTCTAAGGCTGCCCTCCCCAGAACATGGCAGCTGAGCCACAGGGTAGACTTCCAGGCTGGCTTCTCCCTTCCGTCCTCCGCCTCGTCTAACCAGCTGAGGTTTTACAGGTTGCCAGTCCTGGGTTCTTCTTCTGAATTCTAATACAGTGTCCTCAAGCTTCCATTTGAATTCGTTTGTGTTATTTTATTAACAAGACAAAGAGTCCCAAGAAAGACCCCAGTTTCCCTGGTAGCACGGACACCCCGTGAATTCAGTAACAGTTATGTCCTGCCTTTTATTCTTTAATCAACAGAGAAGACAGGCTTGTTCCTGAACCCTAGACGGCATGCAGAGACGATGGGAAGGAGCACCAAGCCAGTCCTGTACCTGCAGCGCTGGGCTTGGTAAATGAAGAGCTGAGCCTTCTCCCAGACAGCACGTCTACTCCACCTTCTCTCTCATCCCTAGGAACCAATTCAGGCTTCGGCTGCGGCCCTGACTTATTGAAGACTGGACTTCCTTCTCTTTATCCTGACCCTTCCACTCCTGCTTAAAAAAAAAAAAAACAATCAAAACTTTACAAATATTCTTCTCCCTCTCTCTAATCACTAATAAGGACCTGGAACAAAGGCTATAGCTCATATTTTAATGCTGTGGAACGATGTCAATAACAAGAAGAATGTATAAATTGTTATATCAACAAATGTAGCATTTCTTTTATCACATAAAATATTAGACGTATAGCTCACCTTGAATTATTCCAGAATAAGAAAACTATTTAATTTTATAAGGAAATAAAGTTAACTTAGTTCTGACCTTTAAAGAGAGGCTCGCCTCATGATATCTAAGAAGCAAGGGGAAAGCTAGAAAAAGTCTGGAATCCGGTGTCGCTTTCTATAGCTTACCCTCCATGACACTTCCTCCGAGAAGGTTCGACCTCCCCAAATGTCTCCCAGTAGACTCAATAAATTAGCCTCCAGTGAGGAGGTCAGAGCCTTCAGGACCCAATCGTTTCCTGGAGGTCCATTACCTGACAACCAGGACATCAGCACATTGAAGGCCCTTTCTTAGCCACACCATCAAAGGAACCCAGGTCCCTACATATGAGCCTCTGAGGGACAATGCTGAACCACACCCAAACTACTGAAATTACACATCTACTAAAATACCAAAAATCCTAAACATCAGAACCACCACCTACGATGGGGATGTGGAGAACACATTCACTTGGAACTCTCATTTACTTGGTTGCTAGTTGGAATTAGAAAAAATGTTTTTTAAAGATACCACCAAAGTGGGAGACAATTTGGTTTCCTTATATAAAATTAAGCATAGTCCTAGCACATGGCCATCTCCCTTAGTATTTACCCAAAGGAATAGGAAGCTGCTGTCCTCACACAAGCCATCATGTGGACATTTACATTAGTTTCACTAGCAATTGTCAAAACTTGGAGGCAATCAAGACATCCTTCAATAGGTGAATGGATAGATAAAAGGTGATATAATAGACATCAGAGCATATCTCACCACTAAAACTGAGATGTGATATCATGAGAGTACTTGGAGGGATCTTACATGCACACAGCTAAGTCCAACAGATCAACATGAAGGAGATCCAGATGTGTGATTTTAATTATAAGATATTCTGGAAAGACAGAATCAAAAACGTTATAAGGAGCCATGGCTCTAGAAATTAGTGGGGAGACAGAGATTGAGCACAGACTGTTTAAGGCCAGTGAATATGTTCTGCACGGTCCAACAAGGTACATCTCATCATTACACAGGGTCCTAAAACAGGGTGAACATGGCATAAGCCGTAGACTTGGAGATATGATGTTGAGTCCCTGTAGAACCAACCCTTTGACAGATACACCATGACTGGATGCTGGCGATCACACACATGCTGGGGCAGGAAACACAGGGAACTGTCCATACTTCCTGCTCAGTCTCACTGTGCAGCTAAAACTGCTCTAAAAAAATCTAGAGTCTGTTTCTAAACACTTACCTTGTTCCCTTTGAGAACTTCTCATGTGACTCTCTAAGCAGGAGTTCCCCAAAAACATGACCACGGATATAATTCCTGACAACAAACACCCATGACCACGAAGCACCGATTGCTATTCACTCTGTCAGATCAGGAAACTGAGGCAAGGGGAGTACACACCCCCTCTGACAGTCACAAAGCTGAAGTGTGGGCCAGCTAGGAAAGCGGAAATGAAGGCCTTGAGACTCCAGTCCCAGGGCTCTGAAAGACGCATGGCCTTTGGTCTTCATGTTTCCAGTGCTCTGAAATTGGGTTGTATAAAATTAACTTTACTGTTTATTGTTCTTTGTAATGTTGGGGGATTTTGAAAGTCTTTTTAAAAACTGAAGGCTAAGCCTGCACATAAAGTTTTAATACCTATAATCAGAAAAGCTAAATACTTCCACTCAGAAATCACTTGGATAAAACCACAGCATAGCTTGATGCTAACTTCTGTCGTTAAAGACTTCTGAAGCCTTGCAACTCCAAGAAGTGACTGGTAAGCCTCCAAAATGCCTGCCCTTCTCCATGAACAATGTGTCACACCTCCAAATGCTCCTTGCCCACGTTCCCTTGGGAAGTTAGTCATCTGGAATTGATTTTCAACATCAAGTCAACCCAAATGCCCAAAGTCACAGACTAAGAGTAAGAACACACTGGTCTTCCTGAATGCTCCATTTCCCCGTTTCATCTTTCTGAACTTTACAACGTGTGGGCACTGCTCACGACACCAGCCACTGACAGACTCAGGGTTTTCAGAGAGCCTCCTAACCTGGCCTTGATTTCAGCTTCTTACCAACCCACTGGGGCTTCCACAGTCTGGAACAGAGGTCTATCAGGTGCTGCACCGTTCCGGCTGGCTCTCGCTAAGTGAGAAACAAAGTAAAAGATACCAGCAGTTCCCAGGCTAGATGACCACTGTGAATGAATACTGGCCTAGAATGCTCCACCACCTACGTGATCATGGTGCAGATGCGGTGTCGGAAAGGGGGGAGTGCTTCTGCCAGGTGTGAGCCCCAGGCCTCTATGTTAGAGCTACGGCTCTAACAGAAAGCAGACCAGAGTTTGTACCTACACTGCAGTAGCAACAGCGGGAGAATAAATGCGGTGGCCAACCTGACTGGCACAGCTTCTCCACATGCCTTGAGCCCTAGGGGAGAAGTTGCCTCCAGCTTCAAAACAGTTTAGTGAACTATACAAACCCACCTCCAGTTAATGCTTAAAAATACAGGATGCTGGCTCAGTTGTCAAAGCACTTAGTGAATATACATGAGGACACGAGTGTATATCCCAGTACGCACATAAAAGCTGGCACAGAAATGGACTCATGGCTCCACTGCTGGGAAGGAGGGAGATGGAGATGGACTTGATTGGCCAGCCATCCTAGCCAAATGGATGAACTCCAAGGTTAATGAGACACTCTGTCTCAAAAATTACTCTGGACATGACCTGGCTAGTATACACACGAACTCAAGAAGCTGTGGTTACCTGTACAAGATCAAACCAGTTAAAAATGCCAACGTGGATTAGAGAGGAGGGCCTGATATCCCACCTCCAGCTGAGGAGCTGTGGGCAGTTCTGGGAGAGTCAGTGACTTTTCTTCAAAAGCATCAGCACTGACTGGTTCCCTGTGCCTCATATCTAAGCCCACCTGGGCAATGCTGATTGAATTTGTGGATTTAAATACCAAATAAATAAGGACATGAGTTTGGGAGGGAGATGTGCCTGGGGGTCCTTAGAAGAGTTGTGTGTTATAATGTTAAAACACAAAATTAATGTGGGGGATGATTTTAGAAAAAAAAAAAGATATTCGTCATGGTCCTCCATCATCCACAGGCGTACGATACACACATGTGCACATACACAAAGGCACACGTAAGCAAATAGATGCCTGCATAGACACCATACATCTACAAGTAAGGAATGCTGCACTTACATGTCCTTTTCCTAAAAGGGTAAAATAGATAGGATACCACTGGTTCTTAGCTGCACAACCAAGTCAGGTGCAATAAGTTGTCTGGATTCAGAACGAGCGAGGCAGAAACGGATCCTAGTACTTCTAGTCCAAAGCCCACAACCTTCAGCGAAGCTGAGCTGCCTCACACACTGTAATAAGAACAAGTCGACACTCTAAACACCATGGCGACAATGTTTACCCCAAAATGTCAGATAGACAAGAAAACTAAAACAGCTTAGGCTGTTGACCACATCTATTCAATAAAGGCTTGATTACTCAACAAAATAATTGCTACTGTTTCAAATGTCAACTGAGCTCCCCATGCTCCCCATTGGGTAATGTAGGCTCATATCTTTCAAACCTTACTTTAGTAAGTATACTTAAATGCTTTAACCACCTTCCATAGCTCACTGTGGGTGGCATCATTCCTTATGCTAGAGTCCTGGCATAAAGGAGACCGTGAGCCGAGCTCCAGCATTCATCTCACTGTGCCTCCTGACCCTGGATGCAGTGTGAGCTGCCTCACATTCTTGGCACCATGCCTTCCCCTCCGTGATGGATGGTACCCACAAACTGTGACCCAAAATAATTCCTTCCTTAAGTTACCTCTGTCAGAACAGTGAGAATGTAATAGTATTGAAAACTTCCATGGAAATGGAACAGCAATACCAGAGGGAAGAAGTTCAGAGTCTAGAGAACTGTCTTAGACAGGGTTTCTATTCCTGCACAAACATCATGACCAAGAAGCAAGTGGGGAGGAAAGGCTTTATTCAGCTTACACTTCCACATGGCTGTTCATCACCAAAGGAAGTCAGGACAGGAACTCACACAGGGCAGGAACTTGAAGGCAGGAACTGATGCAGAGGCCATGGAGGAGGGCTGCTTACTGGATTGCTTTCCCTGGCTTGCACAGCTTGCTTTTTTATAGAACCCAGGACTATCAGCCCAGGGATGGCACCACCCACAATGGGCTGGGCCCTCCCACCCTTGATCACTAATAGAGAAAATGCCTTACAGCTCGATCTCACGGAGGCATTTCCTCAAGGGAGACTCCTTTCTCTATGATAACTCCAGCTTGTGTCAAGTTGACACACAAAAGCAGCCAGTACAGGAACTGTACAATGTTATACGAGGGCACTTCTCAGTATAGATGATACAAAGTCCTTAGAGAGCCACCAGTCATGTCTCTTCATCCCTCAACTAGTACTCCTCGAGCCGATTACACAAGCTTTACAAAGAGTGCAGTGTTTAGAACTCAAAATAAGGTTAGTATCTACTGACAAGCAACTTAGGACACAGGGTGGCAGAATCTAAATAAGTGTATTATGTACAATCAACCAAATAAAAATAAACTTTTATAAGAATTTGTGACAAGGTAAACCCATAAAACAGATAGCAAGACCATTTTCCCTTAGTCTTTCCTGTGTGTGCTCATACATGGATGGGGGAACCACCTAGGTCTTTGTACATGCAAAACATTATTGCAGCACTGAGCTACACAAACCGTGCACACCCTTCTTGTCAAGTTTGGTTCTACACTTCCTTTGCAAGGATGGTTGTGGCAGAAGCAGGCTTAGAAGACAGATTGTGCCTCCCTCTGAGGTAGAAGTTAGATTTATTTCCTAATTTGTACCATAAAAAAAAAAAAAAAAAAAACAATATCTCCCTCCAGGGCAGAGGCTAGGCAGGTGTGCGGATGAGCTGTCTTTAAAGACAGAAGTTTCTTGAGATGGGAAGACAGCTCAGTGTCGACAAAGTTCCTAAAGCCCTGAGCTTGATTCCATGAACCCACTAATCAGACATGGTGATCCGTAAATGTAATTCTAGAGCTAGGGAGACTAAGACCAGTGATGCTCAATGGTCAGGGCTCTGGGCCAGTGACACACACACACACAAATACACAAAGAATCAATAATAGTCATTTCTTCAGTTCCTTCCTCTGCCACAAAAGCACATTATACAGGATTGACCTAAATTGTTCATATTGTCCCAGGAGACTTGAGGACAAAGGGACTAACGAGCTTGCTCATCCTCCCTCTCCACCCTATTTTCTTTCTACCTGCTGAGCCAAGGGCTGTTAGGTCTCTTCTCTCTGACCCATACATAGTTCCATCCTCCGCCAACAGTTAGGCAACCGGTAACACAACATGCCACTTACACCTAGGCACAGACTTCAGCCATTGATGATGGATCAGACGTTCTGGAAATCAGTCTCAGGACCTGCGTTTGCGAGGCTGGCACTTTACCAACTGAGCCACCTCCTCAGCCCTGGCTTTGCTCTGATATAAAACGTTTTAGTGTGGAGGTCATTAAAAGCCACCTACCTATGACAATCTTGGTTTTTCTCTTGCTAAGAGCTCGGACGAACTCAAGGAGTGTGGCAAAGCCAAATGCATTAGATGTTAGAAAATGTGACCCATTTCCCAGTCTCGGGGTTTGGATTTCTCTCCATGACGAATAACCTTCACGTACCCTGCATACAGCTAGTCAATACTCAGAAGACAGCCACAGTAACGCCGTGGAGCCTTGCTGCATCTCCAGAAGCCCTCGGAGGCCCTGGTCCTGCAACAACACACGGAGACCGTATGTCAAGTTTGAAAACTGGCCGAATCCCAAGGACTTACAATGCAGGTGTCATGAGAGGTTTTTTCCTCCTGCCAAAACACCAAGGTTTCCTTTTCCTTGGCGGATAGAGCCACAGCCCACAGCATGGCCCCGCACTGTTTCCTCAGATTTTCAGTCATGGTTATCAGTTCTGAGCAGAGAAAACTGCCCTTCTGCCCTACTGTGATGGTCCCTGGTGAGGGCTTGAGATGCTAATAAATTAGAAGAATCTGATTAATTAAAGCCTCAAGCCCAGGTTCAGTAGACACAATGGAATGACTTGTTTTGCTGAGAGACCAACAAACCTACAAGAGGACAAAGGACTTCATAAGGACAAAGGACTTCATAACCCAGAAACTAGGGCTAGCCTGGCTCCACTATTCTGATTATGGGACTTTTAAAACTCAACCCAAAGTCATTTCAGCTGTGACGCTCAACCTTCCTTCCCTCTGTTTCCATTCATCTAAAGGATACTTTGGTCCACCCTGTGTGTCTTTTGATGTTATGCACTAATTCATCTGTAAACTTAATCTCTCATAATCAGAGAAATCGGGAGAAGAGGGTAGTTCAGTGGTAGAGTGTTTGCCTAGCAGGCACAAGGCCCTAGCCCCACACCTACTAACACACACACACACACACACACACACACACACACACACACGTATTCTATTTTTAACTATTTACTCTTGATGATTAACACAGTTTCCTAATAAACCGTTGTTTCAAGTTGAATGAACTAACGTATCAAATATGACAACTGGACTGATACTTTAGGGTCCAAGTTACAAACAGGGAAATTCTTGAGAGGAGGCCATGGGCCTCCATTGAGACCCAAAGCTGAAGCGTTAGAGCCATGTTTCGGGAAGCAAAGTAAATTGGGTTTGCATTTTTAAACTGTAATTAACATTCTCTTCTCTCCTTCAAGAGAGAGATTTTGCTCCCAAGGCTATTTAAGGAAGCAGAGAACAAAAAGTCGAAGGCTGCACCATCCTCCTTCCATCTATAATTACCAGAATTACAAAAGGCTGAAGAGCCCCCAGAGGAGCAGGGCCAGTTCCCACGGAGCCAATCTGCGGGATAGACAGCAAAGGGGATGTGGGGAGGGGGCGGTCTCCTCCCAGAATCCTACCCAGCTTCTCTGTTCTCTGGGTTCCTGCCCTGGACGGGAGAGTCTATTAAAGGTATTTTGTGTTCTCCCAATTGATACTTAGCATTTTCATTAGCCAACTTCTCTCTTATTGACTTACATAGTTGTTGTCTGAGACAGTTACACATGGCTTATTTAAGATTCGGAGAGCTGAGTCTTACATCCAGAATGTCATCCCACTCACAAAGACACAGAGAAGGAGATCATCGATACAATCGGCAAGATTTTTAATAATCCAGTATACTGGGGTCATCCCACATTCAGGCAAAGGTGGCCCCGAGGAACAATAACACACACTTTTTATACCCTCCCGGAACATAGGTTTACAGCATGAGTTGTTTATCTCTCATTGGTGGAGCTCATTGTTCTTTGTTTCCATTGACCTTTGTGCCTCAGGTGAGGAGGAGATACCTGTTGCAAGGTGGGGGAGGAGATTCACCCCCTACTGGGAACGTTTCCTGGAACCTGGCATCACTCCCCTCACAATTAGGGCATCTCCTGGGGATGGATGTTTGTTCAGTAAACTCTTCTGAAGCTCTCTGTCTTTAGGCTTAATGGACAATCCTGGCTCCTCGATATTTTTTTGTTTGTTTGTTTGGTTGGTTTGGTTTTGATTTTTTTGAGACAGGGTTTCTTTCTGTAGCTCTGACTGTCCTGGAGCTCACTCTGTAGTGGCTGGCCTCGAACTCAGAAATCCGCCTGCCTCTGCCTCCCAAGTGCTGGGATTAAAGACATGCACCACCACTGCCCAGCTGTTTGTTCAATTCTTACACTTCTTGGTACGAGCATTCACACTCAGGGCTAGTATTCTGCAGAGCTTGTGCTTTACCAATCCACCACTCTGGACTGTACATTTATGCAAACTAAAATCTCCCATGTTTAAAATTTAACCCTTGAAGCAATGCTACTGGGAGGTGGGAATCTTTGGGAAAGGATTAAGCTCTGAGAGTAAGACCCCGAGGACCGGGATCCAGGCTGTCTGCTGGGGCTTCCCGTTGCTATGACGAAACGCCACGACCAAAAGCAACTCGGGAAGAAAGGGTTTATTTCACATTACAGTTCAGAAGTCCATCGTGGAAGGAATCCAGGGCAGGAACCTGGAAGCGGGAACTGGAACAAAGGCCTTGAAGGATGCTGCTTCCTGGCTTGTTTCAGGCCCCACCCACCACCCGCAACCCAGCCCATCTCTGTTGTGAGGCTCTAGTGAGAGGATGGCTGTCTGAGAGAAGTGTCCTTCAGCCAGAACTAGGTGGCCCAGTATCTGTATCTCGGGTGTTTCAGCCTCTAGAAATGTAAGAAATAAATCTGTATTGTCTATGAATGGCTTGGTCTAAGGTGTTTTATAGGTGTAGCCTGAATGGGCTAAGCAGCTCTTACACCAGCAATTGGCACTAGTCTAAATGGAATATTAAAGCAGGCATAAGCTGGGCGGTGGTGGAACACACCTTTAATCCCAGCACTTGGGAGGCAGAAGCAGGAGGATTTCTGAGTTCGAGGCCAGTCTGGTCTACAGAGTGAGTTCTAGGACAGCCAAGGCTACACAGAGAAACCCTGTCTCAAAAACCAAAAAAAAAAAAAAAAAAAAAAAAAAAAAAAAAAAAAAAAAAAAAAGCAGGCAGAAGTCATAGTGGCACATACCTGTAATCATGGAGGCTGAGGTAGGAGGATCGAAAATTCTAGGTCAACCTGGTCTACACAGTGCATTCCAAACTAGCCTGGACAACATAAGGATACTGCCCATCTCAACAAATAAGACATAAATAAAGAACTCCAGTGAATTTAGGATTCTCCCCCAAATTCCTCTTTACAAAGAATTGGATGAAAGGCAGGCAAATGGGTCAGGTATCACAAACAGGTCAAGGCCAGGGACTCATTCCAATGGACAACAGACCCTCGATCAGGAAACAGTGAGCAGTGTGGGGCGGAAGAGGGGCTTCGAGAGGACACACGATGACCTTCCTTATAAACTGGCACAGAGGGAAGATGAAGAAAGAATCCCAGACAAGACCAAGCTAAGACCAGGCTTCCATTACAAACAAGAGCTTAGACCCCTGGGCCATGGGAGAAGCCTTGTGCTGGGAAAGGCCCAGGACAGAGCAGACTCACTCTTCTAACACAGGATACGTTGCTGTCAGAACACAAATTAAACTTAGCCTGCAAGTAAGAATTGAGAAAGTCATAACTCTGTAGACATCGTACATCATAACTCTGTAGAAAGTCTCAGATAGACACCATCCCTGCCCAAGCATTTTGCTTGGAGAAACACAGGATGAACAACTTGCCAAAATATACCTTCTTAGGCCAGGAGTGAGGATGCATGTGCATGCAAAAAAAAAAAAAAAAAGCATTGCTATCTTGCCAAGGGCAACATTGCAGGCAAGCTAAGGATGTGTGCCCATCTGCCTTTGGGCATAGTGCTTGAACAATACCCACAAGGGAGTGGCTAATGAAGAACCGGGCTTTGTTACTCATAGACCTGGAGGCTGGAGAGGCTCCACTCATGGTGAGCACTTGCTCTCTGCTTCCAAGATGGCTGTATGTTTCTGATGGAATGGTACTGCCCCAGGATAGGAAAGGTCTTCCTTCCTCAATTAACCTGCTCTAGAAAATTCCTCACAAGCATGCCCAGAGGCTCTGTCAAAATCAGCATTTACGCAGACTCCCCAAGTGTTACAGAACATGTCTCCTCACTCAAGTGATGCAGTCCCTGTGAGCGCCTCTTTATAACCTTCTGAACTATAGAAGACATGCATACGGAGAGTTCCTCACAGTCCCTGATAGGGCAAAAGAAAATGCTGTTCTTCAGCATCGCCAGTGTCAGTCAATCCTGACAGATTAAATCCTTCTAGATGTAAGCAGGTGGGGCCTGGTAATTTTAAAGTTGTCATTCAACTGGAAGCTTTCAACCCATTCATATGGATGCTACAGTTTCTGCCAGATGATAGGTTATTCCAGGCCAGTGACCCATGCTCACTCCCCTCTCATGGGTGCATTGTCAATGGTTGCAGTCCCTCCTGCAGAATACACATTCAACAAACAGTGGTTAAACAGACTCATGCATTATATTGTGCCACTGATGTTTACAACTTTACATCTGGAAAAACACCTTATAACTAACTGATTAAAACCTGGAGTGTAAATCATCAGTAACTCACCCACACAAGGATAATGAGTCTTATCCCCTCAGAATACTCTCTCCCCACGGTCTTCTTTCCCGCTATTGAATAATCATGCCCCAGCCCTAGTTCTCCTTAGTGGGGTCCCTGCCCAGACCTCTTCAAGCCCCAGCCCTAGTGCTCCTTAATGGGGTCCCCTGCCCAGACCTCTTCAAGCCCCAGCCCTAGTGCTCCTTAGTGGGGTCCCCTGCCCAGACCTCTCATCCCCACCTGCTTCACTCATGTGACTTTCTTCACTTTCCTTTTCAGCTCCTCCTTGGGAATCATTTCAGAATAATCACATTAATGCACGATTTAAAAATGTTTAAATTTTAACTGTTCATATGGTAGTAATAGGACAGCATGGCCCCTAAAGAAAATGAGGTGAAATCATATCAATAACTGTTTGTTATAAATAAACTTAGTCATTTTTGTTGAACCTAAAAATATCATTTTCTAAAAATGGTGACAAATGGATGTAACGGATTCTTTTCACTTTCCGTGTCTCTGTCAGGAACGTGTCTGCTGCTTACTGACAGATTACATGCACAGTCCAAGCCACACTAAGTGGAAATAATTTCTACCATTCGCCGTCACTATGATTACCAACATCAAAATTATAAGACTGGGAATTTTCCTTTTTGAAGAGGAAAACTTTCCATAAATGATGCTTAAAACTCTATGTTCCCATCCCTGGAGGATTGGGCGATGCCTCTGTATTTCCCAGCAGCTTTGCAGAGCATGATCAAGCGGTGAGGGACAGCCACAGCTAAGCGACTGCTGCTCCTCTCAGACGAGTCCTGAACCGGGAGCCTGAGTGGTCTGTGCTTTGCCCAACTCAACAGGAGGCAGAGACCTTAACAAAGGCTTCAGCACCATGGTACAGAAAACGTTAACTATTATCAAGTGCCAGACAGCAAAGGCAAGGTCCTGCCCTCGGTGCTGGTGACTAGATGTTATTGATAAGGCTCCTCGTAGTTTTTATTTTGCTCCTTTAAAACTACGTGTTGATTAGTAATAAACAAACTGAGTCATTAGTCCATATAGTTACATTACATACGATTGCCCAACTTATTTAATTTTATTTATTATTGCTGATGGAGATTGCACTTGAGTCTTCACACATGCTAGGCACACTCTCTACCACTGAGCTAGATTCCCTCTTGACCCCTTCAGTGAGACAAGGGAAGGAGATCAAGAAGACACAAATAGGAAGGAAGAAATCCAAATATCCTTTGTTGCAGATGATATGATTCTGTACATGAAAGGCCCTAACAGCTCTATCAGGAAACTCCTACAACTGATAAACACACTCAGCAAAGTAGTAGGACACAAAATGAACATATAAAAATCAGCAGCCTTCCTATATAAAAAAAAAAAATTAGGAAAGCAATCCTGTCCGTGATAACCTCAAATAAATATACATACACATATGTATATATTTATATGTGTGTGTGTATACATATGTATGTGTGTGTATATATATATATATATCTACAAATAAATTTATTGAAGAAAGTGAAAGATGTGTGCAATGAAAACTTTAAGACACTGAGAAAAGAAATTGAAGAACACATTAGAAAATGAAAAGACCTCCCATACTCATGGATGGTTAGGGTTAATATTGTGAAAATGGCCAATTTACTAAAAGTAACAGACGGGTTCAAAGAAAGCCCTGTCAAAATTCCATTCCGATGCAACTTTGCACAGAAATTGGAAAAAATAATCTTAAGCTTCATACTGAAACACAAAAGATCAGGATAGTCGAAACAATCCCGGCCGGATAATCAAACCACTGCTGAAGTATCTCCAGCCCAGATTTCAAGTTATTCTACAAAGCCATAGTAATGAAAACCTCATCCTACTGGCATAGAAACGAACGCCCTGAGTGACGACTAGAACTAGGGACCTACATTGAAGCCCACCTGATTTTTGACAAAGACACCAACAATGCCCACTGGAGAGAAGACAGCATCTTCGATAAATATTGGCTGATCAAACTGGATAGCTCCCTGTAGAGCAGTGGTCCTCAATCCTTGGGACACAACCATTGGAAAACACATACTCCAGATGGTCTTAGAAATCCCAACCATAACTTTATTCTCTTTGCTACTTCATGACTGTAAATTTGCTACCAAGTGGTGGCTTGGTTTCTAAGGCGATTGAAGTACGTCTTTTCCAATGGTCGTGACTCACAGATCAAGAACTACTGATGTAGCCGGGCAATGGTAGTGTATGCCTTTAATCCCAGCACTTGAGAGTCAGAGGCAGGTGGATTTCTGAGTTAGAGGCCAGCCTGGTCTACAGAGTGAGTTCCAGGACAGTCAGGGCTAGACGGAGAAACCCTATCTTTTGAAAAAACAAACAAACAAACAAACAAACAACAACAACAAAAAAACCCTACTGAAGTAGAGGAAGATAGACTTGATCCTCATCTCTCATCCTACATAAAACTCAGCTCTAAGTGGACTAAAGACCTCAGTGAAAGCCTGATATTCTGAATCTGGAAGAAGAGAAAGTGGTGGGAATATACTTAAACCCACCAACACAGGATGTTCTGGGTAGCACCCTGATAGCACAAGCATCAAGATTAACAGGACTTCGTGCATCTAAAAAGCTTCTGTACAGCAAAGGATACCATCATACAAGTGAAGAGGCGTTTACACAAAGAGGGGTTAGAAGGCCCCACTCATAGGCTTTTCTATTTGACTATTTTGTTCTGTAGGCATAAAAATTTTTGCAATTTTTAGCAAAGAATAGCAAGGTGGAGCAAAAAATAAGGGTTGAACCTAATAAGGGTTCAACCTCCCCTCTAGAGCCACTGGTGGTGACCCAGCAGAGATGGTGAAAGAGAGAAGATATTAGGATGCCGGAGAAGTGGACCTGTCAGCAGTAGTTCTTTGTGGGTGAGCTTGATCTTTCTCAGCAGTTCAGTCCTTTGGCAAACACCAAAAACACTCAGCAGCAGCAGACCAGTCCTCTCCACAGGCAGATACCACACAGGAATTGGCCGCTACAGACCAGTCCTTTTGGCAGGCAGGCACCAGGCGTGAACACCAAACGGCCTGAGGTGAGGTCTTAGAAGTGGCAAGCTGCCACAGGAGCCTCACCAGCAGTTCTTGGGTGAGTTTCTCTCAACAGCAAAGTTACCACAAGTTGAGTTCAACAACTATGTAAGGCGAACCAATACACGCATGTTACTAGCAAAGAATAGCGAGGTGGAACAAACCAAACCAATGCTCCGTGCTTGCCTCCCACTGTGTGTGGGGTCATATTTATATTTCTTCATCAAGCGTCCTTTCATGTGTTTGCTATATCAAAAAATCCTTTCACCTGTGTCTGCTTCAGGAAAACATTCTTTCTCATGTCTCCTTCAGCAAGACACCCTTTCACCTGTGTGCCCCAGCAAAACATCATTGAACATAACTAACTTTCCAAAGAAACCAGAAGTTTCCATTTCAGGTTCCCAGTTGGTAGAGTGTTTAAGAGGGATTAAGAGGTGTGACCATGTTGAAGGAAGTAAGTAGCTGGGAGTGGGACTTGAGTTTTCAAAGCCTACATACACCAAACCCAGTCTAGCTTGATCTCTGCTTTGTTCCTCAGAAGAGGATGTGAGGTCTCAGCATCATGTCTGCCTCCTTGCCACCATGAGCCCCGCAGTTATGATCAAGAGCTAACCCTCTGAGACAGTACACAAACCTCCACTTAAATGTTTTCTTCTATGAGCTGCCTCGACTGTGGTATCTCTTCACAGTGGTAGAGCAGTAACTAAGACACCAGCTATATATCTGACAGAAGGTCAATGTCTAGACTATATAAAGAACTCAAAAAAAATTCAAATTGAGAGTTTTTGCGATGACGATCAGGCTGGTTTTAGAGAGGGCCCTTAAGAGTGTTGGCTTCTTCCAGATCTGTCAGTACTGATAGCCAGGTAACCTTACACAACCAACCCAAGCTGTATTGTTCCTCTTCCTAGATCATCAGCGAATGGTGCCCGTGCTTCATCCCAGAGTCTCTTCATTAGATCAAGGTGACCACAGTGTATATGCCACCAAGAAAAAGAGCATCTTACATGATCTTGGCTGATTTTAGCCCCCCACCCCAAATCCGTACATTGAAGCCCTTGCCTTTGATGTAAGAATATCTGGGGGACAGAGTTTTCAGGAGGTCTTAATGTTAAAAGAGGACTGTTTAAGGGGAGCCCAAATCCACAGAATTGGTAGCTCAATAAAAAGAGTAAAGAGAGGAGATTCAGTTTACCCCCCTCCCATCCCCAGCCTAAAGAAAGACCACGTGGTCACACATTGAGAGGGCAGCCATATGCAGACTAGGGAAAGGGTACTGTCAAGGAGCCAACCACACTGACAATCATCCTGAGTCTCGGTCTCCAAAACAGAGAAAACAAATTCCTGCTGTGTAGGAAGCGTGGAAGAAATACCGCAGGCCAGCCAATAAGAGAGCCAGAACCACCCGCAGCTTAAAGGGCCTCAGTTCTGAAGGAGTTCTCATCTCCACAGGGGAGGTCATACTACCTGTGGTAATTCAGCATGGAACTCCCACCATGCAACTCTTGCCATGTTAGTGAAGGTTGCTCCATGTTCAGTCTAGGGGTGATTCCCACTTACACACAGTCTCTGCAGTGTGACTGTAGCCCTACACAGTCCTCACTAACTGACCCACGTTCAGCCTTGAGTGGAGGCTGGGCCCCTGGTGCAGTATCTCTGTGGTGCCAGTTTAGGCCATGATATAGGCTGTATAAGAAATTTGTCTGTGAGGGGAATTTGATCTCAGGGGTAGCGCCTGATAAGGACCGGTTCCTCTTCTGAGAAAGACTCTACCAAAGGTTGCGCTAGGGAGTAAATCACCTTACAGAGCCTAGTGAGAGGTTGTTTAAAGGAGTGTGGGTGACTGTAAAGTAGCCATACTGGAAGGTTTAGGCCCACTGTCGTTGATAGGGTCCCGTAGCTGTGTCGATGGAACCTCTCTTCCCCTCATCTTCCCCAGTCTATAGATTCCAACCCTCCCATGTACAATAGGGACAGAATAGTATGAAACCTAATGGAAGAAGTGGCTGGACCCAATGACCCTCTCACACTGTCCTATGAGGAAATGCCCACAGTCAACAAGGACAACTGTGAGCATCTTCTGCAAGTAGGCACAGCTGGACATAGGAAGACGGGGTCTGTTCAGCCCAGAGGATGACACTCTGCAGCAGGGAACAAAGTTACCGACATGACAGATGTAAAAGGAGCTTCCATAGAAACCAGGCTTTCGCAAGGATAACAACTATGTGTGCACAGGTAACATTTCAGAACTTAGTACTTCTCAGTAGACAACTGATATAGCAAGTGAGATAGAGCCAAACCCTACTTGAATCTCTGCCATGCCTGTGGCCAGAACCTACCTTAAGAGGATAGCAAAATAAGCCAACAGTTTCTTTTCTTGTCTTAAATGACTCTGAGTGATTGCTACTTAAAACACAGGGGTCTGAAATATGAAACAAGACACTATTGTAATACACCAATATTACCCATTGAAGTCCAATACCAAACAATATTTATTTCTATAGTAATATTACCCATTGAAAATCAAACACCGAATAATACATTTTTATACTGTAAAGCATCTTTCAAGAAGATTTTGATTTTTTTAATGTTTTTTTAGCTAATATTTATTTATTTATTTATTTATTCAACCAACAGCTTTATCTCTTTTCTCTGGCTTTTTATACACACACACACAAAAAAAAGTTCTCTAGAAAATTACCTCAAAGATAAAATGTTACATAAAATGGATGTTACAGGAAGATGTTGATATTAAATTCAAAGCAGTGTTTCATTATAATATACTCATAATAAGTTCAAAGCAACAGTTTTTGCATGGCCTTGCCTAATCATAGTACACACCTGTGACTTTATCCTTGGACCCAAATGCATTTCCTTGAATACAAATTTGTCCCAAGTCTATTTCTCTTTTTAGTGTGATTATGAAAGCTCATGGCATTGCTTTTTTTTTTCATTGTAATAAGGCTGTATTTCAATGACCCTCACATCGCCAAAGGATTTTACCTCCATCATAGCTAAGCTGAGAGTTGATAATTCTGCTGCACCAAGAAATGAATTGTAGGTTCGATTTTTGGGTACAGACTTCCTGCTATGGTCAAAGCTACTTGACTTGAGTGAGTGACTTCATTCTCAGCCCACAGAGAACAGGTTACATTCATTTAAGAAATGGTGTAGGTATTAAGATGGTCTATCCATAAAGTCATTCGCCAACTGTTTCAATGAACAATGGTTCTGCTTGGAGGGTGGCACAGACATTAGGTGAGGGTAAGAATTTGGTTCATTAGCTGTGATAATTTGGAAAAGCATTCATCTCAGAGAAAGAGTAGCTTATAAAGTCCTCTTCTTCAAACTTGATACAAGAGTTACAAATGTCAAGTAAAGCATTCAGTTTCACTTTGTTGTTCTCTTACAAGCCACCTCCCTAGTTAATCGTCTATGTTTCTTTTGGGTATATAAATACTTTGAAATATATAAGCTGTTCTGAAAACCATAGTATAGTATAAAAACATGAAATTAACAATACTACTAATAAAGAGGCTGAGATAGGAGAAGAAAGATTTCAAGACCCTTATGTTGTACACAGTCAGACACTGTCATAAACATACAAGCTGACAGTGTATATAGATTGTACAATGTTGGACCTATTTCTCCA
>NW_022196891.1:86598455-86606162 GCF_008632895.1 Mastomys coucha
CAGAGTCAAGCTGTCTCTGTGATCCTGTGATTCTGGGATCCTGTGATCCTGGGTTTGTTAGATCACCTAGGAGTGGGGCTTTCTCTGGGTGTTGTGGGACTGGCTGCAGAGTTTGCACCCAAGGTCTGCTCTGGACCCCAGCCCAGACAGACCGGAAGGAACCCAAGTCACTGGGCTGGTGGAGTTCCTGTGTGCCTGGTCTTGCTGGTCCCAGCTACTCCCAGTGTTGGGACAGATATTGGTTCCTGCTCAATTCTGATCCTGGGTATGTCAGAGTGCCTGGGAGTGGAGCTTCCTCTGGGTGTTGTGGAACTGGCTGCAGAGCTTGGGCCCAAGGTCTGCTCTGGACCCCAGCCCAGACAGACCAGCAGGATTTTGATTTTGATTCTATTTCTGAGCCACAAGCTTTGCAGAGAAAGCAATCTATGATCAACTGGTAAGTCAGACCCCTCCATTCCAGGAAAACCTCTTATCTTCTTTCACCCCAGGCTAGGTTCCTCTTCTTGTTCTTAGTCAAATATCTCCCAAGCCAAATAGTCCTAATTGGTTAATAAACTGGCTCCAGCTGCTTCTCTTGCTGTGAAAAATTCAATAGAACGAGAAAAAAATCAATTAGCATGCACCTGACTATATTTAGAACCAATTTTGAAGTGGCTTTTTACTCTGACAATCAGAGCAACAAATGTTGAAATATAACAACAAATGTTAAGAATATGATGAAATTGGAAAAGAGAGACCTGTATTTCCACCTGGCTTAATGAGACTGGCTGGGCTAAGCAACCAGAATGATGGGAAACTGTAACAAAACAGGTGATGCTGGGCTTTGAGGATGACCGATCTCCACAGACCCGGGTTTTGACTGCTATGACCCAGTGCTGATGCTGTCTGGGGTGGTTGTAGGAAGTGCTAGAAAGAAATGCTTGCTGAAGAAAAGAAGTCATTGGGCATAGGTTCTAAGCGTTATTCCGTGTGGCTTTTTCTAACCATGCTTCCTTTGCTTTGGGTTCACCAAGAAGTCCACTGCCATGATGTTCTGCCCAAGTGAAGTAAGCCAAGCGACTGTAGATACTTCAGCCATGAAGCTGTCACAGTAGCCAGAAAACAAAGGGGTGTCATAGCTAGAGTGTCTATTGCTGCAATGAAACCCCGCGACCAAAACGCAAGGTGGGGAGGAAAGGATTTTATTCAGCTTACAGCTCCGGATCATCTTTAAAGGAAGTCAGGAACTCAAACAGGGCAGGAACCTGAAGGCAGGAGCTGACGCAGAGCCCGTGGAGGGGTGCTGCTTACTGGCTTGCTCTCCATGGCTTGCTTGCTCAACCTGTCTTCATATAGAACCCAGGGCCCCCTGCCACAATAGGCTGGTCGTCCTCCATGAATCACTAATTAAGAAAATACCCTACAGGCTTGCCCTATCATCTAATCTTATTGAGGCATTTTCCTCAATTAAGGCTTCCTCCTTTCCAGTAAGTCTAGCTCGTGTCAAGTAGACATAAAGTTAGCCAGCACAGGGGAGGAAGGAGGAAGGGGCTGGGTCGCAAGATTTTCCCTGTCCAATTACATTACGGTAGTGGGAGGCCTGTGATTGGACAGGGAAAAGGGAGGTGGGGCTAAGAATTGCAGAGACAGGGACCGAGTTTGGGTAGCTGGGAGAAAGGAAGATGGCGACAGACGTGAATCAGCGTGGCTATGACCAGCCACAGGTTGTTATGATATCATAAAGGTTAGAATATTGGGATAATACATCTAATTTTAAAAGAAAAAGAATATTAGGATAACTTGTCTATTCTGGGTGGGCAGCTTTTATCATTACCAATTGGTTCTGAAATTATTGTTTTGGCATCTTGTTTATTGAGAATTTATTGACATATAAATCTGATTGGTTAACTATAAGCATTGAGTCTTGTTTTTACCGAGGATGGCAGATCTATTTGGTTACTGGAATGTGGGACAGAGCCATCAGGGCCCAGCCAGGACATAGTGTTGTGTCCCGCTGGTGCCTGTACTAGAGCAAAAATGTGGCCCCGTGGGGCCGGAGAGTTGTTGAGTTGAGAGAAGCAGAAGGTGGAGAGTTGGCAAATCATTTTTTATTATTTCTCGCAACAGGGCTGTGGCCTCATCATCTCTCCCCATCAAGGGAATGGCTACTATGAGCTAATTTCATCCCACAAGACCACATCATTTCAAAGTTCCACCACCTCCCCAAAGTGCCACGGACAGACGGCCAAACCTTTAACATGTGGTCCTTTGAGAGGTGTTTGTCTAAACATTTGCAGTAGGATTCCTAGGTTGAGAACACTCTGGAAAGGCCAAAGGTAAGAATGACTTCTTGCTATACAAATCGGAGGACAGGGATGGTTTTTTAAATCATCTTGACAGTGTGTTGAACTCTTCTGCAGGTGTGTTTTGATAATCCGTTCTCCGTGGGCTTCCTCACTGATCATTACTGCCTTGTGTGACTCCCAGTGTTTTCCCTCCTATTTCTAAAGTGAACGGTTATCCCTCCTATAACATCCATGCTTCTGAAATGCACAAATCTGGTTAGAATTCACCATCCCTGTCAAATGATAACTTGGTAGCTAAGATCTAGTTGGTCCCAAGCATTGCTTTGATTGCTGGTCCCAAGAGAATTTGCTTCAATTTTCAGGGTCACTCCACAGGAACCTTAGTGCTACTTAGCAAGGATCTTACACCTATCATCCTCATTTTGTGGGTAAAAGAACAAAGGTACAGGAATATGTGTACTCCCAGACACTGAGTGGGGACTCTGAGGGTCATTCCAAGTGCAATGGCTCTCTCACCTCTAAGATGATTTTCTTCAAGGCCCACTTACTTTAAGGAGAAAACTTGGCAAAACTTTACATATTGTAAGACTTATGAGAACACCCACATAAAACTTATTTTTCCCACAAAACTCAATTTAAAAGACCCCTTTTAATGACCTGAATTTCCCACTTCTAAGTCCCTAATCCTTGTTTGGAAGTAACCTAGGAATTTCCTCATGCTCCCAGGCTTCTTGTAAGAACTTCTTTCCAAGCCTGTTGCTTACAGTTGTGTATAAAATTTATTGGTCCAACTAAACTATAACTTCTGGAGAGTTGGGACATTTTAAATTTTTAATTAAAAACATCTGATGTAGGATTTTTTTTTCATTTTGGCATAGCACATATTTAATAACCACAAGTCAGCTGAATTAACGTGTTACGGCAAAACTGATTTCCTGATGTGTGGGGGACAAGCGATTGTCTCACATGAAGATTTTGAGAGAAAGTCAAGAGGCTGATTCTGGGGACGGCAAATCGGGATAAGTAAGCAGAAAGAAGAGCTGGGCACCTAACAGCGGTGGTATAAAAGTCGTCACCCCAAGGACCTTGACCACCCACTCCGTATCCTAGTGGATAAACCACCATCAGTGTCTCTGACATCACCTCAGTCATCCTGTTCACACAATGAAGACAAGGGTGGTCTCTCCCAATCTTACGGTGAGAAAAATGATGAGAAAACAGAGGTGCCACTTTTACAGTGTCTTGAGCTTGGTGGAAAAGTAAGATAATCCATGTGTGCTAATTCATAATACCCTTTAGAAATGGATTTATTGTTCTTCCATGAAAGCACACGATGTCACAGGAGCACGCACGTGGCGTGGCATGTATGGAGATCGGAGGTCAACTTCAGGCAGTTAGTTCCCTGCTTTCCGTTCTGTGTGGGTTCTGGTTGTCAGGCTTGCCTGGTGAGCATTTTAGCTACTGAACTGTCTTGCTAGCCCAGATTCCTACTACTCTTATTGCATTTTTAGAATAATAACAGCAAGAAATAGTTTGAGGAGGATGATCTCAATTTCTAAAAGTTCATCATCCCAGCTGTAGTACATGACGCTTTCTGAGATCCCCTTCCTTGGAGGTGGCACACTGGTGGGCACCATGGCTCATGGAGTTAAGAATCTGAGGCTGAATCTAGAGTTGTTGGATTAACAGTCTCAAAGGAAGCCTTTCTGTGTGCTATTTCCATCCTGAGAGATGCTAACGACAGTCTAGATGTTGTAGAATCAAAACGAAGTTCAGACAGCATGCTAAGGACTGCCAACAGCAAATTGTATATAAAAAAACCCTCATTGATTCTGAAAAGCTATTTCCAAGGTGTCTTATCTCCCGAACATTAACCATTCATCAGGAAAACCCATTTACATCCTAATTGGAGCAGAATTCACAAGCAGGAGTAAAGATGTTGTCGGTTTGGTAATGTTCCCAAAATGACCTCCTTAGCTCTGTGGTCTCTGCGAGCATTTCTAAGAAGGCAATGGAGATTATTGATTGATTATTGATTTATGGACTTATTCTGTTATGAATTCTTATTTATGTACTGTGTCACTTGCCAAATCAAGGCTTTTGTCAATAAGAACATTCTATTCAATCTTTATCTATTAGCACCCTGACACAAAACATCTAACATCACCCTGGCCACTTACTTCTGTCTATCACAGCAAAGAGAGGATGCAATGAATTGGAGGGATGGGAGTATCATAAGGCTTTTAAAAAAAATCTGTAATGGCAAACAGTATTTGTTTTTTCATTTCTAAAAGGCCACATTTTCTATTTAATTCAGTTTTTCGAAGATTCCATAGTACAATGTACAAGTTGGTTAACTTCAAATGTTCTAGTGGCTCATCCTAAATAATGGGGGAAGATGGGGGGAGAGTTGCAAGAAGATTTCTAATGAACTCTTTCGCGCTCCTTCAACATTGCCTCCCAGTTTGAATGTGAGCTTATTTAGTAGCAAATTCCTGAAGCCTGGGATAGTCAGCGCTTTTCTCAAAGGCCCAGCCAGGGACATCTCATCGGTTGGCAGAGCTTCACAGGTCTGGGTCGGACTGTTAGATGACTCCAAACTTGACCTCAGTTGTCATCTGGTGAAACAAAGATGTAATTTGGCTCTCAGGCAAAGGCAAGGCTCCCTTCCGACACTGGGAAAGCCTGCTAACGTGGATCCTTCTGCCTAGCTTTCTTGGAGTCCCGAAAACCCCACATTTTCCCTTCTTTAAACCCACGACTCTTCTGTATTTCATTGTAGACTCACTGTGCAGCTCCGCACTCCCCTTCCCTTGGCCTTGTGACAATCCCACAGGTCCTCATCAAAGTACAACAGCTGTGTGCCCAGTCTCCTTGATCTAATCAAGCTGATGGGGATATACATAAGTTGGGAGTCAGCCTGACTTCAGTTAGCAGGCACTACTTATTGTCTTTCTTCTTAGTCAAGGGAACAAATGTAATTACCTTTGCTTTAATTACTAGTGTGTGGTATTTTCAAGTTTTTTGACAAATGAGTCTATGAAGTCCAAATCAATTTTGCCATCATAATGACTAATTCAAACACTTGATCAATCTCTCTGTGCTTCTGGCACTTCTGGGTTTCCTTCATATAAAATAAAAAAAGAAATGAAAGTAAAAGAAAAGGATGGCATTCTCCCTAGTGACAGTCATCCTCAGATCTGGAATCACTGAGTGCAGAGATTTTGCTCCCAAACACCTGCAAAAATAGCTGTTCTCATGGTCTTCTTCCATAGAAGTTTTCATCCAGTGCAGCACTGTGTTTAACACATCAAAGTCATGTCAAGTTTCCCAATCTTCTAATCTTCCTCGTTTCAGAGGTAGGTGGAATACTGAGTGGCACTTCGGAATTCTTTTCTAAATCAGAGATAGTAAGATGTGCAAAGTGCGTCCCTAGGAACAGCGCTTTAATTTCTACCCTAGGAAACCATGTATGAGCAGGAAAAGCTGAATGCCAGAAGAGGGAAAACCTTTCAAAGAAAACCCAGGTTGTATTTCATTGTGGTCTCTATGGCTGAGCCCTGGCCAGTGGGTGAGCAGCACAGATCGATTGTAGCCACCCAAAGGACATAAGGTTGAGAGGGACTGGGAAGAAGGGTGGATCTGAGAGTCTGGGGGAGACGTAGAGGATAAATATGATCAAATTGCATTGTATGGGCATATTAAATTCCCAAAGAATGAAGCAAAAGGCTGTATTGATTTTTTTTTTTAAGCCTGCATATGTAGAGCTGGAGGTCTAATCCAAAATCATAGCTAAGGTAGGAGGACTAAAAGTTCAAGGCCCACCTTGGCTTCATAGTGACTTTAAGACCAGCATGGGTTATGTGAAACCCTGTCTCAAAATGATGATGATTTTGGTGGTGATGGTAGTGGTGGTGGTGGTGAAGAAGGAAGAGGAGAAGGAGGAGGGGAGAAAGGGGAGAAAAGGGAAGAGGAGGGGGAGGGAGGAGAGGAAAGAGGGGGGAAGGGGGAGGAGAAGGAGGAGGAGAATGAAAAGAAGAAGAATGTCTATAACTCCAATCTATAAAGTGAAAAGTACTTGAAATTACAACATCTAGCTTCCAGAATAATCTCAGACTTGATTCCTGTGAAAATTAACAGAAGGTTGGTGCCTCCTAGACTCTCAGTAAAGAGCAGTGGTTTTAATTATTTTCACAGACAGAATCTGTTGTTCCTTGAAGGCCATTTAATTTGCCCAGCATGGGAGGAAAAGGGAGCTCAGATGAGAACATGAAACAGAACTCAGCTCCCAGTGAAGGAGTGGAGTGTGGCTGAGCAGCTCCTTCCTGAATGGCCCTCCTGAGGCCTTCACACATACCAATCCACTTACCCAACCCCCCTTTTCTCCTCTTTCATTTTCCCACCTCATGGGTGTTAACAGTCTATATAAACTCCACCCCCACAGATACCTGGCAACAGCCAGACAGGTATGCTCCTCCCCATGGTTACCTGGTAACAGCCAAGGTCAGGTAGGCCTGGCCCTATAAAAAGGGGCTGCTTGTCCCCTCCTCTCTCTCTTACTCCTGCTTGTCTCTTGACCCCTTGTTCCCTCTCTCTCCTCATTCCCTTCCTTCCTCTCTCCACGTGGTCATGGCCGCCCCTACTTCTCTACTCTCTCCTTCTCTCTGCCTTTCTCTGCCTCTGCTACCCTCTTAACTCCCTTCCCCATGCCCTAAATAAACTCTATTCTATAACTATACCGGCGCCCTCAGGGGGAAGGGATGCCTCGGCATGGGCCCACTCAGGCACCCCCTTCCCCCACACCTCGCCAGAACATATTCTTATAGCTCTTTCTCTTTTTATGGTCACAACAATGAGTGTGGGGCCATGAAAGGTAGCCTGGTTCCCTGTGGAGGTAAGACTAGAAGCCCCAGAGACCCTGGAGGGGCCATAGAACTTCTCCTGCTCCCTGGCACCAGGCGTCTATCGCCAGCTGCAGCCTTCCATAGATTGGTGACCATCAGTCACGTAAGGGCAACACCCCCGAGCCGAAGCTCTAACATCTCAGATCAAGACAACAGGGCAGCAGGCTCAAGGCAGAGATCTCCATCTTAAGTCCTGGAGGGCTTAGCCAGTAAGCTTTCCTTCCCAAACATTCCTCCCTGCAAAAGGTGTTTCATCCTAGGCCCACCCTGAGAAGTGAGGTGTGGTTTTACACACTGACTTTCCGACATGGCAATAAATCCCTTAAAGCCATAGACTGTCTCTTTTTATCGGATCTGTGGGGAGCCATGGAGAAGGCCTTCACCTATACAGTTGCCTAGTCTCCGGTAGAAGACCTCTCTGCACTTCCACCCAGGACCACCACCAAAGCCAAGCCTCCTGCCAAACACCGTGGGACCAGCGGGAGCCTCCTTCCTCTCCCACCCCACCCCCAGCCTCA
>NW_022196891.1:86606219-86641964 GCF_008632895.1 Mastomys coucha
CCCCCCCCACCTCAGTTCCCCACCCAGATTCTGTTCTCAGATGTTCCTTGACTTCCAGCAGCACCTGGGTGTCCAAGATCCTGAGAACCCCACAGCCCCAGCCTCTTCACAGGCCTGGGGACCTCCAAATCAGCTCTGGCTGTCATGTGCCTCAGACTGTGAGTCCTGCCTCTCCGTGCTGCTGTGCCCTATGGTGGAGCTGACTGGGGACCCACAACTCTGCACGTGTGTACATTTATGTCAAAGATGGCTAGCATTGTGGGGAATACTTTATGCTGTCACGTCGTTTATTTTGGGTTTGGACAGTTTGAAATCAAAGGAGATACATTTTCCGAGTAACACGGAGAGCCACACCCATGCTGTCACTCCCAGACTTGATGTCAATGTCTCTGACTTTCTTAGGTGGATTCTCACTCTGGTATTATATTAAATATTATTTTGTAATCTTTCATAGGTTCTTAGGTGTATGCATACGTGTTGTGCACATGTGCACTGTGTGTGGAGGCCAGAGGTGGACATCAGAGGTTCTCCATCTTCTGTCTGGAGACAAGGACTCTCACTGACCTAGAGCTCACTGGTGGGACTAAGCTGCCTGTGTGTGCAGCAGCCCCTGGATTCTCCTGCCCTCACCTCCCCTACACTGGGACTCCAGACATTCATCACCATACATACCCAGCCATGTAACCTGGGCTCTGGGGATCTAACTTCTGGTCCTCAAGCTTACACAGCAACATTACCATCTGAGACACCCCCCACCCCTGCATAGTTTGAATTTGAGCAAAATCTTCATTTCCAACAGCTGAACATTTATGTAGGTACTGGATATATTATACCACTCAAAAGTAAGCCCCCCCCCCCCCCCCCCCCCCCCCCCCGGTACAATCACAGTCTTACAGGAACCTGAGAAAGCATACTTCCCTCTCCATCCTCCTATGAAGTCACTAAAGGATTTTCTGCAATTCCCAGAATCTGGTCCTAAAAGCGCTCCATGAGAAGGGGCCCCCTAGTACCGAGGACACAGGATGCAGGGAGGTAGCTGGACGAACCAGCCTAGCTGAGCTCCTCCCAATTCTTACTGCTATATTGAACTCTTCTATCTCTATCTTATTTACCCTCAACTCTCCATCCTCCACCAAGCCTACAGTAGAAATCACTCCAGTTCAGCTGTTCCTTACAGGCTTAGCTTCCCTTGTGATGGAAGCTCCCTGTTGGGTCCCATACACTCTCTCCCTCACTTACCCTATTGCTGTAGAGGACTAGCTAAGTGAGTATAAAATGGAAAGGACGTGAGGTGCTGGCTTGTTCCTCACATGCAATGGTATCTGCCTTAGAGATGGTTGGTGCTCCGTTGTCCTGGAAAGTCATATGGACCCGCCAGAAACATGCAAGCTGTTCCTGTAAAGTTAAACTGACAAGAAGAATTAAATTGACTTTGTCTAAATTAGACACACAATTAGCATTACTACCAACACTGAACCCTGAAGCTTCCAAATTCCAAATTCCAAATTGTATAGCTGGCAATGTCTATATCGCTCAAGGCTAAAGCACTGAGAAGATGCCAGATTAGGAAATCACTACTCCATAATGGATCATAAAACATACATGCTATGAGATAGATAGATGGATGGATGGATGGATAGATGATAGATAGATAGATAGATAGATAGATAGATAGATAGATAGATAGATGATAGAGCATCAATATATATGGATAGATCGATAGATATCAATATATATGGATGGATGGATGAATGGATGGATGGATGGATGGATGGGTGGATAGATAGATATCAATATATGAATGGATGGATGGATAGATAGATGAGATATCAATATATATGGATGGATGGATAGATATAGATAGATAGATACATAGATAGATACATAGATAGATAGATAGATAGATAGATAGATAGATAGATAGATAGATAGATAGATAGATAGATAGGTAGATAGGTAGATAGGTAGATAGGTAGATAGGTAGATAGGTAGATAGGTAGATAGGTAGATCAGTAGATAGCTCCAGTTATTTGGAAGCTGTCTCATGTTGGAGCTACACATTGTTACTATGAGGACTTGAGTCCTGCCCCGCTGCCCGGGATACTTGAGAGATAAGGGTGTGACTGCTATAGACATCCACAAGTGTGTACAGCAGTATGAGGGCCTCAGGTACCGTGAGCCTCCTCAGCAGAGCAAGCACCAAGTAAGGGATCCTCTGTAATTTGCTCTTTACTCCTCCTGAACATTCTGCAAACCTCTTTTAATTAAAAGACGGTACCTCCTACCATACCCAACCTGGAGGCTTAATCTGTCTCTCACAACCCAAACAAAAGAGAATTCTTAGACCTAATTTATCTTGGTTGTGCAGAACCAGGACCGGTTGTTTTCATACTTTTTTTAAAAAAAATGACTTCAACATTAGTTGCAGTGACTCATGACATAATGTCCCAAGATTCAGTCACCCTTATGGATCCCATTTCCGTTGTCTTGTGTCATCCCAGATGGCATACAGATGGCCTTCTCATATAAGAATTTGTCTTTCACAATAGCTGAGCCAAGCTGGATGGTTGAGGCCCGTGACCCCGCTACTGGAGGCTGAGGCTGGACAACCACAAACTCAGCTGGTTACAGAGTAACATCAAGGCCGGGCTAGAGTCAAGCTGGATGGTTGAGCCTGTGACCCTGCTACTGGAGGCTGAGGCCAGAGAACTGAAACTTCAGCCACTTAAAAAGCACCATCAAGGCCGGCCTAAGAACCTTAGTTTGACATCATCTCAAAATACAAACTATTTTCTGAAGGGATGTGGGTCAGTGCTATAGTATGTGAGATTCCATTTCCAGTGCTGGGGTTGGAGGAGGGCTGAAGCAAAGGCCTCAGCTCCTAGCTTAGGTGCTTAAGCTCTTCATCTCTTCCCTCATGTGTTGTGGGTTGGCATCAGGGCCTTAAAAGCCCGTGATGTCACAAAGTGGGCCTCATGGACCTGTTGCCAAGGCAACAGTTGCCATATTCCCAGAATCCATTGGGCTCACCTCCCACCTTTACCTGCAGCCACCACGTCACTATATGTTTATATATGGGGAATGCTCCTCCCTTGCTCTCTCTCTCCCCCTCTTCTTTTTCCACCACTACCCCCCCCTTTCAATTAAACTTCTTACATGTGGAATTGTTTGGGCCTAGTGTGTGGTGTGTCCTGACACAAGCCACCATTCTAACACATCATTGTGTACATTCATGCTACCATGAATAAAACCTCAGAGTACAGTTTATAACACTGCATTCATTCAAATATTATTACTATACAATACATGCTGTTTAAATCATTATGAGTTTATTAGTAGTAGTGTGTCTTTTCCTTCAGTTACTAATCTCATTACCTCAGTGACTGGAAGCTACTTGCTCAATGGCTGATTTAAGTCTAGAATTTGAAACAGCAACAACAACAACAAAAAGGCAATGAAAATATTAGTACCTAAGAATAAATGTCTCTGCGTGCTTATGACAGGAAAATGTTAATCTCCTTAAAGATATGAAAGTGTGTGTATTAGTAGGAAAATTACTAAGACCAGATAAATGGAAAGCCATGTTCTTTACTAAGGAGACTGGAGAGGACAAAGGGGAAGATCAAAGAGTCAGTGAACTATACCAGTGTGCCAATCGAGTGAGTGGTAGACAGAAATATAAACCGGAGATCAAATGAAGTCTCCACTGAAGGAAGAGGTGGGACCAGAAGAACACAGACGGTGCTGAGACAGACCTCTGAGGCTATCGAGAAAGTGTGCAAAGATGGAAGAGAACCAAGTCAAGGAGCATACGCAGTCAGCACAGATAGCAGAGTGTGAAGAGGCACAGAGAGCAAAGAGTGGAGAGGCACTAGGGTAAGGCAAGGGGAAAATGAGGGGGTGCGGTGTCTGAGAAGCCATGAAACAGGGCTCAGAAGAGAGGGGGCGCAGCTATTTGCACAGCATAGAACCAGATAGGAATGGAAATGTATCAAATGGTTATATCTGCTTTTCTAACAGCTAAGTGGGATTACCCATATCTTCATACTGACTGGACTGTAAATACTTAAAGGCAGAGATAATGTGTTAATTCTAGCTCACATGGTCCTGATATTTACAGAGAATGTGTTCAATAACTACATCATGATGTACACCACTAATAGGAAGCATAGAGGTTACCTAGCCAAATCTCCTCGGCTTTATAATTAAGACATCCCATACCAAAGAGTGGTTAAACGGCTTCCCCAGTCTCTCTATTAATAAGTGGCTGCTTTGATGGAGATATAACCCAACACCTAGAATGTAGAGGCAAGGGAATTGCAAGTTCAAGGCCAGCCTAGAATATCTAGCAAGACTCTATGCCCACTTCCCCCACATAACACCTGTCATTTATGCCATGTGAATTCCTAATCCAGTACGCCTTTTTACTTAAAGCCTGGGTTTCACTTAATTTTACAACAGGGTCAATAAAGAGGATTTTTTTTCTCTCCTGTAGTCAGGCTTCTCTTCCTACAGAGAAGCTAAGATTTTGGGTCTGAATCAGAAAGCAACTGTCCCTGTGTTGACTAAAAATACACATATAACCAAATATGGATGCCTCCACAAGGAAGGCTAAGGGGAGAGAGAAGTTGTGCTTGTATGTGAAACACTTGGTCCACCAGACGCCTCTCACTCACTCTTCCTCCAAACCATCAAAGACAAAGTCCTTAGCAAATACACTGAGTGGATGAAGGAGTTAGTAGAGGAGTGACCCCTCCCTTACCTCCCCCAGGTTCACACATCCCTGCTGCTGTCTGTAGTAGAGAAGATGTTGGCAAGTTACCTCAAGACTACAGTCTGTCATACTTGGTAGTGATATAGCGCTACACACTCAGTGGTGTTTGCTTGTGTTTTGAATGCTGTCATAAGTAACTAATCAATTTAAAAGGAGCATCGTATTCTTTGTCTTCATTCTTTGTTTTTTTTTGTTTTGTTTTGTTTTGTGTTTTGTTTTATTTTGTTTTGGAGGTTTTTTGGGGGTTGTTTTTGGTTTTTGGTTTTTGGTTTTTGGTTTTTGGTTTTTTGAGACAGAGTTTCTCTGTGTAGCCCTGGCTGTCCTGGAACTCACTCTGTAGACCAGGCTGTCCTCGAATTCAGAAATCTGCTTGCCTCTGCCTCCCAAGTGCTGGGATTAAAGGCGTGCGCCACTACTGCCTGGCTCTGTCTTCTTCATTCTTGCTGGGTCCTCCCCCCTTCCCCCCCATGCCCAACCCTGGAACCCCATGTGTTTCCGCTCCCTGTGTAGTGTGTCAGATGTTTCCACTCCCTGTGTAGTATGTCAGATGGATGACTGTTCTGGTGTCATCACTGTTGCTATGACAAATCATCCTGACCAAAAGCAACTCGGAGAATGTAAGGATTCATTTGGCTAACCATTGCAAGTTGCAGTACTTCTAGTCAGGGAAAACAAGCAAGGTAGGACTGAAAGCAGCAGGTCACATCACATCCATAGTCAACAGCATAGAGCAAGGCCTGCACCCCAGCTGCCTGAGGCTGCTCTTCCATCCAGAGAGCTCGATTTGCTTTGCCCACATCCACGGTGGATCTTCCCACCTCAATTAACAATCAAGGCGATTCCCCCTCAGACATGCCCACAGACCAACCTGACTTAAACAAGTCCTCAATTGAAACCCTTTTCAGCTAATTCTAGGCTGTGTCAGATTGAAGGTTAAAATGGATCAGCACAATGATTCACTATGAATATTAAATCAGTACCACGTATGTTCTAAGATTGTTTCCTATGAGGCTAGTGGCGTTGATTCCTTCACCCTGGGTATGCACATTCTTGAGGAGGTAGCACTGCTTGTACAATAATTACATGGGGTGTTTCTTGGGTTGCGAAGTACACTGTAATATCTATATTCAGGCTAAAGATTTCCCACTACTTAGAATTAAAATGCGGAAGCATGCCCTTTCCAGTTTTTGACACAGAGGGGTAGATGACCACAGTCCTTAGTAGGATGCCGGTTTAGACTAATTTTTTTTTTTTACTTTCGTAAACAAAACTGAAATGGAAAAGAATCGAAATGGGAATTAGAAATATGCAAATCCAGAAGACAGAAGACTGTGGGGGTGTTTTAAAGGAATCTGCATTTTCATTTCCAGTTAAATTGATTTCCCTTCTAGCACGGGGGAAGAGCCTTTGATCATACTTCCATCCGCTATCTCTTGAAAGAGGCACAGCTGACTCCGAATGCTGAAAGCTTTTCCAGTCGGTGCCCTTACCTCCAGAGAGCCCAACGGTCTTCAGAAATACATAGCACCTCCTTTTTACCCACAAAAGAAGTACCAGCATGATGTCTCAAGGAATGAGTCCCTGATGAGTTCATGCCCGTACTCTTTCATAGTTTGCCCATGTTAAATAAGTCGCCACCATATTTTGGTGACCTTGATGCTTAGGGGTGAATTCTTGCTTTGTTTGTTTTTGTTTGATTGGTTGGGGTTTTTTTTTAGTTTTTGTTTAGTTTAGTTTGTTTGTTTGTTTGTTTTTGCCCACCTCACAGGAAACTGAACTGAAAACATGTTTCTTCAAATGGTCTAGACTAGCTGGCTACAGTATGAGTATCATACTCCTTTTTTGGAACGAATGCCTCACACTTCTATCTCTGCCACACTTCATTCTTGGTACAGGGCACAGCATGTTATGGTTCTGAGACCTGGCATGCCACTGAGTTGGACCAGCTCCATTCCCTGCAGCAACGTGACAAGAACAACATCTGTGTGTCTCCTCCAGAAAGCTTAAGCTCATCGAAACGGAGAATACTATACCTTACTTGTAGCCATTTCCCACAAAATACATATAAAATTCTCTAAGAGAGAATAGGACTCATTGGGCAGATGAAGCCTCATAGATCTCATAGGTGAGTTCACGGTGTCTTCTGTGTAGCTGTAGTCAGCAGAATCTTAACTCTAGCTGGGATGAAACACCTAGAGCAAACTGAGGAAGATTTGATGCTGGTCCAAATCTCTGGTGTGATGGTTTCTATATGCTCAGCCTAGGGAGTGGCACTATCAGGAGGTGTGGCCCTGTTGGAATAGGTGTGTCACTGTGGGTATAGGCTTTAAGACCCTCATCCTAACTGCCTGGAAGCCAGTCTCGTTGTTGAGACAAATCTCCTAACAGCTTCCCATTTGTGGATTCAAAGAAGCAACTGAGCATCTTTTTTTTTTTTTTTTTTTGGTTTTTCGAGACAGGGTTTCTCTGAGTAGCCCTGGCTGTCCTGGAACTCACTTTGTAGACCAGGCTGGCCTCGAACTCAGAAATCCACCTGCCTCTGCCTCCCAAGTGCTGGGATTAAAGGCGTGCACCACCACGGCCCGGCTTGCAAGTGAGCATCTTACCTCTAGGTGAGGCTGTACATTTGTGGCTAGCCACCACTAGGCAGAAAATTACCAATCTCTCCTGCAGACCTGTACTGTTCTTGAAAGGACACAATTTACAGGTTAGGACAGCTTAGTTCTGCCAAGACAGAATAGGCTAGTCCTTAGTATTCCCGTTTCTCTAAAGTCTGTCAGATTATCCTGGGCCAGAAGGCTGAAGACATGCTCCATCTTCCTGACTTACTGGGGCTGTGTAAGTAGGCAGCTGTCTCTACAATTTGTCTCAGTTCTAGAAGCTGTGTTAGGCTCCTTATATAGTTTCAGTTAATGTTTGGTCATTCTTGGGTTTCTGGTGGTGTTGAAAAACTACTTATAGTCTCATAGCCAACCCAGGCTATTTACTTTGAGAGAGTAGATTTAAGAGGATGATTTTCAGATGGCATACTATCTAAAGCCAGGACATGATTCTGGTGTAGAATGATGTCTTTTAATTTAGGATAGATGACAATGTTCCATCTTAATGACAAAGTTGATGGACTGGGTGTTAGGTTTATCTACACCTTATAAATTATAAAATGGTAATACTTGTGCTCTATATTGAGAGAAAGGTTTTGTTTTTTATTAGAAAAGAAAAGGGGAAGTGTTGTGGATGGGCCTGGTGCTGTTCTTGTGAACCAATCCCCTAATGAATAAAGGAGCCAATCACTAGGCAAGTAGCGGGACTTCCTCCGGGTTGGATAGAGGAAGAGAGGACAATGGAGGTGGAGGTGGAAGGAAAGTGGAGCAGAAGCACGTGGCCTGGAGAAACTGCAAGTTATAAGGGGTCTTATAGATGGGGAAGATGGCAGTGTAGTGGTAGATCTGCCCAATCTAGGCACACAGCATGCATTCACATTAATTGAGTTGTGGTTTCTTTGCCCTGGTTTATTTGGATTGGAGATTTACTGCAACAGAGGCTGCCTTTGTTGGAACCCTAAAAGAATTAAAAGCATAAAAATCTATAAGTCAGTACATTGCTTAATACTAAGCACTGTGTATATGCTTGTATGTGTATTATATGCCAAATGCTTTATCAGCATCTAATGAGATGATCATATGGTTTTTTTCTTTGACTTTGTTTATGTAGTGAATTACGTTGATAGATTTCTGTATATTGAACCATCCCTGCATCCCTGGGATGAAGCCTACTTGATCATGGTGAATGATCGTTTTGATGTGTTCTTTGATTCGGTTTGCAAGAATTTTATTGAGAATTTTTGCATCAATATTCATAAGGGAAATTGGTCTAAAGTTTTCTTTCTTTGTTAGGTCTTTGTGTGGTTTAGGTATAAGAGTAATTGTGGCTTCATAGAACAAATTGGGTAGAGTGCCTTCAGTTAGGTCTTCTTTGAATGTTTGATAAAACTCTGCACTAAACCCATCTGGTCCTGGGCTTTTTTTTGGTTGGGAAACTATTTAATGACTGTTTCTATTTCATGAGCAGATATGTGACTGTTTAGATCATTTATCTGATCTTGATTTAACTTTGGTACCTGGTATCTGTCTAGAAAATTGTCCATTTCACCCAGGTTTTCCAGTTTTGTTGAGTATAGGCTTTTGTAGTAGGATCTCATGAGTTTTCGGATTTCTTCAGTGTCTGTTGTTATGTCTTCCTTTTCATTTCTGATCCTGTTAACTAGGACACTGTCTCTGTGCCCTCTAGTTAGTCTGGCTAGTGGTTTATCCATTTTGTTGATTTTCTCAAAGAACCAGCTCCTGGTTTGGTTGATTCTTTGTATAGTTCTTTTTGTTTCTATTTGGTTGATTTCAGCCCTGAGTTTGATTATTTCCTACCTTTGACTCCTCTTGGGTGAATTTGCTTCTTTTTGTTCTAGCACTTTCAGGTGTGCTGTCAAATTGCTGGTATATGCTCTCTCCAGTTTCTTTTTGTAAACACTTAAAGCTATGAGTTTTCCTCTTAGGACTGCTTTCATTGTGTCCCATAAGTTTGGGTATGTTGTGGCTTCATTTTCATTAAACTCTAGAAAGTCTTTAATTTCTTTCTTTATTTCTTCCTTGACCACATTATCATTGAGTAGAGTGTTGTTAAGCTTCTACATGTATGTGGGCATTCTATTGTTTATGTTGTTATTGAGGAGTAGCCTTAGTCCATGGTGATCTGATAGGATACAAGGAATTATTTCAATCTTCTTGTATCTGTTGAGGCCTGATTTGTGACCAATTATATGGTCAATTTTGGAGAAGGTACCATGATGTGTTGAGAAGAGGCTATATCCTTTTGTTTTAGGATAAAAGGTTCTATAGATATCTGTTAAATCCATCTGTTTCATAACTTCTGTTAGTCTCACTGTGTCCTGGTTTAGTTTCTGTTTCCATGATCTATCCATTGCAGAGAGTGGAGTGTTGAAATCTCCCACTACTATTGTGTACGGTGTAATGTGTGCTTTGAGCTTTAGTAAGTTTCTTGTATGAATGTAGATGCCCTTTGATTTGGAGCATAGAGGTTCAGAATTGAGAATTCATCTTGGTAGATCATACCTTTGATGAATATGAAATGTCCCTCCTTATCTTTTTTGATCACTTTAGGGTGAAAGTCAATTTTATTCAATATTAGAATGGCTACTCCGGCTTTTTCCTTGGGACCATTGGCTTGGAGAATTGTTTTCCACCCTTTTATTCTGAGGTAGTGTCTGTCTTTGTCACTGAGGTGGGTTTTCTGTATGCAACAAAATGTTGGGTCCTGTTTACATACCCAATCTAATAGTCTATGTCTTTTTATTGGGGAATTGAGTCCATTTATATTAATAGATATTAAGGAAAAGTCATTGTTGCTTCCTGTTATTTTTGTTGTTAAATCTGGAATTCCATTCATGTGGCTATCTTCTTTTAGTTTTGTTGGAAGATTACATTTTTGCTTTTTCAGGAATGTAGTTCCCCTCCTTGTGTTGGAGTTTTCCATTTATTACTCTTTGAAGGGCTGGATTTATGGAAATATATTGTGTGAATTTGGATTTGTCGTGGAATACTTTGGTTTCTCCATCTATGGTGATTGAGAGTTTTGCTGGGTATAGTAATCTGGTCTGACATTTGTGTTCTCTTAGGGTTTGTATGACATCTGCCCAGGATCTTCTGGCTTTCATAGTCTCTGGTGAGAAGTCTGGTGTAATTCTGATAGGCCTGCCTTTATATGTTACTTGACCTTTTTCCCTTACTGCTTTTAGTATTCTTTCTATGTTTTGTGCATTTGATGTTTTGATTATTATGTGATGAGAAGAATTTCTTTTCTGGTCCAGTCTATTTGGAGTTCTATAGGCTTCTTGTATGTTCAAGGGCATCTCTTTCTTTATGTTAGGGAAGTTTTCTTCAATAATTTTGTTGAAGATATTTACTGACCCTTTAATTGGAGGTCTTCACTCTCTTCTATACCTATTACCCTTAGGTTTGGTCTTCTCATTGTGTCCTGGATTTCCTGGATGTTTTGGGTTAGGATCTTTTTGCATTTTGCATTTTCTTTGACTGTTGTGTCAATGTTTTCTATGGTATCTTCTGCTCCTGAGATTCTCTCTTCTATCTCTTGTATTCTGTTAGTGATGCTTGCATCTATGTTTCCTGACTTCTTTCCTAAGATTTCTAACTCCAGAGTTGTCTCTCTTTGTGATTTCTTAATTTCCATTTTTAGGTCCTGGATGGTTTTGCTCAATTCCTTCACCTGTTTGTTGTGTTTTCCTGTAATTCCTTAAAGGATTTTTGTGTTTCCTCTTTCAGGGCTTTTACTTGTTTACTTGTGATCTCCTATAATTCTTTATGGGATTTTTTTGTTTCCTCTTTAAGAGCTTGTATCTCTTTACCTGTGTTCTCCTGTATTTCTTTAAGGGAGTTATTCATGTCCTTCTTAAATTCCTCTAGCACCATGGTGAGATATGATTTTAAATCCAAATCTTACCCTTCCAGTGTTTTGGGATATCCAGGACTTACTGTGGTGGGAGTACTAGGTTCTGATGAAGCCAAGTAGTCTTGGTTTCTGTTGGTAGGATTCTTGCGTTTGCCTTTTGCCATCTGTTGATCTCTGGTGTTAAATGGTTTTGCTGTCTCTGACTAGAGCTTGTTCCTCTCGTGGGTCTGTAAGCCTGTATCAGTACTTCTGGGAGATCAGCTCTCCTCTGGTAAATCCAGGGTGCAGATGGGCGAGTCCCTGGGTTAAAGCATTCCCTGGAGGCAGGCCCTCCACTTGCAGGGATGGGGCAGAGAGAGTTGCTGATCCACCACTGTCACTCAGAAGCTGAGAGGATCCTGTCCCTGCCACCCTGTGACTCCCCTGCAACTCGTGAGGCCTGTGCCTCCCAGCTGGTCCCCCATATCTATTTTTTCAAGAAACTAGTTATTTGAATACGGCAAGTAGCTAATTATCTCTGATCATACATGTTAAAAATGATAACTTAAATTCTCTGAAAGATTGTTCTGCAATTGTTTTCAAAATCTCATTTACATCTATTTCTCAACTAGACCACTAGATTCCCCATAGCAGACCAACAGCCAGCTAGAATACTGACATTTCAACTGCGAGCGTCACTCTGCATGCATGATCTTCCCAGTCTCTGACAGTCCAACATATAAACGCTGCTCTTGAAATTTTTCTCAGCACTATGTGTGATAATCCTACTGAGAAGGTATTTTTTATTTTTTCATGTAACTATTTTTATTAAGGAGGTTTTTTTTTTCCAATATGTGTTTGATTTGTTGTAAGTACACATGAAATCCATTTGAAATATGCAATTATACCTATTTATGAGATAGTGTGGGAAACACCTTTGGCATTAACAATTATAATTAAATACAGTCTTTAGTGCTGTTAAAGATGTAGAAGAGACCCTCAAGAGAGATGTAATTAACATAGGCCACCTCGATGCATTAGCATTATGGTCCATTACCCCCAGGAGAACAGTTAAATATTTTTAATACCTGAACGTTACCCTTTCCATCCCTATTTGGCAATAAGAATTTTTGCACGGAAGCAAAAATCATCTGCAGAAGAAGGAAGAAAATATGGTGGGCCACTGAGAAATAGAGCCAAAGGCTCTCTCTTCTGCTGGCTGGGATGTGAGGGGCTGGCTGCCTATTCCACAGGAGCCTGCAGCTTGTCACCTGACTCTCAGGACAGCTCTGTCCGTACAGACTTGGGCTGCACTAACTAAACATTGAGGGAAGAAAATGACAGGAAACGAAGGAACAAGAATTATTCTCTTCTAATTCTCTGCCTATTTGAAGCAAGTGTTTCAGGCTTGGGTTACTCTCCCTTTGCAGGGTGAGACTTATCAGAGACTTATCACAAGACCCCCACCCCCAAGCTAAGAGCTTTTATCACCTCCTTTTCCAAACATGCTTTGCACGCTCGTAGACAAGCTGGTCTCTAAGTCAGGCATGTTTTGATGCCTATGCCCACCTAGTGAAAGGATGCAGCCTGTGTGGTGACTCAATCAAAAGCTGAACCGGCAGCATCTTACAGGAAAAGGCAGTTAGAAAACTGTGTGGCTGTTTGAGCATTCTCACATGTAATGTTCATCGCCGCACTGGGACAAACAAACCGAAGGGTTTTATCGAGGACAGCGTGAAACTCTGTTGTGCTTGTTGTCCTGGTTTGAATGCATTCCTCTGTGTTGATCTGTCTGTCCTTTCAGAAGGTTGAGAGGGGTGGGTAAATTCAAGCTGATTAATCATGTTTTTCTCTGAGGTTTTTTTTTTTTTTGAGTCCCAGGGTTCAGTATTTACATAAAGGCAGCCTGCCGCTGTGAAATCACTCAACCATGTTTGTCTAGAAGCAGTTTTCTATAAAGCAAGCCATGCTCTGCGAAGGACATTTGTTCTCCTGAGCACCCACCTCACCTCACCCCCTCCACCATCAGTCTTTGTTCAGACGTGATCTCTCATAATGTCTCCTCATGAGAGACAATTAGCAAATGAACGCTAATAAACCGATAGTCCTTGCCTTGCACGGAACAATCAGTGTCTGTTTCACCTGTCCCTTGAAGCTTCGTCTGCTTCCCCATCAACAGAAAACCCACCAAGGAGACCTGAGCATCATTAACTGAGAATGAAAATGAATAGCCCTTAGAATTTTGACCATTAAATTATAACCATCATTTCTATCTTTTTCTTCAAAGAGCAAAACTGCTAAAATTGTTTTTTTTTCTCTCATTTTTGAGAACTATGTAGCAGTTGCTTAAAAGAAAAAAAAAAAAAAAAACAACTATTTTACCATGGTCATAAATTTGGACAACTGAAGCCAAGCTACTGAGTCCATTTGTAAAGAAGCTCACAGTGCGACCTTTGCAACCTTGCCAAAGTAGAGAGAAAAGGAGAAAGGTCAGGACTTGCTTGTGCAAGATATAGTAAATTATCGCGACGTATTCAGGTCATCAGAAACACCACACCCCAGATCAAACTCAAGGGTGCAGCCCTTCCAGGACTCAGGGAAAACTCAGGTTTGCAGAGTGGAGGGACTGTGGTCAGACCCTGCCACACTCTGGACCCGCGGTCAGACCCTGCCACACTCTGGAGCCTTGCTAACACCCTTGTCTAGGCTAAGAGTCTACATGGTCGAGGCTCTCTTTCCTACCCTCTCAATTCATAACCCTTTCAGCTATTTGATTTCAAAACAAGCTGTGTTTTGCTTCAGCTCCCTTCCACCCCATTTGGATGATGGGAACAGGCCTCTATTTTGCCGGGCAGTGCTCTCTGCACGCCCTGCCTATTCTCCACATTTCCTCTCAGAAGAGATAAACATGTCCTCGTCTTCCACAGCTGTTCCTCCAGATGGTCCTGAACCAGGACCAAAATCAGCTTTTCCGAGCTCTCACTGTGGTCTGGTCTCCTTGCGAACTCTTGTGAGAATTGCCCGTCTTCCCTGTGTGCCCCTACACAGCTCCAGAGCATAACAGGATAGAGCCCTTTTCCTTCTTCGGGACCTCTGCTTCCAAAGGCTGGAGCTCCCTGCCCTCTCAGTAAGGGAGAAGCAGCCCCAGATCAAATAAGAACAACCTGCTAGGGCGGTCAGAAAAACCCCATCAAGGAGATGCCTCCCAGAGGAAACCTGAGAGCCGGCTTGCTGTTGAAGTCCCTGACTGTGGAGTGACTTGTAGACTGTGTGGTTTTTGTACATAATGTTTTATTTCATCTTACTCTGCAAACTTAAAAATTATTTTATGTATAAAATAAAAAAGCCTCAGGGTGCAGCTGAAATAAAGACCCCTTTGTTTGAAACTGCCAGACAGCCACTCAAAGTCACTTATACAATAAAGTATTGACCACACCACAGCAGCAGCAGCAGCTCCCACAAAGTCTACAGGGCTGCATTCTACCCTACCTGACTCCACAGGGTAAATGTTTGCCAGATAGTTCCATTATGTCATCGAATTTCTTCCCGAGGCTCCCTTCTGTGCTGTCTTTATTCTCAGAGAGCCTCTCTCTGTGTGTATCAAAGAGGACCTCCAGAGCTAGGCTGATGTCATTCTTACAGCTAGAAATCCCAGCAGGAAGATGGGTTCTGTTTTTCTGACAATTAAAAAAAAAAAAGGCTAAGGCGTGAATCAAACCATGAACTAGTCACTTGAATGGGATGTTTGGGCCAAGCCAGATCATGTGCCCACTTGTGCACGCCAAGATGGTGGAGTCAGAATCTACAAGCCGCATGAAGCTAGTTCTCTGTTAGTTCTCTGTTGAAAAGAAGAGTTAATAACCAGATTTTAAAGTAAGAAGAGGGAGTGCTGGAGACATGGCTTAGGGGTTAAGAGCTGCTCTTACAGGGGACCCTAGTTAGGGTTCCCAGCACCCACATCAGGCAGGCCACAACTACTTGTAATTCCAGAGCTAGGATCCAAAGCCTTCTTCTGGATTCTGGGACACCAACACACACACACACACACACACACACACACACACACACACACACACTTTAAAAATAACAAAAATAAAACCTTTTTTTTTCTAAGTGACTAAAGAAGTCGATCCTTTCAAGATATACATTGATACCACACTCTTGCCGTGGGAGGTAAAACCCTGCAGCTCTGGGATTCAAAGGCGCAGACCGACTCAAGTCCCAGAGACCACCCTAGAGAAGGCATACAGGGACACACCATCAAACCCGCTAAGCAGCAAAGAATGACAAGCCAGGAGAAACAGCTTCTAAAGGCTCTGCAAGCCAATTAAACACCAGCTGTTAGCGGCTTCGATTCGCTCAACCACAGCCCCACAAAGCCATTAGAGAAAGTGTCTCTCTGAGTGATGGATTTCCAGTGTTTGACTTCACAATCATAAAATGTTTGTTACTTGGCCTAATTTGTGATTAAAGTATTCTGAAATACAGTTCAAATTTCCTCACCATCTTAAAAGGGGCATTTCAGTAGAATATAATGACAGGATCGTCATCGCAGACGTCAGCCGTTATGATGGATAGCAATATAATCACCCGCGTGCTTTCACATGTTCTAAATTTACAGTTCATGTCTGCTTCTGTCATTTTTCTCTTGCAGACTCATTTGTCGAGACAACATAAAAGCTAAAATGAAATAGTATGTTGAGAAAGATGAAAGAGCTCCCAGCCTCCATATCTAGTCTTGTCCATGTTCTCTGCTGTCTTATTTTTCATATGCATGTATGTGTATAGATGAGTATTTGCATGCATGGAGACACGTGTGTGCTCATGTGCATGCATGAGTGCCCGTGGGTGTTTGGAGGCCACAAGTTGATGATATCTAGAGTCCACTGATCATTTTTATGGTCTCTTGCTGAACAGGAAACTCACTGACTCAGCTAGCTGTCCCAGGATCCCCTGTCCCTGCTTCCTAGGGTCACCATACCTAGCCAGGTTTACCGTAGGACCCTAGGTGGGGATCCAAACTCTGGTCCATATGCTTGGGCAGGAAGCACCATACCCACTGAGCTATCTCCCCAGCCACCTCTGCTCTCTTCTCACCTACTCTTTCAAAGCACATTAGCTGAGAAACCAGATAACCAGTCACCAAGAGAACAATCCGCGGTATCCATGTGTCTCTCTCTGTCAATGGGCTCCTGAATATGCTGATTACTGACTGAGGATGGTTTGGTGCTATGGCTGCCATGTTGAGAAATAAAACTCTAATGAAAAACACCTGATCGGCAACTTCATGGGCAGCTACTCGAATGTTTAAGGAAAATAAAACATGGGCCTCTTCCTCCTAAATGAGCTTCATGAGACGTGGAGGATGAGAAGGACGGGCAGCTCTTCTGTATGTCCTTCCTCTTCTCACCGAGCTCGACAGGTGGAAGCAGACAGACGGGGGGCCTAATGCAAACACAGTGTGAATTTGCCTTATAGCCTTATCTCCAGCGATCTTCAACAAACTCCCTTGTACAACACAGGTATCAAAGGCTCTGCAGGAGCCTGGGAAGACGCTGCTTTGAAGTTCTAGTGACAGGTCCTTGGAAATGATGTTCAGATTATTATTGACATTTTTGTGGCTGTTGTCACTGGTGCTTGGATCCAATAGACCCCAGTCCATTGGTGGGAAGGGTAGAGCAGACATGAACAGAGCTGCTGAGGCAGAAGGGAGGCAAGAGCTCAACAACTAAGGGGCTGTGTTTTAACTTCCTGAACTACTTTCTAACCTTGCTGGGAGAAAGAAAGAAAGAAAGAAAGAAAGAAAGAAAGAAAGAAAGAAAGAAAGAAAGAAAGGAAGAAAGGAAGAAAGAAAAGAAAGAAAGAAAGAAAGGAAGAAAGAAAGGAAGAAAGAAAGAAAGAAAGAAAGAAAGAAAGAAAGAAAGAAAGAAAGAAAGGAAGGAAGGAAGAAAGAAAGAAAGAAAGAAAAGAAAGAAGGGAAGGAAGGAAGGAAGGAAGGAAGGAAGAATAGACCAATTGCAAAATTTTTTCATTTTAAAAATTGAAAAGGTGAACTCTACCATGCATGCATAGAATTAATTTGTGCTTCTTATTTCAGGTGTTATGTCCTGAGTATAGATGGCTGTAGACCGGTGATAAGACCCTAACACAATAATAACTTTATTATTAATAATCTCTGTCAGTAGTTATAAGGTAACCCTGTGGGAAAGGACACTTGTCCCACATTCCAAACCCACTGGCAGTGCGCATAGCATCTAGCAGGTGGTTGAATCAGGGTCTAAGGCAGAAACCCTGTGACAAAGATTTTCCTGTAGACATTTCAGACATGTCTACTTGCCCCAGATAGGAGGCCCACCGCAGACCACAGTAAGGATGCTGCCAGAGTCCAATGACTGGTAAAGCAATGGGTGTCATATCAGCTACTTACAGGAAATGTGGGTAAGGGGTTACAGGAACAGAAATGACTCAAGGACAGGCGCATCTGTAGAAGTTAGGTCATACTCCCTTAGCCCCACACTCCCAGAAATAAGACACAGACTCAAAATATATTTACAAACACTTTGTCCACATAGCTAGGTTCTTCTCCGACTAAAGCAGAAGTTAAAATAATCCTTGTATTTTAACCTACATTCTGCCACGCGGCTGGTTACCTGTGCTCAGGTACCGTGAGTTCCTCTCTTCACATCTTCCTGGGCAAATCTTCTTGCCTAGCACTCTCCCAGAACCCTTTCTGCCTCCCGGATGCCCCACCTCCTATTTCCTGCATAAGCCATAGGCCAAGGGCCTTTTAATTGACAGGTGACGCATCCACGCAATGCAGAAGGTATTCTCTCCACGAGCAAAGCTCATCCCTGCATGAATGACAGCTCACTAAACCTTGCAACGTGGAGCCCACTGCACGGCCACGCAGGAACAGGCTGGAGGCGTGCTTTATCAGGGTGGCAGTTGCTCTAACCCTCCGCCAGGCAGCTCAGCTGGTTCTGCTTCTTCTGACGATGGATCTGGTCCCAGAGTCTTCTTAGCAGCTTAGCTGTCAGGGAGGGGGACCAAATCTGCTCAGTTTCAGAAACTTCCTGAAGTTGTTTTCAGTTGTTTACCTTCTTGCTTAAGGGGCATCCCTATAGAATGGAATGTTTCAATCTCAGAGGAAATTGCTACACAACCCTGGTCACTGAGCCATCAAATTCTATGCTCCATGATCAAGGGACTGTGTCCCTTCTGATTAACCACATGCAGGTACAGTGTGAGTTGGCAGAGCCTTGGTTCTGGTCCTGGGTTTCCATCTTTTGTTTAAAGATATATGTATTCACTTTATATATGTGTATATATATGTATTCACTTTATATATACATATGTGTGTATCACATCATATATAATGCATCATACATTATATACAAAAACATGCCGGTACACACTGAAGCCAGAAAAGGGCATCAGAGATCCCTTGGGACTGGACTTATAGGCAGTTATGAGCCACCCCATGTGGATGCTGGGAACCAAACTCCAGTCGTTTGCAAAAACAGCGAGTGTTCTTAGCCACTTAACCATCTCTCCAGCCCATTTTTAACAGGCTAATTTGTTTAACTATTGGATAGTTTGATTTCCTTATAGAAATTTGGATCCTTGGCCCTTATCATGATATGTTGTACAAGTACCTTTCCTTGAATGTGGATTGTCTCTTGAGGTTATCTGTCTCTGACGTACATGGGAAGCCTTTCAGGTGGGTACAATCCTGTCTATTTTGCTTTTGTTGCCTATGTTCTGGCCTCCGATCCAAGAAACGACTGCCTGGACCTGAATCATGAAGCTTTCTCGAGGTGTTGTGGTATTTTAGTGTTTCCTGTGTTTAGTCCATGTTGTGGTGACAAGAGATAAAGTTCACTGCACGAGTTCCTCCTGAATCCCTGTGACCACAGAGCCTCCGAGAAGCAAATCAGAGGAGGAGGGAACAGTTCGGTTCGTGCTGGCCCAGTTTCCTGGGGTTCATTCCACCTTGGCACGGAAGGCACAGCTCAGCGGGCACAGGGTAGTGCCGGTACCAGACGCCTCTCTCTTTCATCCAGGCTCCTATGCCATGGGATAGTGCTGCTCACGGTCAAAGTGGGTTTTCCTCCTGAGATGATTCTCCTTCCTGAAAACATGCCTCTCCACTTTCCTACATGATTTTAAAGTCAACCAAGAAGAAAATGAGAAGTAACTGCCAGAATGAGAGTGTATTTTGTTTCTTCTGTAGGTGGGTACTGGGCCCTCCAGAATAATGGATGCCTGTCCTTGGAGCCTTGTTAAAATGCATTTGATTATAGATAGGTGAGCTTGTTTCTTGGATCTCCAAACCTATTCCATTGCCTAATATGTATGGCTTGTGTCACGATATGATGCTGTGGTTATTACTAAGCGTTTATTGGTCACCTTTGCATCACTGTAACAAACAACCTAAGGAGGCTAATATAAAAATGAAAGGTTGATTCAGGTCATGGTTTATGACCTGAACTTGTTCAGGACATGGCATCTGCATGAGCTCAGTTTTGATAAAGATGACAGATGGTGACATATCATGGAAGTGGCTTGTGAAAAAGTCGGTATGGACAGAGAGACTAGAGTCCATGCTCCCTTTGTTGGCACACCCTCACTGACTCATGGGCTTTCACCAGGCTTCACCTCTCACAGGACCACAGATGTTCCAAATACTGTACCCTGGGACCAAGCCTCTGCGTGGGCCCCTTTGCCAGATGGCCCTCTAAACCAGTATATCTCAACCTGTGGGTTGTGACCCCTCTGGCAAACCTCTATCTCCAAAAGTATTTACATTAAGATAAGATTCTTAGCAAAATTCTAGTTATAAAGTAGCAGTGAAAATAATTTTATGGTTGGGGTTTACCACAGCATGAGGAACTCAGCATGAGGAAGGGTGAGAACCACGGTGACACCATAGCAATGAGAACAGGGAGATGGTTCAACAGGTGAAGATGCCTGACAAGCCTGATGCCCTGAGTTTGATCTTTGGGACCCACAGGGCAGAATGAAAGGACCAGGTCCAGAAAGTTGGCCTCTGGACTTGTCATGAATACTGTGGGATATGAATGCACATATGCATACACACATACAAACACAGGAAGGGAGGAAGGGAGGGAGGGAGAAAGGAAGGGAGGAAAAAAGGAAGAGAAGGGAATGATGGAGGGAAGGAGGGAAGGCGAGGGAGAGAGGGAAGGAAGGAAGGAAGGAAGGAAGGAAGGAAGGAAGGAAGGAAAGAAAGGAAGGAAGGAAGGAAGAGGAAGGAGGGAGATGGGAGGGGAGAGAGGGAGGGAAACAAATGGAGGAAGAAAGAAAGAGAGGGAGGGATGGAGGGACGGAGGATTTTTAAAAAGATAATGTCGAATCATACCAATAATTTTATGATATCTTTTGAAAGCTAGTAGTATGAAACCTTCAGCTCAATTCTTTTTTTTTTAATCAAGATTTTTGGGTTATTTGGAGTCTTTTTTGTGATTCCACACAAATTTTGAGATTTTCTCCCCTATTTCTACAAAGAATAACTCTGAAATTATAATGGTTTCCTTCAGTTTGCAGTCACTTGAGTGGTGAGGGGGAGTGAGAAGTAGTAAACAGAAAAATCAGGAGAAAGAACTCAAAGATAGTTGCTTTGTTCCCAGACAGCATTGTGTGGAGACACAGCAGACAGAATGGAGTGGGCCTCTGAACAAGACCATTAGAGAAAAGTGGGGAATCCAAGAGCCCCATAGGACACTCAAGCAAGGGTCCCCTCCCATCTCAAAGGAGCTCTTTACTTCAGTAAAGCTGCTTTAACTTTGTGATTCCCATAGACCAGTGGCTCTCAACCTTCCTAATGCTGTGGCCCTCTAATACAGTTCCTCATGTGTAGTGACCCCAATCATAAAACTACTTCATAACAATAATTTTTCTACTGTTATGAATCATAATATAAACATCTGATTTTCCCCATGGTCTTAGGTGACCTCTGTGAAAGGATTATGGACCCCCAACAGGTCGAGACTCATAGATTAAGAAATTCTGCCCTAGACAACCATCAGCCATGGAAGTAGTATGGGCATTCAGCTGTGCAGACAGAGAGGTACCCATAGTCCTGTGTAAAGTGCAGCCTTATTCATAACAGTCAGGATATAGAAACCACAGTGCCCATCAGCTCGTGAGTGGGGGCAGTGGTCCCTGGACTCGGTGGAATCCTACTCAGCCCTAACTAAGCAGAAGGCTCTGTTATTGTGGCATGAATAAACCTATAGACACTGTGCAAAATGAAGTAAAGGACATGTCCCATATGGTGTTGCCTCTGTGCAGGACCTGAAACGGTCAGTGCTGAGAAACAGAATATCAGTTATCTGGAATGGGATCCGGGGTGAGGAGGAGAGGGGTGTGTTGATCAAAGCAGACGGTTTTGACTACAGGAGAGTAATAGGTTTGGGGGCCCACTGCGCACTTCAATAATAACAGTGAGTGGGGTGTGTTCCATTTCAAAATAACTTTGAATGTGGGTTTCAAATGTTCTCACCGTAAAGGAATTAGCATCTGAGATGGCAGATATGTTTACTCCCTGGTCAGACTGCTCCATAGCAAATGTATGTTCTGAAACATCACACTGTGCCCTAGAGCTGCGTACCATTATCATCTGCCGATTAAATAAAACCTATTAAAAGTAAGAAATCAATGCCCATAAGCTGATCACAACTCTTTCCCTCTGTCACTTCAAGGAAAACCACTGGTGTGACCAAGAGCACTCCTAACCACTGTCTGATTTGAGTCTTTCAATAACCTGGAGATACATATCCCAACCTCATAAATGAGAAGGCTGGGGACTCAAGACAGGAGTGAGCCATCTTCAGTCTGTAGCCGATGAGCGGCCGAGCAGGAAACCCGTTTCTGCTGGTCTGAATCTAGAGCCATGGTCACAAAGCTTCAGAAAGGGTCTGCTATTCAAGTACCATAACCAAGCCTTAAACACAGCACTTGCTACAGGAACTGGCTGAACGTCACAAACCGCAACGTGACGCATGCCTTGAAGAACTCAGACACAGGCGGAAGCAAGGCAGGTGGGAACAGGAGAAGTAGGAGACAGGACAGGGAGGCATCTTCAGCAAAGAACTAAGAGAGGGCTTCTCAGTGCAGATCCTGAGCGGTGCTGCAAGTGAGAACAATCCCAAGTCAAGCTCGCACATGGGCTTTCCATCCAGAGCACCGGTGTGTTAACTCCACAGCAAAGGTATGGCTTTTGAAGCTATAGAAATACATTCACTTAAGACCACAGTAGAAGAGGATTGTCTTAGTCAGGGTTTCTAGTCTTGCACAAAACATCACAACCAAGAAGCAAGTTGGGGAGGAAAGGTTTTATTCAGCTTACACTTCCACGTTGCTGTTCATCACCAAAGGAAGTCAGGATTGGAACTCAAGCAGGTCAGGAAGCAGGAGCTGATGCAGAGGCCATGGAGGGATGTTACTTACTGGCTTGCTTCCCCTGGCTTGCTCAGCCTGCTCTCTTATAGAACCCAAGACTTCCAGCCCAGGGATGGCACTACCCACAAGGGGTCCTCTCCCCTTGATCACCTATTGAGAAAATGCCTTACAGCTGGATCTCATGGAGGCATTTCCTCAAGGGAGGCTCCTTTCTCTGTGATAACTCCAGCTTGGGTCAAGTTGACACACAAAGCCAGCCAGGACAAGGAGGAAGCAGGCATTCGGTAGGAAAGAGCCAGATGGAACAGAAGCCTGTAGGCCACACTAAGGAGTTCAGATACAATCCCAGGAGTGAGGAAGAGCCGTTGGCTCAGGAGGGAGGGATAGAGTCTGGTTCACATGGGACCTGGCTACTAGGGAAGAGGCTCACGGTGCACCAGACAAAATCTTGAAGCCTCCCCTACTCACCCCTCAAGCAGGTCTTATCCCATGTGGGAGAGAAAACCAGAGTCACAAGGAGGCACTCGCTCAGCAGCCTGAGCTACACAGAGAGATTTGTATCTCAAAGAAGACAAGAGAGGCCTGGAGGAGGAAGGAAGCAAGCGAGGGAGGAGGAAGGGAGGGAGGGAGAAAGGAGGGGAAGAAAGAGATGGAGAAAGGGCAGGGAAGAAAATAGTTAAATATGAGGGAGCTAATTAGAACTCAGGGACTATCGGAAGACACATGGCCAGCACCGACCAGAGCATTAATTTTCACATTGGGAGAGAGCGAATGAGGAAGTTGTTGGTAAAATATCCATGGACTATTTATTTAGTGACATGCCGCACAACACAAAGACAGACAAGCTGTGAAATAAAAACAGCTCAAACCTTTTCATGGGAGGTTTAACACAGCACATGTGCACGTGTGTTTGTGTGTGTGTGTGTGTGTGTGTGTGTCTTGGTGTCCCGAGGCATCTCTAAGTTCACAATTCAGTCTTGAGACCTCTGTCGCTTCTGCTGGCCTGCATTAGGAAGGCACTGTCTGAAGCCGCCATGTTCTAGCTCCCTATCTGGATTCCTCAGCTTTATATTTTCTCAGTCTTATTTCTCTACCCTGTCCTTTTCCAAAAGGACTTAATCTTTCTTTGTGATTTATAGCATCCTTTGAACAATGAGTACCTTATAGATTCCTGGTCATTGATCCTCAAGGGGAGGGAAGAAACTATCTGTACCAGTTGCGACATTGTGTGTTGCTGTGACCGAATGCCCAATGTAAACAACCAGAGAGGGGTTGATTGGTTCACAGACCACAGTGTCCTGACCCCATGTGCTTGAGTGAAATGTCATGGTGACGCGAGCAGATGGTGGACGCTGTCCTTCATTTCTTTATAGATGGGAGTAGAGAAGTAAAAACACAGAAGGTGTAGCCAGCAAGAACTGGTTTCTAGTGCCCCAGTTTGTCAGCTTTTTACCTTTGACCGCCTCCTAACAATGTCAGAATCTGTCAGTCATTCACGTCACAGAATCTGTCATTCACCTCACAGAACCTGTCATTCATGTCATAGAATCTGTCATTCATCAAAGGATTTGTCCCATCGTTTCATCAGCTCCCGCGTGATACAACTCTCCCTGGGGACACTATAGGTGCCTCTAGAGATGTATGTTAGTAATCTCCTAGGAGTTTCTTAATTCAATCAAATTGAACTGATCATTAAAATTAGCCATCACACAATCTGTCTTATGAATGATGTGACTTCCCACAGAGATTTGTGGTGACGTGCTATTATTCTTAGCTATATGGAACAGTATCGGGAAGCACTTTTAGAACATTTACTGAAGCACTGAGCTGAGCATGCTCTCAGAGCTCCACACTCACCCTTTTGTGCTGTGCTGATGTTATCCCATTTTACAGGTGGTGAAACTAAGGCAGACGTTAAGTGCCATGCCCAGACTCCAGAACAAGTAAGAGATGCTACCTGAGTTGAAACCCAACCACCTGACTTCAAGTATGAGTCTTTATTTCCTTATTGTTTCCATAGAAAAAATCTAGAAAAGATTTGAATTCATGAGCCACCTGGTTGTTTAATGAATGTCTGCTGCTTGACAGAGCATGAAGGAATTTGAATGTACTTATTATGTCTCCTGTGAAAGACATACAAATAGATGTTTTACTAGAAAGACATGGAGAAAAACATGAACTAAACCCTCTGCAAGAGCTCCTGCCTGTTGAAACCATGGAAGCTGGAGAATAATCTATCAATCTGTTTCTTTTGTCACCACCACCCATGAAGCCTGGGCCCAGCAGACAAGGGGAAGCCTTCATTCCAGCAAATACATTCACTTCGGTTCACATCCTCGGTCCTCTGTGTGGTATGCCCGAATGAGAGTGTTGTACAATGCTCTAGATTGCATGGAGCAGAGTAACGGAGTGGGCAAGTTCCAGGGAGCCTCCAGTGTCCTACCAAATTCTCCTAAACTAAAGCAGTTCATAACTAAAGCTTGGTGCTGCTGTAAACACCTTACTAAAGGACGGGGTGCTCATTCGCAGCTTCAGAGTCTATCTTTGGGGATGCCGACGCAGGGCTTTGTGGTGGGAATTTTGTGAGGAGAAGAACTCTTGTAAGGCAGCTACTGAGTGAAAAAGAAGGTACCGATTCAGGATCACACAAGTCCCTTCAAAGAGCACACCTCCAGTGCCCTAACTCCCTCTCAGTAAATGCCACCTCTTACGGGTCACACTGCCTTCCACTACTGCCAAGGTCTGGTGACCCAGTCTTCACCACACAGGACTGTCGGGGTCATTGCAGGTCCAAACTAAAGTAAGCAGCCACCGGTTCCCAGAGGTCAATATTATATGGAGGTAGAGATTCCTTCCTGCTTCCTGCGCCCCTTCAGAGACCTTCCGAACTGCCCATGCTACGACTCCTGAAGTCCCATTCTGGTTATGTTCCTCACTGCACCAGGGTCTTGGACAGGAGTCCTCATGGGAAATCCAAGTGAGGAGCAGGTCACCAAGCACACTCTCACCCCAGCTCCTTTTAGTAAAGCATGTTCCCACCTTCCCTGGGTTAGCAGAAACACACAGTTTACCTGTGGAGTACTCAGTGCAGGAATAACGCAATCAAAGTCGCTCTGACGGACATTTAAATATCATTTTCCCATCACCTACAAGAAGAAAAAGAGGAGGAGGAGGAGGAGGAGGAGGAGGAGGAGGAAGGAGGAGGAGGAGGAGGAAGGAGAAGGGAAAGGGGAAGAGGAAGAAGAAGAAGAAGAAGAAGAAGAAGAAGAAGAAGAAGAAGAAGAAGAAGAAGAAGAAGAAGAAGAAGAAGAAGAAGAAGAAAGAGAAGGAGGAGGAGGGAGAGGAGGAGGGAGAGGAGGAGGAGGAAGAGAAGGAGAAGCAGCAGCAGCAGCAGCAGCAGCGGCAGCAGGCAACAATTCTAGGTTTTAGAGCAAGCCTACCGCACAGTGTGTATTCTTCCATGAGATTCTGATGAACGATCTTTGAAGAATCACCCATGCCATTTTGTTCAATAGGTTAGGAAACTCAGGCAGTGGGGCTAGCCCAGTCTGTAAAACACTTACCTTAGAAGTATGGAGACCTGAACTCTGTCCCCAGAACCCATGTTTTAACGAAGAAGGAAAAGGCCAAGTATAATAGGGTGGTGGCACACACACTTGTAACCCCAGGGCTTGTTAGGCTGTGCAGCCCAATGCACAGCAATAGCCCTAATACAGTGAGAAGCCCTTCCCTGGAGCAGGTAGGTTGCATTTCCAGTGTGGAGTGTACACACATGGGGGTACACACGCGCACGTGCGCGCGCACATACACACACACACACACACACACACACACATACACACCACATGAACACATGTTTAAATTAGGGGCAATAGGAAGCTTTCCCTGGAGACAGGTGAATCTGGCCTGGATACATCCTTTCTCACATCTCTGATGCAGGCTGTCATTACTCCAAGAGAACAGTGAGCTACAGACGCTCAGGCACCTCTCAGCTTGGAGGATGAGAGATGACAAATGCAAAACAACCTCAGACTATCTGTGACATATTCTAGAAGACATGTGTTGTAATATGGAAAAAATCACAAGGGAAAAATCTCCAAGGGTACTAGAGCTGGAGGTTCAAATGTCAGTGAGGGCCCCTCTGAGGACATCTCCACAGCACACTGCACACAGGGAGGAGCTGTGTGCCCGGACCATCTCTCACAGCAAATGTCTCTGCTTTGGCATTGGCTGGATGCAGCGCTTCTCCCCAGCTGGGGGTGCTTCGAATTGATTTCTCTGAAAGAACTCCTGTTGTCACAAATGATGGTTACCTCTGAATCTGCAGAGAGGCAAATGGAACTCACCAGGAAAATGATGAAACAGACGGGTTTTTGCCTAAATCAGAACAGGGAAATAGATAAGTATCAACTTGAAATTACCTACTCTAGCCGGTAAAATGGGAGACAGAGAAGGAGATGCTGTACTGAGAAAATGGGGAAGCTTTACACGCACAAGAAAAACACCACGTGATAGGTCGGAGAAGAGGAGCCATGGGCATTTTCCACGTGGCAGAAGTGAGTTCTCAACATAGACTATGAAGAAAGGTGTGTGTGTGTGTGTGTGTCTGTGTGTGTGTGTGTTTGGATGAACAAACACATGTTTATTTATTCACATGTATACAGAGGCCAGAGGTCAGGAGTCAACCTTGAATGTCCATCCTTAGGAGTCATCCCCCTCTGTCTTTCCAGACAGGGTCTCTCACTGGAGCTCACCAAATAGGTTAGGCTTCCTAGCCAGTGAGGCTCAAGGATCTGCCCGCTTCCCCCTCTCCAGGGAAGGGATTTGAGGTACACCAATTCTAAGGATTGAACTCAGGTCTCCCTGTATGTGCCACAAACATTCTATTGAATTATCTCCCCAAACCGGAAGCATTATACTTAAGGGACTTTCTCCTGCAGTGATCTAAGACAACCTAGCAAAGTGGGTTTAAGAATGCTTACTTGGCCAGGCAGTAGTGGCACACGCCTTTAATCCCAGCACTTAGGAGGCAGAGGCAGGCAGATTTCTGAGTTTGAGGCCAGCCTGGTCTACAGAGTGAGTTCCAGGACAGCCAGGGCTACACAGAGAAACCCTGTCTCGAAAAACCAAAAAAAAAAAAGAATGCTTACTTGACAGAACAAAGCAGAGCCTGAGAAATCAATCGGAGCACAGACGTAAGAAGTAGAGGCTCACGCCCAAGGCCACCTCTGAGACGGCATCCTCAAACGCCCATCATCTGCATTTCTGCATTGGTCATTGAAGTCTTTGTTTTGGCTAGGGGCTGGCAAAGGAACGGGCTCTGTACATGCTACCTGTGTGTGCAAATCCATGTGAGCCACAGTTGCCGGCCCAGACACGGCCGATTCTCATGCACATGAGAACAGTGACCTTAGCATGGATGGGATCGTGAGGAGACGTCTCCTCTTACCCTGTCTTGTAGCATCCTCTCCTCTGGGGCTCATGGTGCAGGCAGGCGGGTCTCTGCATGGTGGAGTCAAGACTACCAGACGACCACCATGTTACCTTGAGGATTTGTCTCACAACTTGTAGAGAAAGGGGGGAAAACCCAAAGGCACGTCGAGTGGGTCAAGTAGGATTTCATCAACAGAGGCCAGTCCTTTTTCTGGAAGCACAAATTAGAGTTTAAAGGAGTTTCCCCACCCCTAGGATCTATTTCTCCTTGTGTTTCACAGAGACCTCATGCATTGCAAGATCCTTATCCACTGAACTTCGTTCGAGTAAATTAAATTCAATCACCACATTTTATTCATCAAAGACAGTAAGCGCAGATCAAAGCTCCTAATCTGACTGAGATAACTAATATTTCCACGGGGTGCTAATTACAATTCCAGGCTGATGCAAAGGCAGTTGACATTAAATTAGCATGGGCCTAGGAAACGAGAGACAATTCTGCTGTTTCTTCTGCAGATGTTGAAAATGGCTTCCAGTCCTTTGGTGATTCCAGGAATCCCAGCAGGCAGAGGAGAGGTGAGTTCTCCTCCCGGGGGGGCGGGGGACCGTGTCAACGGCCTGGGATGCAATCCCAGAGGGCCTCTGCACATGACCCAACACGCTTTCTGTGAGCTTTGTAATAATGTTTTCATATATGCATACAGGCTGAAGACTTCGCATTCATTCCTAATCACATCACCTGCCACGTGTGTATACTTTCCCCAAGAATCCTAATGATCACAATTCTCCCTGGCTCACGTTGTCAATACTTGTTTGATTACACATCTAGTCAAATACACTGGCACACATACAGAGAGAAATTATTCATCACAATGTAAAAGAGTCTTTCCCTCTCACTCCTAACTCAGATTTCGTGGACAGTGCCACGTGAGTGAAGCACGTGAGTGAAGGGAGGGCAGAAGAAATAATAGAACCATGTAGACAACGTTTAAAATCTAAGACAGTATAGGTGTAGCCAGAGAACTGAGTGTACCTGAACTTCCCTTCCCAGAGGACAGAGCAGTGCCCAAGGGGTGTTCAGTAGCTGACCCAACTAGAGTCGAGAAATCCAGAGGAAAGGGCTCCCACGGGAGCCAGTGTGGCGTGCCCAGACACCGGTGCAGGTTCCACAGCTGCAGAGAATCACTGGGAACATTTGCAGGAAATCTGTGGGTGTTAGAGATTGTGAACTGGGAACCAGTGTGTAACTGTCAGGCCAGTGAGACGGGGAGGAGGCCCAGGATTCAACCCACCCGTGCCAAACAGACATATTCCTCACAGACAGACCAGAACGTACACCCGGATGCATGCAGGATCACTGGGCTAAAGACAAGAAGCAGATGCAGGAAGCTCCCCTCACTCACACTCACACACACACACTCAATACACACACATACATACACACACGTCTGAAAGCACCACAGATTTGCAAAGACAAAGGTCTCTTGTCTCCCCTTCTTCAAGAAAACCAAAGATTCTCTGGGTTGAGTGCACCCCTAAGAACTCCTGTGCTAAGACCTTGATCCTTGGCCTGGAGATTTAACCAGGCAGTCGGGGCTTTAAGAGATAGGACTGAGTGGAAACTCCTTAGATCATTGGAAGCACTGCCATTGGTGTTGTTTTCATGATTCCTTGAGAGAACAAGTTCTTACAAAAGCCTAAGCCTTACCTTAAACCACCCTGCCTTGCTGGCCTCCTATCTGTCCCTGTATCATCTCTACCTTCTACACACCTTCTGCCAGTGTCCTCCCATAAGTTCTCCCAGAGCACAGGCTAATGTGACTGTCAGGCCCCTGGGCCTCCAGAACTCTGAGCTACATTTTTTTTCTTTATTAATATATCCAGCCTCAGGTATTCCACCATAGTAACAGCAAATGAACTGACACAGGAGGTTAACCATTGGTATCTTTGGCCCTGCAGTCAGATGATGCCGCAGTAATTTGTATTAACATGTTTTTCGGACTAGCTGTTATCAGTGGTGACTTGCCATCCCTCAAGTTGTCACCCACGGGGACTCGCCGTCCTCCCCTTTGTCTTCTCACTTTTCCCTTATGGAGGACATACTACGAGAGTAATCTCAAAACTGCATCCTGGAGAACTAGTTGTTCTTGGGTTTTGTTACCATTTATACTCTGCGTGTGGATAGGGGAACATACTCCTGTCTTCTTTAAATCTCTCTTTTAACCTAGGTCTGTTCCAGCTCTGAACCCTTGGTACTCCCTGCTCCCTCTTTCTAGTGCTCATCCCTGGTCCTCTACTCTCCCATTTCCTTCTACCTCAGTCTAACAAGAAATCCCATTCTCTCGGCTCCAGAAGCAGAGAAGCATGCCTTGGTACTAAGCCCTCAGTCGGTGGGTATTTTTGTTGTGTGTGTTCATGGCTGTTAGGGTTTGAAAGCTACACTGAAGTCACGGGGAAGAGACAGTAAGCTGTAGGCGCCAGAAGCATCCTTTCCCACCATTCTCTGACCTCCTACCAACCTCTTCCTCACCGTAGGTGAGGCCCTCTCTGCTCCTATTCCCTCCAGACACCCTGTCCTCTGAAGGAGGAAATGCGGACGGTAAGACAGTTATTCAAAGGGTAGATACAAAGGCTGGGAATCAATGGAGAGGGATTGGAGACCAGCTTTGTGGAGAGAAGTGCAGAAGCCAGGGTGGTTCTGCTTCTTATCTGGCCATCCGAAATGAAAGAGAAAAAAAAAAAACAGAGGGAAGGAGAGGGTAGAGTGGGGAGTCTCTGCAAGGTTGCCATCCTCCACTTACCTCCCCCTGCTTTATGGCTGCGAGGAAATCCCTGGGATTCCACTGACTTGGAATTAAACAGCATCTCCATTTCTTCTTGGTTCTCCTGACTACCTCAAGTCTCACTTCTTACAAACAGGCAATAAGAATATTCTAGAATATGACTTCCTTTTTCCACAGTTATGCAACCACTGTAATTATGTTCATGGGTGAGCAGCCATTGTCCCTGATAAAGCAGAGAGTTCCCAGAACCCAGTCTAGCTTGAGCACAGCATGAACCACACAGGGTAGAACTGGGCCCATTCAGTGGCTGCACTGAATCTCTTACTTAGGTCACTGGGTCAGGTGTTATTGTTCCAAATAGTGAAAGAATAAATACAAGTTACTAATGTAGCTATTAGGCGAATCTGCCTGGGGACGGAGGTAACCTGATTTTCTAAATCTCATTTTCTCCCTCTACTCATTATTTTCTGACAGGAACAGGGCGGTCTTCCTTGGTGTGAGCAGCCTCAGTCTGATGTCCCCAGATATGATTGCTTGGAGAAAGGTTCACCAATAAGAGATAATGTCCTGAGGCTGGAGAGATGGCTCAGTGGTTAGGAGCAATGGTTGTTCTTGCAAAAGACCAGCACCCACAGGGTGGCTCACTAGGACCTGTTAATTTCAGTTCCAGCCGATCTGACACCCTTTCTGATGACCAAAAGTACCAGCAAAACACTCAAAACATAAAATAAAATCTAAAGAATAGATGATAGATAGATAGATAGATAGATAGATAGATAGATAGATTGATTGATTGATTGATTGATTTAGAACAGTGTCCTATCTGCTGAAAGGACATATTTTCTAAAGGCCATTCCAATGGATGCCATAATATGACCACCCCCACTACTTCAGGATCAAGACATTCTTCCTACAGGCTGCTGGCCACTCATAGCTGAGACTCACCTCATCCAAGTTTGACCATCGACATGGGCGGTCCACACCCATGATGAGTTGGTGCGGGCACAAAGCCCAACTACTGCTTTGGCTCCTATTCCCTCCATTCAGGAAAACTCTCATGAACTACACAGGTCAAACAAGCTCCAGGGCATCCTCTGGAGCCCACTGGGTCCTCTATAAAAAGGAAGCAGAGTCGATTTTATCTCCAGCCCAAACCTCCCTCCCTTTCCCACTGAGGCATCTCCCCGACTGGCACCACTTCTACCGAGACCTCAGTGTCTCCCCATCTATTTTCCAGGGATGGAAAGCTAAGACAACAGGCTTGGCATTTTTCTCAGAGACTGGAGCCTGAGGGTCAGACTCCTGAGGGGTTTAGTGAGGAGGGACTCAGGTTCAGCAAGCACGGGACCCAAACAGGCAAAACAACTCAAAGGCACTGTCTGCTTCTGTCTACCATCCCTGCCATGCGTGGGAATAGTTTGGCTAAGAACCACCACATTTGCCATTTCCCTGTAAAAATGCAGCAACAAATGTTGCTTTTGTGTCTTCTCCTACTGCTCAGGGAGAGACGTTTCCCTTTTTGAGGGTTTCTGTGAGCTGGATACGCCTTGTGAATGGTGGTGTTGTTGACTACTTGTGAATTTCTCCTGCTGTTGATTCCGACTCCTTCCCAGCTATTCGCTATTTACCATGACTGGGCATTTTTATGTACCTAAAATCATTGTTGCTTTGTGAACTCACAGGAATGTTTACTCTGCCCTGGGTTGTCCTGACTTTTTCCCACCCCAGCTTCTATCTGACATTTTTGAGGAGAGCCAGGGCTTTCCTTCCGTGTGGAAGTCTGTCCTGCTGTGGACAGTGAGGTTGGGACTCTAACGATGCTGACCCAACAACCCAGAGGTACTTCTGTTATACCTAATAATTGCCCTGATTCCTGATATGTCGAAGAGCTAAACCAGCGTTCAACCACCCTCTTAGAGAGATTCACGCTCATGCTCTTGAGTCTGTCCACCTGTCTACTTGTCTGTCTGTCTGTCTGCCTGTATGTCTGTCATCTGTCTGTCTACTTCATCTGTTTTTTAAGCACTCCTCTGTCTTTCTTAGTGTTCATGGTATTAAAATATCTTTGTCAAACCCTAAATATGCTTCGATTGACAAAAATTCAGAGAATGAAACAAATGCCCAGAAAAAACAAACAAACAAAACAAAACAAACAAACAAACAAAGACTGGGGGAAAGAGGGAAAAAAATACAGTATGCAGGCTGGAGAGATGGCTCAGCGGTTAAGAGCACTGACTGCTCTTCCAGAGGTCCTGAGATCAATTCCCAGCAACCCCATGATGGCTCACAACTCATCCATAATAAGATCTGATGCCCATCTTCTGAAGACAGCTATGGTGTATTCATATACATAAAATAAATAGTTCTTTAAAAAAAAAAATACAGTGTGCTGCTCTAAATCAGGGAAAGGCAGGTGTGCTCAGAATCTGTGACAGAAAGCCGCCCACACACCGGCTCTCCTCCGGTGGGTTAAATAGCACAGGAATTCTTTAGATCACCAATGCACTTCAGCAGAGAAGCCAAGAAGAAAAGAGAGAGCTGACCCGGAATGCTGCTCTCTCTAATGAGGTTGGAAGCACAGCCCACGTATGCGTGCATAACCCCCCCCCCCCCATACAACGATCCCGGCAGGGCTATCACAGACGGCACCAACCAAGGGAGCAGCGCTATCACAGACAGCACCAATCACCGTAGGACTGTCCTTCATGCAGGAGTGAGAAACTGGGGAGCAGAGGAGACAGACGAGGTGAGCTGTGCCTAGCTCCTGAGACACACGTGGGAAGTACACCTGGGTGTGAACGCATGCATAGAAGCATGCTGACATAGAGAGGCTATTTGTGCTGGATTTCCGTAGTTTCAAGACTTAGGATAACGGGACAGACAGAAGGATCCTTACTGGGTCCATTGCAGGGACTGTGGGCATTGTTTATCTGATGACACACCAACCCTAGAGCTGCAATGGTGCAGAAATGACCTGTCCTAGCCTGTGGTGAAGAGCTGCTTGACTCAGCCTCCACAGGTTCCTCCAAGCCCACCAGGCTCCATACCTCTTCACAATCCTTAACTAGGTGTCACTGGCTCTCTGAGGGGCTCCCAGAGCCCTGAGCTAGCATGTTAGCTGCTGCCCACTCTGGCTGCCCACTAGCCACTGCAGATAACAAATCAACTGCCAGATACTTTGAATATCAAGTCCACGCACGTGAATCAGTAACTAAAGGAGCCACTTTTAGGTTTGAATTTTGTAAGGCATATAAAGGAATTGGTGCAGAATCACCACGTTACCATGATTGGCAATGTTTCCTGTGTGCTCAGCTCCTTCCAAAAGCTTTGCTCACAATGTACAGATGACACGCATCCCACTGTTCTCTCTACTTCACAGCTGAAGAAATCACCGCTTTACAAAGTTGAGTATTACTCCCGAATCTGAGAGAGCACAGGTTGCAGGGCAGTGGATCCTGGTGACAGTGAGCCCATTTCCCTGCTAAGAGGTGCAATAGTTCTTGTGTCTCCATCTTGCTCTTGTCCAGAGTGGTCCAATCAGTATTAAGATAGAAGAAAGATTCTTGCTTCTTACTGAATGGGTAGTGGTTAACCAGGGAATGGCTCTGTGCATACAAGGGCATGGGTCTTCCCACATCAATTAGTAATTAAGATAAATTTCCCACAGATATGGCACAGGTATCCATGTCAATCATGGCAGCCTTGTCAATCATGGCAGCCTTGTCAGCCATGGCAGCCTTGTCAATCATAGCATCCCTGTCAATCATGGCATTCCTGTCAATCAATCATGGCATCCCTGCCAATCATGGCACTTCTATCAGTTGTTCAACTCTTGAACTCATGTGCGTGTGCATGTGCGTGTGTGCTCGTACACTCACATGCTCATGAATGTTAGCAGGTACACAAACACATGTTTGTGCATTTCAAGGTCAGAGGTCAACATTGGGGATCTTTTTCTATCACTCCTCAGCTTGTTTCTTGAGACAGGGCCTCTCTTTGCCTGAAACTCACAATTGCTAGCCTGGCTAGACAGCAAGCCTTGGAACCCTCCTGTCCCTCCCCCCATAGCTGTGGCATTACAAGTGTTCTCCACCACACCCAGATCCTTTATATGGGTTCTGAGGGCCAAACACAGATCCTCATGCTTGCACACTAAGCACTTTACCTCCACGACCATATCCATGAGCTCCTACTCACCCTACTCAGTGGGTTGGGAATGACAGCCACCATCTTCGTCACCATTCCTTCTCCTTGTCTCCCTCACATGGTAATAGAGACTCCAGGTAAGTGTGAATTCTCTCAGCTCTCAGGTGTAATCTCATATCAGTAATCAAGTTCGCATTCTTATTTTTTTTGTAAGCCTTGCCTATTTATTCATTCATATATTTGTCCATTCAACAAACAATTATTACAAGTCTGTTTCAAACAAGATACTGCCTTAACTGTTGAGGATTGAGCCATCAACAAAATAGACAAAATAATTCTGTATTCGTAATTACACTGGTGCTAATGTTATGGCCAGAGGAAACACACATGGTAAGTAAGTAAAATCATATTATTTCAAAACTGGGGAAAAGAGCAAGAAAGAGTTTGGACTTGTGTAGGTGGGGAGTTGCAAGGATCTGGGAGGAGTTCAGGGAGAGGGCACCATGATCTGAATATACTGTATGAAAAAATTCTATTTTCAATTAAAAAAAAAAAAAAAGACTTGGGCAAAGAATACAGAGGTGCCCATTTTGACACACACAGCCAAAAGTAATGGATGTCGTGGAGTTTTTCAGTGATATCTGATTAGCATGCCTGATTATAAGTAGAAAGGAATCCTGTGTGTGTGTGTGTGTGTGTGTGTGTGTGTGCGCGCGTGTGTGTGTGTGT